>NC_050593.1:11279303-11631803 GCF_013368585.1 Megalops cyprinoides | reverse complement strand
AATGTAAACTTCGGGCTGCCATGTTCCGGTTTCCATAGCAGTATGGAATTGTTTCTTTGGAGCGTATCCATAGCAACCACGGCAGCCGCACGTGGACACACCGTATGACAGAGTGGATCTCTGCTCAAAATGGAACTAAAATTCGAAGACAGCGGAAAATGTTCCATTAATGTAGCTTTGTAACCTGAATTATTTAAAACCTACATATTACTTTAAGATCAATTTCCTTTGTGCAACAACATATTCAGCAACGCTATGTTAATCGGAAGAAGGCGTTACATTGGGCGCGAACGAACTAATAAACTCTCTAGTTAGATTAATAGTCTCAAAGCATGTGTTCAATGCCAGTAGCCTACAAACATTTCGAATTTATATACTTTTCTGTGTTGTTGCTTTAATGGGGGAAATACAAGAAGTTGAAAATAAAACCAATAAACCATATAAAGTATGCTTTGTAATTGAAGCCAACGCAGATTGATTGCTAAGTAACCATACAATACATAAATCCATCATTTTTGACTTTCACGACTTTTTTTTTCTTTTTTGCATCTCACAATCGAAAGTAATTGAACGGACTGATATGAACTTAGTGCCGGCTTCCTTATTTTCAGGTGTTAATTCATCTTTCTGTGGAGTTCTAATGTTCTAGCTGCCTAATGATTTGCTTAAAAAATTTGTGACATTTGTGGCAAATTTGTGGCAAATGTCAAATGGCATTTAACAGTTTAGAATGCCAGAAATAATGATAATGATAATAATAATAATAACAATAATAATAATAATCCATTATCACAATGAACCTGTCTTGCAATATTTGGTGTCAGTTCTGTATTAGGATTTACTGAATCTAAATACTATCCGAAATTTTATCTGACTTGTGAAATGTGACTCTCTAGTGAGTCTCTTATGTGAGTCTCTAGTTTGAACATTCCATTTATATCTGTTAACAACAGAAAAAATTAAGGAAATGCACCATTGATATACAATGTATGTCCAATATAACTGTGCTCCAAGAGGTTTTAGTTTTACTTGTTTATTGTTAAAACCTTTATTTTACTTGTAAATATTTTTCAGTGAACCAGCATCATAAATGAACAATCAATGTATCTTTCCTGTATTCCGCAAGCTTTACTGTGATGACCTTTATTCTCTATGCAATAAGGCACAAGTCTAACTAACGATTTAAACAACACTATGGTTAGTGGTACTGAGGGTCTGCCACCTCCAAAATCCATATACAACCCCTGATTGTAATTATAGATTATGCATCAATGGAAATCCCAGTACAATCCCCCAATTGTAATTATACTTTATACTTCAATGGAAATTCAAATATTTACTTCAATGGAAAATCAAATATTTAATATGGGAGTGTACAGAGGGAAATTTGTTGACCAAATAACTGTAATGAGTTAAGAAATAGTTTCCAAACAAATCATGACCTGAGATCTTGACTTTTGTAATTGCCAGTAAAGTACCATATATCTCAAAGTCTATCACTTGCAGTAAATGTAGTTCTCCCTAATCTCCGTTTCTCTCACTCTCTTCTTCACATATACACACACATATAAACACTCTCTCTCTCTCTCTCTCTCTCTCTCTCTCCCTCCCTCTCTCCCTCTCCTTCCCTCTCTCTCTCTCACACACACACACAAACACACTCCCTACCTCTCTGTCCTCTGCTTCACCTTCCACTCCTCAATCTAAACTGCACTGGCACTGCAATTACCATCCAGTTCACTGATTCCCACTGTCACACAGTAGCTAGCGTTCTTCAGCCCTCTGCTGTCACATAGACATTTAGGAGTCTCAGCGGTGGACACAGACTAGTACATTCTCAGTACCAGACACAATCATAACCCCACAACTTTGTCCCAGGTTTTTCTATGTGGGTGGCTTGATTTTTCAACTGACTTCCTGAATTCCATCCCTGTTTAAAACCTTAGTTTTGAAATGTGGTCTCTGAATGTAAAAACAATGCTGCCATTTTCGCCTTCATACATGTAGGCCTAATTCCTTCATTAATTCAAGGCCTACCATCGGTCTCTTCCAGTGATATTAATCCCCCCACCCCCATAGCACATCTCCTCCTGCTTCTTCCCTTGACTCCCTCTCTGCCCAGCAATGAAAACCAAGACCTCCATCAGCTTTCATGAGGCAGCGCAGCTTCGAATCCGCTAGTTAAAAATACATTTAATCACTATATAAACATGTTGCCGGCACTGTGGAGGAGTTATGTCGCGTCTCCACTGTTCTCATATTTAATCGCCGCCCTTACATTGCCTCCCAGTAAAGTTCCCATTTTGGTCACGCTGATCATTTAGTTTTTCGCAAATTAAATGGGCTCGGTGACATCACCATCAGGGGCTGATTATTTTATTTCCCATTCATTAACTTAATTATTTGCCCATCAGTAAACCTGCCTTAATAATTCATATTTGAAAGCCCGCGCGGCCATAAATAAGGAGCGGCCGCTTGTTTACTACGCGCCTGCGGATTCGCCGCTCTCTCACATTTTAATCAGCGCCATTGTCAGCGGGAGGTTAAAAGGAAGACAAAAGAGAACGGCGCAGAAACAAAAGGCAAAGAGGAACTTGAAAACTTTTTTTTTTCCCCTGAGAAGCAGCTCAAATTTGCCATGCTTCTATGCGGAGATTTTTTGTTGCTGTCAGAATTAGACGTTGGACGTTTCTGAAAGATAGCTGCCCTCTCCATCCACCGTTACAAAGTATGTCTTATGTATGACAGCGCGATAGATGTAAATGTTGGTGCGATGTAAGTGTAGTACGTTAACGCCCTTTGCATTTTAAGTGATTCTCATCGCTGCATTAATGCTAAAGAAGAGACCAATGTATGTAGCCAATATATATATATATATATTTTTTACATAGGAGCACATTTTTACATTTTGCATAGGAGCAGATCAGTGACTTAACTAACTGACATCACTAACAGCAATACCTACCTGCCACACCACTCTTTTGACTTCAGAAAAGCAAAGTATCAGCTGGTCCAGCTGCACTCACACCTGGCTGGACGACCTTCAAGGTTATGGGGCGAAGTGAGCGTTAGTGAGCCACTAGGGGGCACACTTTCCTCTTAACCTAGCGGGGCCAACCGGCCATATGCACAGTTAATGCCTGAGCAAGCCAGGCCTGACAAGGTTACTCTTGACCTAATAAAGCCAATGTCCCTGTGCAGTTATGGGGACACTGTGCACTCTGGGATATTAACCCAGGCCCCTGACTCACTGATCTCTTATTGCAACAAAGTGTGGGTACTGACAAAGAGCCGGGTTTCCTCCAGCATGGCTACCCAATCAATGCTTAGTGTCACATAAGCGGACCTATAGGGCTGTTCTTTTGTTTTGACTAAATAAAGCCAATGTCCACGTGCTGCAATGGGATCACAGTTCTATTCATTACTGACCCTGATGCACTGATTGCATAGCAAATAAGGAGATGAGTTCCCCGCAGCAGTCAGAGCCACATCTTTTGCCACAAGGAACTGAGGTTGAACCCATTTCTCCCCAACAGCCCCTACCTCATTAACTCCTAAACTATTGTACCCCATCCCCAGAATCATGATTACAGAAGAGCGTAGGGTTATCACATCATCAACCCAGAGCAAGAAAGGGATAGCAAAATGAGAGAAAACTAATTACAGATAAGAAACGGTGTCTTATTCAAATGAAGTGCATGTCTCGTTTGGAGTCTTTCATTTGTGAAGTAAAAGATGTGTAATGTTGCAGCTTTAGAAACTCTCTTCTATTTCGGAGGCTTTTGTTGTGATATCTTGTTTGTCTCCATGTTTCTTCACCAGGGACCCATTTTAACCTTTTTAGGAAACGTGGTGAACTATTTTTTCCTAATTAGGACAATTTGTGGATTTCTATTCTGAAGTAAGAGCACAGTGACTCAAAGAGAACCACTGTCATCCTCAGCTCACACAAGCCATTTCAGTGTGAAATACAAATAAAAAGTGTTGCCTCTGAGTTTTCATTCATTTCAGTTACACAAAGCAGCTGTCTGTACCCAGCAATTAGGAGAACAGTCAGTACGTGGACACATTTTTATTCATTTTGTACGAGGTTCCAAAATTAGGTTCATTGGTCCATTTTTATTTTGTTTTTTTTCCAACACCAACACAGACCAGTTACAGATAAATACAAATGTTTTCATTTTCTTTCTTTCGTTCTTTCTTTCAATGCAAATAAATTAGATACAATTTAAAATGGTTAAATAACATCAATATAATACAACTATAACAAAAAGAGTACAATGTGGCAGAATTGCACCAAATAGAATGGAAAGTTAATGAGATCTCCCAGTGGTTTGAAGCTGTAGTTCCACTGATGTCCATGCTGGAAATGAGGAACTGAAATCTTGGGCTTCAGGCTATGGCCACCAGTTCTGTCCTACTCCGCTGTCAATCAGGATGGTGGGTGGAGTCAGCTTAGGGAGGAGTCAGAATCCCTATTGAAGGGGTCTGGCCAACTTATATATCCACCTTAAAACAAGCAACTCAGTTTCAATACTGTCAGGTAAACACAGACCTGGGATCAGTACATATCACATATGTGTATACATAAGAATATGAAAAATGGAAAAAAAGCCCCTTTTTGGCATGCGTTCATAAAATTTACACTGACAAAATTCATGGCAAACAATACACATCTGCTGTGAGTTTGCAGGTTTCTATCTAGCTCTGGTGTATGCTATTTTTATGTTTCTTAGAGAAAAATGTTACAAAAACAGAGCCTGATGTTATGTATCCACACAGTTGTTCTATTTCCAAAGACAAATGTGTGTGTGTGTGTGTGTGTGTGTCTGTCTGTCTATCTGTGTGCACACACCCCTCTATCTGCTGTGTGTACAGTTCATAAACTGTATAACCTAGAAAATCTGCAGGTGTTTGGCTCAAGTGAGTGTCTATTCAAGTTAAGATATTTGGCACAGGTCTGTGCATGGTTTAAGTAAGACATCTGGCACAGGTGAGTGTCTTCTGCACTGAACATACTAGGTATCAGTGACTTTTTATGCCCACTGTGAGCATATGGAAACACAGTTGTTGCCTCACATGAGCAGACTTGTAACAATATTTGGCATTCATCTGAAGATGGCATAACTAAAAGACATTAGGGTCCGGCTTTGTAGATTTGTCCTGATTTAATTATGGCGATAAATATGATTTCAATCGCTGAAATTTAAAAAGTGTAATGGTAAAAGTAACAGTTGCTTAAATTTAATGTTCCAAGTGATCTGAGGGCAAACCACAAAGCCAGAGGGCTGAGTCATAGTCCCACTTCCTCTTTTTGGTAGATGCAAGGCAGGAAAAAAAGGTTTAAAAAGCAATAGATCAAGCAAATTGCTGAATTCCTCCCAAATGAACACTGGACAAAAAACTGCACATCAGCACAAACAACAAATCTGCTTTGACCCTAAAGGATCTTTGCCAAAACATTGTTCTCACAGTCTCACGGGTGCAATTGAACAGTACGTTTGAAGAAAAATGTAGCAATTACAGTCTACATAAGTGCATATTTACATATGGAATAGCCACACTGGACTGGACCGGACCTCAGATGAGTCTTGAACCAATACTGAAACTGAACAGCACTCACATGTGTATTTTACAGTGGACATACATTTAATATTTTTGGAGTTAATCATTACCTGCAAGAGTCTATTGGGATCAGAGCTGATGTGCATTGGAGCAAAGATGGCGGTTCTCAATCTTAGTCCTCAGCCCCTCGTAGCTTCCCACATCAGAGGAGAGCCACATATCTTGTGTGTGAGAGTCTCTTGCAGGTTCCAGCTGCTAGTGGTGCTACATAAACAGCAACAACCCGTCACACAAAAGCCGTGACACTTCATCTGAAACTCTGCCCATTAAGATGTGGAAGCGCCACCCCGGGATTGGCTGGGACACCTCACAACCCCGCCCCAATCTTCCGGTCCCCGCCCACCTCCTCGAGATCATCCTCGGAGTAGGGGCTGTGGGGGCTGTAGCCGAGCTCGGCCGTGTGCTGCAGGAAGTCTGAGGGGCGCGGAAGCCCGACGCCGCCCCCCATGGAGACGCCGAACTCTCGGTGCACGTCCTCTTCCTCCTCCTCCTCCTCCCCCTCCTCTTCCTCCAGGTCGTCCTCGTCGGCCACGCCCGGCCTCCGCCCGTTCCCTGGCTTGTCAGCCGGCTTGCCGCTGCGCTGGCGCTCGGCCTCCCCCTGCGCCGCCTGCTCCTTCGCCTTGCGGCTGCGCTTCCACTTCATGCGCCTGTTCTGGAACCAGATCTTCACCTGCGCGTGCAGCCAACAACACACAAGAGTCAGCACCACAGGTGTTCCTGGATCAGTGTTACCAGAGGTCCCTCCACACACTCATGTCAATCACACATGTAGTCCAACACAGAAAGATACTACTCAAAACTGCTGTTTTGAAAAGTAAATGTGTTCTTTTCTGAGGTAACTTAACAACAATTTTCTTTCATTACAGACAAACAGCTTTACATGAAGTAGTGCATGGGATGGTTGTTACGGAATGTTAACACAAAACTTCTTTACAAACTCCTACTACCTGAGACCCACTCCCCATACCCCCATCACCTTCTCACCTGCGTTTCAGTAAGCATCAGTGAGGTGGCCACCTCGAAACGTTTTGGCCTGGAGAGGTACTTGTTCAGTTTGAACTGGTTCTCCAGCTCCAGCAGCTGCTGACTGGTGAAGGCTGTGCGGGGCCTTCGACACTTCCCCATCAGACCCGACTGGGGGGCGGCTGGGGGAAAAACGGAGAGAGGGGTTAGAATGAGGCGAGAGGCAGTGATGACAACAGGATCAAATGGCATTCAGGAGGGTCTTCAAAGGTCAGGGGGAAAATATGATTCTTGGCTATCCAAGGGGGGAGACGCAGCAACTCAAACTTGTCAAGTGGACTCCATGGAAACATCAACTGCCTACATATCACTGCCGCCAACTGGCCTGGCATCACTTGTTTGAGCCTTGAAATTGCTTATGCTTTGTTGGTTACATGAGATTTGGGTTATTGGCTTTGTTTTATTCATCAGCACTCCAGTATTGTTATAGATGGAAGACAAAAAACTGTAGCGACCGAAATAACTGTGTTTCTTTCATTTTTTTTTTCTAGCGCTTACCCTCTGTAAGAGCAAAAGCCCACAATGGCCCGCCGTCATTAACGATAACAGCTTTATTTCGGTTTATTGTTGACAAGGGGACTGGGAGATATCACAGTGGCGGGGCCATAAAACGGCCAGAGAGCGCCATTAACTTAATGAAAATTCAATGAACGCTTTTGGAACTTTATTGATGAACTACAGAATGTTTAGGTGTTTGTTTATTGTTTCCTCTTACACCGCGGCCATTTTAATTGAGCTGACGTTTATAGAGAAATAAATGGACGAAAAATAAAAAGATAAGATTACAGCGGGCCGTAAATCCGGGCCAAACGACTCCCAAAGATTAGTTATAAAGCCAGCCGCTTAAACCACAATCTCAGTTCAATTCATTCTCGTTTTTATTCTCCGCCTGGTGAACTCCAATCGTGAATCCACGAATCCATAATTTCGGTTAGATCGTAATTTATTATTTAGTATCCCAAAATGAATTCGCCCCATTCTGTCAAGTGTCATTAAACTAGTTCTCACGGAAACTGTTCTTCAGATCGCTTATTTTGGACAAAATGCAGATAAATTATTATTTACTTGTTGTAGAGTATGACAATAATATGCCAGTAATAATAATATATAAATACAAAACAATAGTGTATAATAATAATAATAATAATAATAATAATAATAATAATAATAATAATAATAATAATACGTTTCGTCCTGTTGCTTTTTTTATTTGAGCCTTGAAACAATCCAACGAAATTATAACTTTGCCCCATATAGCATAAATAGATACCGTGAACTTTTCATGAGAACCACAATAAATATGAGAATAACGATAATAAACGAATGAAATCGTAATGTACTGTTGGTGGTAATGATTTCTTTTTTAACATTAAAATGAATAATCAAACCGAATAGCCTAAATAAGACACTATGTATTTTTACTAAAACGCGTCAGTCAACCCATTATTCTTCTTGTCATTCAGTTAAATCTAATAATAACATTTATGATTAGTATTAGTATTAGTATTCGTATTAGTATTTTCGGGAATGCATGCCTTAATTACTATAATGGTGGCGGGCCGTGGCCCCCGAAACCCTTCACAGAGACGCTCTACAAAGGAAACCGCCACATTCTGAAATGTTTTTAATTGCTCTCTGTGAACCTCTCCCACCACTGACTTTACAGGACTTCAGTTTAATAAGTGAACAAATTGGGGTTATAAACGCCGTATTTACCTAGTGACAAATTAACCTACATAAGCGTTCATAAACTCTGTGTGTGTGTGTGTGTTTGCGCGCCCTGAGTCACCTTTGGACAGACAATTAGGAACAAATGTCTTTTTAGCACCTAAAAGCGTTTCGTTCAATTCTTTAGCAGAGCTTGTAAAATCATGACGTATTTGTCTTCTTTCAAAGAAGTCGTGTGCCTCTTTCTTTCAGAGGCACACGACCATAGAGTAAAAACAAAACATTTCGTAATTTATCTGAGTGAACGCTGAGATAGAAAGTGGCTAAGCAAAGTCGCGAATATGAAAAGCAGCAACAATATTTTTGCAAACTTTTGCAAGAACAGTCTGCATTCATCTCCAAGACTGCATGAAACTATTCCCCACTGCAACTCATCTGCTCGAAGGTCAGAGGTTGGGATGGGATGAGCAATTACTGGGGGGGGAAGCACCAGAGGCTAAGAGACACTAAGGAAACGAAAAAACGCCCATAGTTTTGCAGACCGCTACATCCATGATCATTGGAAAAAAAATGGGCCTGTGTTGCTATTTTAGTGTGTTTTTGGTGTTCAGACGTATCACTGAATTGAGATTATACTAACAAAGGGAACATGTTTAAGATTAAAAATATAATTCAAGATATTTAGATTAGAACGATACGTGAGTTTCAAACGATTATATTTTGACTGTTCATCAGTGCCACCGACACAGCAAATACCCAAATCTCAATTATCCAGGATGCATCGCAATGCATACAGCTATTTGCCACACACATTTATATATGTATGAATGAATCAATATTGTACTATTACAACTAAGTTTACTATTACCACTCATAATAATCATTATCATCAACAACAACAATAGCATCATCACCACCATCATATAGTTATATGCACAGTGTGCAGTACAGATCAGGTTGCAGAGGCACTTACAGCTGTAATCCGGAAGGCGTGGCACCATGATCCCAGCCCGAATCCAGTGCTCCAGGGGGAAGGACCCGGCCATGGCTGCGGCTTTCAGGTGCTCTGGGTACGGCGGGGTCAGCTGCGTGAAGCCGGAGTAGGAGAAGGCTGGGTGCTGGCCTCCCAGGGCGGAGATGGGATACATGGATGCCGGGTACATGCCAGGGATTGTCCCCTGCGGCAGTGAGGCAAGTCCTGGGTGCGGGAGGTTCAGAAGTCCCGGTTTGGGTATGATTCCGGTCTGAAGCTGGATGGCTCCGGTGGTCCCCCGGGGAGAAGGTGTATCTGCACGCCTACAGGACACCGGGCTGCCGGTGGGACTGTCATTGCTCAGTCCCGGAGAGACGTCCCTGTTTCCTCGGTGAGGCTCGTCCGCCAGTAGGGCATCGATTCGAAAGTTCTTGGATTTCTCCATTGCAACGGTCGCCAGGATCGAAACTACTTACAGAAACGCACCCTGAACTGTGATAAGTTCACTCTAGCAAATGGCCTCACTTTCTGACTTTGGTTCCTTGTAAAACGAGCCTATGTCAATCGAAACGGTCATCAAACACTCTTGTAACCTATTCTAGTGTGCATCAGCAGAGGAACGGGAATATAGCTCTTACACACAAAACGAATCGCTGTGTAAACACATTTACAAATTATCAAATTAGCATGCTCACGCAGCGCAGCGTATTCGCATTTCAGGTCAACCTCAGAGAGCTGTCAGATACCGACAATGTCACATACATGGTGCAGTAATCTCCATACCAGCGAGGCAATAACTTTTCTTTCGTGCACCTTCGTCCCATAAAGCTGTTTCAATTAATGCTCCGAATAAATTCACAAATAACTTTTTGAAATGCGCACACTACTGAAATCGTTCTTCGCAATTTCAAACAACAATAATTACAAAAAGAAAATATTTAATAGCAATAACCTTTATCAATACGCTTTATTGTTCTTTACTACCTCTGCCTTACGCATATGCCTGTTCTTTGGCTGCTCTTCCTGTTTCCAACTCCTCATCGAGGTTTATGGCAACTTTACCTGCTACTCCAACTCCAAAACGCCCTCTCCGGTCTTCAATTCCCCCACCCCTCCTATTGTCAGGGCTCTGATTGGCTCATCTAGCTGCTCGGAGAGGTCAGACCCCTCGACAGTTTTCTAATTAACTAATTACACACTCATTTACCCCCTCCCTCTCAAGCACACGTTCAGCGTCTCTCAGACCTGCTGACACTCAAAAGTCTGTTAGGAGTAAATAAGGTATTTGAGTTAAAAAGTGCTGGCATTGCAGTGGGGAAACGGATATAACCACAGGATTCCTTTTCCATGTTTAAAAATCCACGCCTTACAAGCGTTTATCAACATTATTGTGGCCTACATGCATAAACTATGAATACGATTATAAATTAGTTATATTATTATTATTATTATTATTGTTATTATTGTTATTATTATTATTATGTTGATATACACAACCCTGGGACATATGTCTTTATTTTCGAATTAATAAAAGAGCTTGTGGTGTTAACATAACGCGAAGACGAGAGCTCATAAATTGAGATAGTGGTATTCATTATTCTATGCATCTCATGTTTTAAGTCGAACTCAGAATTTGAAGAAAGTAGGTCTAGTTTAGAAAGAAAGATAAATATTCGCTTTCATATTCATGTTCTACTATTCGTATTCTATATGATGTTAAACCACGTCCGTGTTAATATATAATGTCATATGGCAATCTAGGCATCCATTTCAGACCTAAAAACAGAAAATGAGCATTTCAGAAAAAGTCATCTTAACATTTTATTAAATTTAAAAGAAAGCATGAACTGTTAAAAAAAATCATTGATACTGTAAAACAAAAATAAAACTAATCTGAAACACCCACAGAATACTTTCTATATGCCTCGTTAGCATTTTTCTGACTACTACTAAGGAGGAGGTTATCCTAATATCATGTGATTTATATTTTAATTAGTGCAATTTTAACGACTTGCTGATTTTAAAAATCCAGGCTAAAATACCCATGTAATTAAATTTTACGAGCTAGAATTATACATAAACCGTAAAAGAGTGCATTAGTAAGCGATATGATTTAGCGTCGGATTGCCTATCCTTTGGTCCTCGCGAAAAAAAAAAGCCCCCTCGCGCTTCTATAGGGTTTATTTATAGCGTCTTCAACATGTTGGCGAATCTATTAACCATTAGAAACCACGAAATTGCAAAAACAACCCAGCTGAAAATAATACGGTCCTGCTGACTGCTGCAGGGCCGATGTCCACGCACGACAGTCTCGCAAACTCACTGAATTTTACCAAACCGTCCACTGTCCATATACATATTATAGTGTTACAGCGGACAACAGCCACAACAAATACGACCAGTCGCAGTGCCGCCGCTGTAACACATCGGTGTATTCGCTTAGGGCTAAGGCGGTAATGACCTCAAAGATAGATACCTCAAAGTAGCCTCAAAGATAAGGAAGTATGCGTCGAGCGATCGGAACTCCAAACACGAGAATTGTTTGCTCGTCCTGTTAGTTTGGGAAAATAGCACGAGGGAGCAATATTCCATTCATTCAGCACACCTTTGTGACACCTGCGCCCTCGCGTTTCGAGGACCACCTACATTTCGATCTCTTTGAACCGCGAGGGGATAAAAAAAAAAAGAAAGCCCATTGTTTAACACTGCAAACAGTGGCTCTCACAAATGAGCGACCCTTCTTACCGCAGCGTGTGAAGTGAGAATACCGTAGGAATGCGCGCAGGTGTGTGAATATAGGTGGTCTCAAGATGACTGTTCTGGGAAAAAAAGCGCTCTGTTCCCAAGACGCAGGTGGACGGTAGAACAGCCGTAGAATGTAGTGGACCAGAATGTCATGTTAAATTATGTTCTGTAAAATACAAACAAAACAAAATGATTATTATATTTGTTGTTGTTATTATTATTATTATTATTATAATTATTATTATTGTTGTTGTTGTTGTTGTTAATATTGTATGAGTGTAATCGTGCTGGCGATTATGATGAATATTTTTTTTCTGTTGTTGTGATAATTATTGTTGTTGATGATGACGTTGTTATGATAATATTTCATTTTATTTCATTTTATTGTTCTTGTTTTGGTAGTGGTTATTGCAGGTGTATTGAAAATGCGCAGTACAAGTATTGGCCAAACACAGAGCATCCAAATATCCGAAATTAAAAATAATTTCGGATTATAATTAAATATGTTAAATATGTTTCACACACAGATTTTGTTTTATTGAATATTTGGAGGGAGTGATCTGAATTTGTCTTAAGAAATTTGAATAGATAGTCACATTTGATTAAACCAAATTCTGTACAGCAGGAATTTCTAAAAAGTATCATTTATGTTTAAAAAGCAAGAAACGCTAAATAATGAACACATCGAATTCATTCGCGGATTTCATAGCTTCTTTATTTGTTTAGTGACAGCGTTGGAAAAGTGCAGGTTAGGGTGGCCATTGTACCAACGTGTTATGTCATGGGCATAGCAAGAGAGAAGAAAGATGTAGATTTACATTTTATTATTGTCATTATTATATAAAGCCTAACACAGCTCGTGTAGCACCTCGCAGAAATCGCCACTGCGTGGTAAAGATCTCTTCTGCGTTCCATCGGAAAAAAAAAATCGGAATAGAGTTTAATTTTAATGACTGATGCTAGAGGTCTCATAACATCAGGTTAAGGTCAAAGCGAGGACAAACGAATGTTTATATGGATAAATTCATAATGGGTGTCTAGACACAAATGACTGCAATTAATTTACTGTTTTGAAATAAGGCAATTTGTTACATTTTAAGAAATAACTTCAAGTTAATATTCAGTGTTTACGGGAAAGGCTTTAATTTATGTGCAACATTTTACCTATTACTAGCTGAACGAAAGTGTTATGTAGGCTATAATGCAAAATCACCACCACTTTCAGTTATTATAAGCTGAAAGAAAATCGCAAATGAATTTATTTATAGCTCTTAATCAGTCTACTTGATTTTTGTTTACTCGTTAATATAGCTTCATGGGCCCACTGACGAAGTGGGCAAGACATATGCTTTCATCCATCCACCAAGACGATGCTAAAGTTGCTTTTCTTTGGTCAAATACTCTGTATAGCCGGTAGTGTGTAGGCTAACAATAAGATAATGAACCGTTACTGGTTTGTGATTGTATCGCCCAATGTTCGAATGCTTGAAACTGACCTCTGAATGAGGCGTCCACGATTTGTGTAAACATGTCACGAAATTCGTTTACCTTTTTTAGTAACATATTTCAGGAGGATTTATATCCTTTATAATTACAGGATTACATAAGAGATGCGTTGTTCTCGTGATTATGAAGATGTTTAATATTGTATTGAAAAAAAAAACAATTTTGGATTTTTCGTATTGAAACATTTTGATTTGTTATTATGAAAGTGTTGTAAATAACACTAATACAAATTATTTGTTCAATGTGATGTGTGTATTTTAATAATAAACATTGATAAATAGCGATAAACTATGTCGAGAAAGTATTGAATGTTGCTTCGAACGTATTGAGAATGGCATTTTTCAAAAGTTACACTTAACATTTAAATGCAAAGCATAAATAAATTTGATTCGTTTTAATCTATGAAATGCGGAGAAGGCGACATCGAATTTGCATCTCGGTGCTAACCGTCACAACTGCACATCGACATCATTATGCATGGTTGAAATAAACTGCGACGTCCCGAATCACAGAAAACAGTTACAATGAGCAGTGGAAAAATTGCCCTTTTTGCGATAGCATCGCCGCGCACCGTTTCAGCCTTGCTGGAATCTTGTTGTAGCCTAGCTGTTGCGTTTGACCCGAGATGATTGGAACAGTGACACTCGTGGCGCGCCCGCCCCCTGTCCCCTTCATTCCCTCTCTCTCAGATTACCGCCTGTCGCTCCTGCTGATATAGAGCTAATTTGCTCAAGGGAAATCAACGCCTGCTGCCGAGTGCTTTCTGCAAATTTCCACCCCCTTGCTTTCTTTCGTACCTTTTATGATTTAAAAGTAATTTGAATGGCCGGCCACTGGTAAATCCGTCACCTGGAACCGGTGACAGAAATGCACAAATTAAATTGAATCTACGAGAGGAATGGCATTGCTACCCTGATGTCAGGTCCCTAATTTAAGTACTCCGCAAGCCCCCTTCAAGAATGCACAAGTGCAAAGACACTCACACGTTTATAATATGCGGTAAACAAAAAAATGATGTCTTAATCATTTTAAAAGGGCAATCAGTTTTAATGAATGATATTGCTCCTTGAGCCTGCGTAAGATGGAATGGCCACTCACCTGAGCTCCATGCCAGGTGCTTGGTCTGGCATGGAAACGCTGGAGCCTGACTGCAGTGTGTGTGTGTGTGTGTGTGTGTGTGTTGGGGGGGCAGGTATGATGAGAAGACGCAGAAATGGAAGGACGTTTTGTGTATCTAATCTGTCAGGGATGAAAACACCAGCACCAAGTACTGACCACCACCACTCTTCCACAGGACTCCAGTACTGGATTCCATGAAACAGTAGAAGAAAAATGTAGCATATTTTGGAGTTCCTTTATTCTCTTGAGGTCTCGTATAAGGTCCGTTCTGTTGCAGTCCTACAGGCTCTCTCTTCCTCATCTGGAATATACTTGATTCCAGTGTACTGCAAGTCACCTCAAAACACAACTTAAATGAACAAGCCTGTGCAGGAGCATCACACTCAGAGACTTACGTGAGAACTGGTACAGGACATTTCTGCATCCCTGTATGGCTGTGCATGTATACTTCCCGACTTAAAGCTGTCGGATAGGGACAGCGATGGCTGCAGGAAGTATAGTCTCAGCAAAACAAAACAACACTAGGTAGCATGTGAGGGTTCCACAGATACCACAGTCAATCAGTGAAGTGATTGACAGGCATGGGGGGAGGGAGGGGGCTCGTTTGACAGGGATGTGATTGGTTTTCAGTGTGGTGTCGGGCTGAAATTGGACCAAGGGGCGTGCGCGTGTGAGGAGGGGTGTTTGCGTGTTAATCAGTGAGGTATTGGTAAGGAAGTAAAGGGGTTGGGGGTGGGGGGAGGGGGGGGGGGGGGTTAAGATTCAGGAATGCCTGATTACTTCTCTTCTTGCCGTTACTTATATTTGTGCCCCTGCCATGAATCACAAGAGAGCATCTATTTATTCATGTATTCATTCTTTCATTCATTCATTTGTTCATCCATCCTTCAAAAACTGATGAGCAAACAGAATTTGTTTAATATTCCTGAAGTGTTTTACACTGCAATGAAAAAAATGAATACAACAAAAGAACAAAAGGAAGAATAATGAAGAAGTTGATTTGATGGTGTTATTATGGTGAATGCTCACATGCCTCAAACACCTCAAGCTTCCTTTTCTACTTGCAATAAACTCTAAATTGTGGACCATCAAGCGTTGATCGTGTGGGTTGTACAGAGCTGTGGGCTAAATTGGTACCCACCCCAGATTCACAGTGTTGAATTTACATTGGAAACCTGCTAAAATCCTCCTGTGGAGGAGGAAGTTTATCTTTTAATAGGGAAAAATTAATGCAAGTCTCAAAAAGCAGTAACCATCTATCCATTCTTTTCTCATCCATAGATATAGAATTACTACATCTGATGCAATGTTATAAAATGTCCCACAGAGCACATAGAATGATGCACACACAGAGAATTTGATGGTCTACAGCCAACTCAAGGAAAGCAAAACTCTTCTGTAATAGATTTTGAATACTATAGCATGGACCTTACCCTACCAGGATCTATTGTGGAAGCAGAGACATATAGAGTGTACAAGGCTAGGCTTTACACAGTCCTAGATACACTCTACACTCTGAGCAGAACAATGAGACCAGATGGGCCGAATGGCCTGTTATTATCATTACACATCTTAGGTTGTAATGGTCCTATCCAATGTGAACAGCATTTATATTTGACTGTTAGTTCAGAAATGAGATATGGAAATTATATATCTATGATCATAACTGTTTTAAATAATGTACAACATGACAAACTACTGGCACCTGAAGCACCCACACACTGAGTGTGAGGTTCACACTTTGCTACACTCCTTCACTCAGACCTGAAAACTTTATACTTTTTGAAGGTGTTTTTTTTCCACTAATCTTTCCTAATTCACGGTGTTCATCGTGCCAAAGTATTGTTTTTAAGACATAAAGCTGGTACTGTCAATAGGAGTGAGATGCATACGGTCCAAGCCCAAGAGTGAATTTCAGTTCATTTAAAGTGAAAACAGCTACATGTTACACATTCACATGGCCATCTAGCTCTTGTTCCACATCTTTTTTTTATTGTTGTAACTTCAGATAAATTGGCACACAGCTGGGGGTGATCTCATCCGATCAGAGAGTCGCCGAGCTGCTCATTAGTCATTCTGGGGTCGAAACCTGAGCGCAAACATGGCCACATTCGTTGGAATGGGAAACGGCCTGACCCGTTCTTCTTACAGGTGTCACCTGCCGAGAGCAGCTTGCAAGATTCTCACACTGATGCCGCGCCCTCTCGACCTGTGTCAAGGCCTCCCATTGGCTGTGGCACACAAGCAAGAGCAGTGTCACTGCAGCAACACACACTGCCTCACACACACACACACACACACACACACACACACACACGCACACACACACACACATACACACACATACACACATACACACAACACTGTCTCACACACACACACACACACACACAACACTGCCTCACACACACACACACACGCACACACACACACACACACACGCATACACACACACACATACACACACACACAACACTGTCTCACACACACACACACACACACACACACACACGCACACACACACACACACACACACACACACACACACACATACACACACATACACACACATACACACACACACACACATACACACACACACACACACACAACACTGTCTCACACACACACACGCACATACACACACACACACACACACACAACACTGTCTCACACACACACACACACACACACACACACACACACACACACACGGGCAGGTGCACAGTCTCCCTTTTCCTCATACAGGTGCACACAGAGGTTGATCCCACGTTGCTGTCTGACGCTCCTCTGCCGAGTCAAAGTTTATCAATTAATTCTTGGGCCATAAACTTTAGTGCCCGGCGGAGTTTACAGAACATTAAAGAGCTTATCACCAATTATGGGCATATTTTTCAATCATTATCACAGTGTTAAGTTGATCTCGGGGTGGTCAATGATTGACTTTCCCCGGGCTAATTTTTCCAGTAATCATTGTCAAAGTCAGCAGTTTATTTACTCGCGGGCCGGTGCACAGTTTGTTCACAGCTGATAAGCAGCCAATGACTGTCCTGGAAAAACGAGCATTTTCTGTTTCACAGGAGCAAGCCGGGGGCACAGACATCAAAGGCAAACAACGCTATGATCACAGACCCCGTCCCTGCCACGTTCACAGATACCAAACCTTTTCAATCAGCGGCGCACTGACACATTTCAGAAACCTTTTCGGCCACCGCGGTGGTGACACCTGTTTCGGTATCTTTATGAATCCGTGGATGCCAGCTATCACTGCTGCTCTCGGCAGATAGTGTCAACGGTTCTGCTACCGACTCCTACAGTTGCATAGGTGCACCTGCTGGCATAAAGCTCTCCTGTGGATGCCACTTCTCCTTATGACTCGGTTTCATGTACATCCACACACAAGAGCCATGAGACTCACGTTAGGTTACATGGCTGAGGTGTTTCTATTTCAAGTTGGCCCTGGCTGACAGTATGCTGGCTAACCCCAGAGCTGACAGTATGCTGGCTAACCCCAGAGCTGACAGTATGCTGAAGCTAACCCCAGAGCTGACAGTATGCTGGCTAACCCCAGAGCTGACAGTATGCTGATGCTAACCCCAGAGCTGACAGTATGCTGATGCTAACCCCAGGGCTGACAGTATGCTGAAGCTAACGCCAGAGCTGACAGTAGGTCAAGAAAAAGTAGCCGTGTTTATGCTCTAGAATACTACAGCCAGAATGTATCTTTCACACTTGGCTTTTCCTCAATAGGTTCTATGGTGTTGTTCACATATCACCCATTGTCCACATTCGAAATGTCAAAAAAAAAAATTCTCCTGCACTGTGTGGATCCGTGTATATCCGGCTCCTTTCATAAGAATCTTCCTATATGTTTGTAAAAAGTCAGAACAACAATGCCAAAAGCAACCTGATTTTACCCTCTGTCCTCAGCTACTTAGCAAAAGGGCACATCTGGATAGTGGCCCTGCCTCATTTAACCACAAATGCTGTACAGGTCGGTGTTGTCAGTACCAGAAAGGTTCAGCTCTAAAGGTGATCCTGGGGCAAGGGTGCGAACGTGAGAATGCTTTGGTTGAAAGTCACACCGCCATGTTGGATGGATGAGAATAACACACACTGCTACAGTAGATTAGTGGGAAGGGAAGGAGGCTGCAAACCCCTCCATGAGCCACCATGAGCAAGGCGAAGGACACTTTGGTGCTGGGGTTCAGAGTGAAATAAGCGGACCATCCGATGGGCTAAAACAAAGCACTGCAGCTGCAGAGATCCAGTCTGCCTGAAACTCGCTGCCCCTACGCACAGCTGGTCTGAGTTTTTTTTTTTTTTTTGATAGATGAGTCGGCACACAATGGCCTTTTTATTAAGTAAAATGCCCACTCCGCCTCTCTGTTAATTAGGCTAATTCCCACACAGTTAGAGTAGGCAGATAAATCATGTTGTTCCTGGCCAGACCTTGGGACCCTAATTAATGTCAGCTCATTAAGGAGATAAAGGAAATTTATTAGACTTTTTCCCTTTCTCGTAATTCATTAACTAACATTGAACCTCTGATGACAACCATGGAGCCGTAACTGCGAGGTGGGAAAGATTGCCTCGGCATCTTCCTCTCGCAGAGTCCTGGGTCTCTGGCAAGGTGTTGGGGTTCCCATGGTGACAGGATGTGCACGGGACAGTGCCGGAGTCTCTAAAGGGCTGGTTTAGGGGGTTTCTATTGGGTGTACATTCCCTCCTGAGAGAGGTAAAGCATGTGAGAATACAATCACTTCACTATTTGTGTTGAAAATCATCACATGTTAAGAGCCCCAGCCAAGAGGCCTTGTAATTTCATGCCTGTACCTTTCTATCCTTGGCTGCAATGGGAATATTACAGGCTGTGGCAACCCTGGAACATTGCAACATGACTGAATTGGACAATAGTCCTTTATAAGGAAGAGTGAACAATGTTTTATTTAGTAAACTCTAAACTGAAAGTACAGGGAATGCACAAGCTTTGAACGGGACCCATAATACAGCCCGTCTTTGTTGTCTTCTAAAAGTGGCAAATCCATTTATTTTTTAAACACCATGCCACAATTCACCTTTTCCATGTGTCACTCTTTCAGCAGATATATTTTGAAAAAAAAAGAAACATCGCATCGAGCATATTTGGAATGAAAGATGTCTCCTTCACCTTTATCTTGCAGACCAGGGGATGGAATACATGTCAATTATATTATCATTTATAAAAGAATTAAAATTTATGAGTCCCGCACACTGGCAAGAGGAAATCATTTTTTCCATGCGGATAAGCACTGCGGCAGCCTGACCCCTGCTTCAGATGTCTGGTTTTGAGTAATCACAGGCTCTGATTGTGAAACTGCAGTTGGGTCTCTTGATGTTCCAGCAGCGCACCTGTTTGTGTTTTTTTTTTTACACCCCCCCCCCCAGCAACAAAAGGGCCTTTCAGACGATCAGAAAGAGTGTGAGGTTTATGACCGTTTAATGAGCCTTTACAGCTAACTGCTCCGCATTTACTGTCCCGAACAAGGAATCCATTGTGTTGGGCCGTGCTGATAACAGATAAAGGTAGGTTATCTCACACAACAAGATGTAATTACTCTCACCCCTTTATCCTTCCATCTCTCAGCTCAAGATAATCACCTCTCGATCGTAAAGATAAAAAAAAAGTCACACTAGTGGCTGTGCGTGTCTTTCTTTCCGCAGTGAACATAAGTGTGGCACGGCTAACCAATGCAGAACACCATCCACACTGTTCAGTTAATCAGTCGAACAAATCCCTTTTTTATCACAGTGCATTTTTGCAACCGTATTGTTCAGATGGGCTGGACAGAGGAGACATACCAGAGGAAAAGAACTAGACAACTCTGAGCCTGTAGGGAACAACTGCCAGATGAGACTCCAGCAAAAGGCTAGTTAAAAGACACTCTTGGAAACAAAGCAGAAAAGAAAGCAGATCACTGATAGATTACACCTTAAAGATTATTGATTTTCGTTGCCTTTGATAACTTACTAATGATCATTTTCTGCAAGAGGCATATTTTCAAGCACCCTACAACCGTGTCTCCCCTTTTAAAATCTTTTTTTTTTTTTGCCTCCACACAGTGATATTTGGTAGCAGGTGTGTCTGGGAAAAACTGTCAACATTGAGTAGAAGGACGGTTTTAAAGCAATCTCATCTGACTGCAGATGAATTACTTTCATTAATCGTTTATGTTTTTATGAAGGTCTGTACAGTGGTTCATCATAAACTTCAAAAGGTTTAAAGATGAAAACAGACTAGTATAATCAAGCCAGTTGAGGTAAAAGAACACTGAGGTATGAGAACTTCAGTGGAACTACTACTGTAATAATAATAATAATCCTGACAATTATTAATATGATGTATGGGATCTAACAACGCAAAAAACAAAAGGGTAATTTCAGCTTCTGGGGTAGCCTCGTGAGGAATAATTCCTCCTCTACGCATGTTAGTTAAAGCATGTACATGGTGTTACAGGGCATTACCCCCATAGTAGCAATATTGTATCAGTAGACATTGGAGAAACACCATGAGTTTCAAAATGACTCTCTGGAACGATCCTGGCACACTCATGTACAGGGGTGATGTCAGCATTATCTGCTCACACAGGCACAGCGCTGCTCCGGCATTGTGCGGGCGTGACTCCTCTGTGTGGGAGGGGTCAGGGGGGCGAGGCCCCGCAGCCAGCCTCACTCCATCACACTCACGGCCTCCGGGAGCCTTTCAGATGGCGGCCATTGATACACAAATGCAGCGTCGCGATGGGAGGCCATCCCTGCTGCCGCTGTCTGGGGGTGCCGGGCCCGGCATGCTGCTGAACACAGGACCCCTCCCAGTCCAATCCCCCCCACAAGCCCTTTATTTCCGTGGGGACTAAATCATAGTATTGATCGGCATGAGTGTCTCCTCCGAAGCCCTAATGACAGCTTAATGTCCACCGCACTGACCCCCTCAGTGACGTCTGTATGAGTAAGTTTCATCTCTGTCTCTCTCCCCCCCTCTCTCCTTCTCCCTCTCTCTCTCTCTTTTTCTCTCCCTCTCTCTTTCTCCCTCTCTCTCTCTCTCTCTCTCAGCTGTACAGGTAGGCCTCAACACAACTGGCAACTGACCCAGGGAGAAGCACACAGAACGCATGAGCGGACGGAGGGCTAGAAAAGGGTCCAAAACGAGTCCCAGAGGATGTGCTTTTCTGGGAGTGAGGCTTATGAGAGTGCAGGCCCACTGCCCTCACAGAGATGCTGGAGTCATCCATATCTCTGAATGCTGACTTTCCCTGATCCTGAGTCAGAAAACCCCAATCACCCCAAATCCCCCTAAAAAAAACATGCATTCCCTGACAAGGCCCTGGGGACCATGAGCCACCAAGCGTGAGCACAGTAACGCCAAACGGCCCCATTCTTACAGTGACAGCCCCTTTGTTATGTTCTCATGTTCTTCTGAATGGCCGGGGACAATTGAACACTTCCTTACCAGGCAGGGGAGGGTCCAGGGGAGGGTGGGACTGTGGGGGGGTCAGGCGGGTTCATCTGACCCCTTGAATGGCTTGATTAACAATGGCCATGAGAGTGGGACACCAGAACAATGGAGGCAACAGAAGGAGTGGAGGCCAGTCGGGGTGGGGGCAGTTTGATAATTACCCAGTTAACCCAGTGCCTATGAATGAGCCCCAAACAGAGGCGACGGGAGCACACGCACAGCAACAAGGAGAAGACAGAGAGCTAAGTGGATAATTAGAATCGGAGAGCTGTCGCAAACATCTGCTGCTCCCGGGCACGGTGCGCGGCCGGCGGAGGTCCCCACGCGGCGGCCTGCTCGGGGCTTCGTGGGTGGCACGAACCACACACATTAATCTGAGTCTGCTGAAACCTCGTGCAGGATTCACCTGCCTGCACAGGGTTTCAACAGACTCGGATTCAGCGCATTCCAAACTCCAGCGTAAGGAGGAGAAGTCGCAAACACCATCGACTGTATAAAAGGCAAACTGGCCCGTATGGAAGCCTCATGACTGAACGTCTTTTATACAGCCTTTTTAAAATAATAACATCATTTTGGCTAAATAGACATCCTTTTCCAGGCAATGTACATAGCCCACAAATCATCCATTTGTATAGCTGGATATTTGCTGAGCCAATCTAGGTTAAGTACTTTGTTCAAAGAACACCACACCCAGGAATCAAATTTGGGTCATAAGACTAGCTCCTTACCCGCTATACCGCAGTGCTGCCCGAAAAGTATGCTGCAGGTGGGGCTCGAACTCACGGCCTCAGCATTGCTTTGCTTTGTATAGCTGTGTAAGCGCTACATGCTAACCCACAGCCATGCTGGAGCTACTGCTACAGCAGTACATGCCACCCTACCTTACTGGTCATGCTGTAATTCACACGCTTTCAATCTGAGCATCACAATAACGACAGATGCTGTTCATAATTGGAACTGTATACTACGGACAATTTTTTTCTACACGTACGCTAAGGAATATCAGCGCCCATGTCACTGTTGCTAAGAAGCAACAATCTGAAAAGTTGTGTTATTCCGGTCAAATCTTTCCATGGAAGTTAATTGTGTCCTCATGCATCACTAATCCCTGTCAAACCAAATGAATGTGTCATTTATGTTAGTCACTTCAGACAAACATAATTAAAATTTAGAGGGAGATAAAAATGGAAAAAAATCAATCAATCAATCAATGAGTCAAACAAGCTCCATTAAGGCTTGAAAATCAGCAGCTCCTCATGAGGTAAATCACCAGATCAGTGACTTCGGTGACAGTTGTCTGTTGATCAGGAATGTTATGTCTCTCTGACAAAATGATCTCACTCTCTGCTTCTGGCTCTGCTACCGAAAGTAGTCCAAGGAAAACGAGGTCATAGCTCAGCGCCTCATAGAATCCCCGATTCTTGACAATAAGGACATTTAAAAGTCTTTCGGAAAAAAATCACAATTAATACAATTATGAGCATTATGAAATCCTCCTGACAAAACTGAAATTATGGATTCAGTCAACTGTCCTGCACAAAATAAGTTATTTTTTTCTTTTTTTTTTATCTTTGTTAAACAATGTTGAATTGGAGCTGACTTCTGCACATTTATCCTTGACAGCAAAACACAAGCGTATTTTATTCTTCACAAACACAGTTTGGTGAGATCAGCAAACACCACAAATCAATGACAAAATTGACTTTTATTGAAAGAAAGTAACATCATATTGATTGTTTAATCAAAGTTAAGGAGAAAGGCTGATTGATCCAGGCCAGAGGCTTCAAATTGACATAACAATTTGAATTCTTAACATTTTTATATAGCATTTGAGAGCAGTCAAGCTGACACCTCGCGTAGTTACAATGAGGAAGTAACACTATCGGTTTCTGTCAGAATTCCTGAACCTGTGATTGCTTAACCCATCCCAGCCCTCTTGCCCAGTCTTAAAGCTGCAGGTTCCTTATATGAGTGTCTGACCTGTTTGTGTCAGGTGTTTATGACAGAGAGACAAGTGTACCTTTCATTCCCCTTTTCTAATCATCTCTCCCCTTCATCCTGGAGGTGGGAGTGTCCCATTCAATCCAGGGTGGATCGGTGTCGTTTAATTTGCACGTCATCATTCTCTCGGCGCCTGTCTGACCCCCTCCATCCCCCTGAAGAAGTCGTTAATCGGGGCGGTTCAATTAGCCCATGCCACTCGACCGACAGCTCCTGTTCCTGCCGGCTAATTGACTGAGACGTGCGATTCCCCGCCTGCCAATACGACAGGTTTCTTTAATCAGGGAATCCCCACGCCGGGCCGAGGGGGAGGGGCCTCGACCAGGGGTCACGGATTCAGAAGTGATTAATTACCGCGGCCACGCCTCAAAGCCACCCCTCCATTCTCCTCTCCTTCTGTGTGTCCTCCACCCCCATCCCCCCCCCCGAAAACGTGATGGGTAGGGAGTGAGATGGTGCGATGGGAATCAGGGCAGTGGAACAAACAGTCTGTTTGTTTACCACCAGCCACCCCCCACCCAACCCAAGCAACCCACAACTCCTTGTGACAAGGTCGCCCCGTTAACGAGCTGGGAGCCCTGCTAATGAAGCACTAATTGCAGATCACAGTGTGGCGAGGGCTACGCCTAAGCTGTAAGGAGGTCTGCTGGCGTTTCCATAAGAGCCAGCCAGGCTTATTGTGAGATCCTCCATCTTCATTCCCATCACACTACTCTGTGACACACACACACACAGGCTGAAGCAAACATCATGACTTCAGCCCCTGGCGTGACAATAGCCGTCACAGGTTTACAGAACTTGCTGATCTGGCCCGCCATTCCTGTGCCAAAAATCTTACGGCAGTTAAACAGGTCAGACAGTGTGATGTGACAGATGCTTACGAGTGACGGTAACCGCTTTGGCGATCAATGTTGAGTTTCACAAGCTAAGCTGACAAGAACGACTGCTGTAAACAATTTCAAAAATCTAAAGGTGTTTTTGCCTCAACTGTAAGAATTCTGCATTACACAGTGCTGTATGCTTTTAACATTAAAATGTTTTCATATGAAAAGCCACTGTTAGGACATGCTATCAATGCCAGAGCTGACAAACTGGTACGATTTACACTTAGAGAAAATTTAAATATGTTATTATCCAGGCTGTGTGACACATAATATGAATTCCCTCCACAAATAACTATGTGAAGCTGCCAGCTACCATTCAGTATCTTGAAATTGCCCTCAGAATCTTTGCTTCAGGTCCTAAAATTTATCAGATTCTCACAAGGTGTTATGATTAATTTATAGTATTAGGATGTTAGCGTGGTGATGGTGGTGGTGTGGTGGTGAGGGTGGTAGTCATGGTGATAGCGGTGAGGTGCTGGTGTGGTAGTGGTGGTGATAGTGGTGGTATTGGTCATGGTGTGGGGTCCACAGAATTAAGCCTTTGCTCTGCCAAAAGAAGTTAATTGGTGATTTCACTGAGTGCTATGAATCCATTGACTCCCTATAATTTGGTTTTCAGGTGTATTTAAGTGACCCACTGGTGTTCATCCACAGGCCTGAACCTGGTGATTGCAGTGAGGGGAGTGGGATTTGTTGGGAGGGGGGGTTTGCTGTTGTCGCACCTCACCTCGTATCAATCATTACTATTCCCCTTTCCACACAGCACAGCCTTTCAACAGCACAGTCCCGGGCAGCTTGCTCCAAGACACGCTACAGCAAAAGAAAATGGAAAACTATTCTCGTCCTCACAGACAGCTAAATTCTGCTCCATTTCAGAAGCAGGCAGCCGGGTTATTTATGACCGACTTTGCTTTGTGACACGTAAGAAATCATCAAGTAGATTTGATTCGTTTCTTCTTCTCATTCCTGACATGCTCAAAGAACCATATGTCCTCAGTCACCTCCACCGTCGCTGTGTCCCCCTCTGGGTGGCACTGCACCCCCCCCCCCCAACCTTCCCCTCACGTCCACAGCTTATTTAGGAAATTGCCCACCCCTGCCAGGGCGGGACGGGCCCACAGAGAGCTAACTGAGGAATTAGCAATCCTTTAATTGGCCGTTCTGTCAGGGGTTTTGACAAGCTGAAAGGGTGGAGCTGTCAATGGCCAATTTATCTCCTGTCCCGGGCCGAACATGAAATTTCATTCACTAATTAGAAACCCCCTCCCCCTGCCCTCCCCTCCTGCCACCTCTCCTTCTCCCCCCCCTCCTGCCCCCCCTCCCGCCTCCGCCACTGGCCCAACAACAGCAGTGACAATGCAGCATTATGGAAATAAATAGTTCCATTAGGCGCATTGTGGCGCTCCGTCAGGCCGGCTGTGTGGAGTTATTAATGGAGGAGGGCTCCGCTTTGATTAAGACGAATGATTTATTAACAAATGGGCACAAATGCTCCGTCCCGCTCTGGAGTCATCCCGGCGAAGGTCACCTGGTGGGACTTTTCGGCTCCCTGTCCTCAAAACACACACGCGTGCGCACACACACACATATACACACACACACACACTCCATATATTAAACACACACAGAAACACTCCATATAAAAAACACATACATACACATGCAAACACACACATACACACACTCCATATAGAAAATACACATACTCTGTATAAAAAACACACATGCAAATACACAAATACACACATGCGAGTAGCCTTATGAACACAGGCAGCCACACAGAATTAGTGGTATACAGCAACAGCAGTGTACACACAAGCACACATGCAAGAAACAATGGCATATGCATATCCAGAAAAACATACATATTCCTGTATATGTATGTTTTTGCAAATTGCTGTAAGAAACATCAGTGCACATTTTACCCTTTTTGAACACTGACTAATAACGCACGATGGTACAATCACCTCCCCGTCACCACCATCTCCTTTCTTGACTATAGGTTGCGTTTTTAACGCTCAATGCAAGCAGATCTGATTGACTGCTTCGGGTGCAGGAAAGAGCTCAGCACCTCAGCCTACACTGGGAGAGAAAGAGGGAGAGAAGAGGACAGGGAGTATGGAAACAGTACGGAGGAGAGGGAGATGGACAGACGGACACAGGGACGATGGAGACGGTAAGCAGGAGAGGGACTGAGATGCAGGAGCAGCCACTTAAACCAAATGGAGATAGCAATTTCCTTTTTATGTCCAGTCAACAGATGTCACACCGGTCGTTTAGGCTCCTGCCCAATCAGGCGGATAACGAGGACTCGTTTGGGCATCTTTCAATTAGCCTCTTGCAGGCTGACCTCCTGGGTGTCGGGGGAGAGGAGGGGGATCGGGGGACAGGGGGGCAGACGGGTAACAGCCTGTGTTTTGTGGCAGATCCCATTTATCAGGACACTTAACCCCTACTGCAGGCTGTAATCTGTGGCAGCACCAGGCACTCGGTATAATTAGGCTAGTTAAACACCATACCCTCGGCGGGCTGCACCTCTGTCCCACCACCAAACACACACGCGCATACACTGTCCTAGCACCATGCACACACGCACACACACACACACACACACACACACACACTCTGTTCCATCACCATACAAACACTCAAATAAGGGAACACACCATACACACATACACACACACACACACA
Source organism: Megalops cyprinoides (assembly GCF_013368585.1). Classification (NCBI taxonomy): domain Eukaryota; kingdom Metazoa; phylum Chordata; class Actinopteri; order Elopiformes; family Megalopidae; genus Megalops; species Megalops cyprinoides. Next base: position 11,604,070 of record NC_050593.1, on the reverse strand, counting down.
CACACACACACTGGACTAGAACCATACCCACACATCCACAGTCTCACACTTACGCATATGCACTTGTCCAAAAACCATCCACATGCTTATACTCTCACACTGTCCCGCCTCCATCCACACACACGCGCATTCTCACACAAAATCTCGTCACGATCCACGCACTCTCTTATACATGCTCACGCTCCGTCCCATCACCACTCACACAGTGTTCCACAATCCTCAATCCATTCACTCGCACACATAGACACACCAGGTAAGACTACAGCACGTAGGGTCACGACACACAAGAACCTGTGCCAGTGTGGTACTATAATGCTCCCAGACATCCCTGCATATAACATTTTCACACTCTCCCAACACTGTCCACACACCAAGTGTACAGGTATAGAGATATTGAGGAGCTCTTGCCTAGCAAGCTCAAAGCTGCAAAACTAAAACAAGTCTATGCATTTTAAAAGAGTGGTTTCATAAAGAAGTATTGGCTGAATGGAGAGGTTCAGATGAGGTGACCTTTCATTGCATTCACAGAAGGATTAGTGCTAATCCCCTTTCACCTGCTAATGTGAGTGAATTTGAAGTAATTGAAAGATGATTACTTTCTTTTTATTTCTTGAAGTGTGGTGTCAGATACTTGACCTTTGGATTAAGTCCGTTGTGTGAGCCAGAACAAATTATGTTTGATCACATTTTCTTGCTGCCTTGTGTGTTTAAGCATGCGTGTGTGACTGTGTCAACAAGACAGCCGCTGTATGTGTCCATATGTGTGCTAGAAAGAACACCTCGGTGTGTTTCTGTGTTAATGTGTGTCAATGAGAGTACTGATGTCATGTGTGTGCGTATGTGTGCATGCTGCTGTGTGTGTGTTACTGTTTGTGTTGGAGCAGTGCTGTAAAATGGCTTTTCCCAGCTCAATAGGATCAAGGTATTACTCACTGTGACAGTATCAAAGGGTTCTGGTGTGATTAATCTTGGCCAGTGCATCAGACCCGGGACTCTGAGGCTCCAGGCCCTGTTTACACAACAGTACAGCAGAAGGCCAAGGCACATAGCTGTCCTCAATGTTCAGCATTTGGTCCTAAGAGCAAGAGCATCATGGGATGTGTAGTACGTGTAGTAAGGTGGACTACAGCTGGGGCAGCCAAGGGACTGGCCCTGGCAGGGATATACACGCAGCAGCCACTATACCTGAAAACACTGCCACTTTTCACAGTCTTAACGACTGGGAAGTAAGCCCTTGCCCAACAGCCATCAGCTCTCCTGGAAAAGCAAAAACAGAAAATTTGGCTGCCTGAATGCTGAAAGATGACTGGTCTACAAGGAGGATATTTCTATGGCTTCAAGGTGAAGTGTTTTGGATATTATCATTTGGTGTGTATTTGGGGCATAACCTAATCAGGGTCTCGCCAATTAAGAGATGATCTGGTTTAATGGTATACTACTGTATCTATCCAGGGCTAAGATGGTAGATAATTCCCATTTTCACACAAGGCTGTCATTGAGCAAAATTGACTTCCATCACACCTTTAGATTATACTTTTGGGTTTTGTATGAGTGTTCATAATACATCAATGATACAGGTGAACCCTCATATCCCAATTGTTTACATGAATTGCTGTGCTGATACTTACACAGTATTAACATGGTAATGACAACAGGGCTGTGATATGAACATGATTATTTCAACATGCAAAGGGATTCATTTCTATTTGCAAATGGCTAAATCATCACATGGCAAGTCTGTTAAAATCTTTTGTCCCTAACTAAATCTGCCTCTAAACTTAACTCGCCTTGTTTGTTTAATTTCCTGCCCCAGTGTATTGGTGTTATTAGGTGTGCTATTGAAATTATTGCATGGCATATTTTTAGGGGGATAGAATAGCACTAACTGAGTCTCAATATTCCAGTCTGATTCCACTGTCCCTTACAACAGGTAAGCTACAGTATAGATAACAAGCTGAGGTTGCAGGTGATAACCAGACAGATTGCCTGTCATACTTGACTTTATGATTGGTAATATAGCACCAGGCCCCTATAACTTCTGTAAATGTGCCAGTAATTGGGTGAAAAACACTGTCTATCTCTCTCCTGCCCCGGTTATCAGGGTACAGGGTCTGAAAGAGAGGCTCAAAGGTCCTAACGTCTGGACAGAGAGACTTTTTACTTTCACACCTCCTTGTTCCACAAGCCATTAAGTTTTTAAACGGGTAAATAAGCAGGATGTCCAGCTGGTCTGGCCATCCTAATCTGTGGCAAGGTGCGAGGCACATGTATGAGCACGTCTGCTGGTGACTCTGTATGTTTGTGATGTTGTATGGGTATGTGTATGAGTATGTCTCTTGGTCTACTGGTAACTCTGTGATGTTGTGGTGAAATGCCTTGTGATTGTGCTACAAACCAATTTCGCCACGGGGACAAATAAAGTTTCTATTCTATTCTATTCTTTATTTACACAATGTAATAAACGAGCTAAACAGATGTATCCATTCATCAATAAATGTAAAAAAATGTAAAAAAAAACAACAGAAAATCTAAATAAAAGTTTAAATTAAATGAGAATGGAAAAATATCCCAAGAAACAAAATGCACAATTCAAAACTCGCCATAAATGAGGAACAACAAGCAAAGGACACAATGTTAATGCCTCAAGCCTCCATGAGGACTTAAAACTTAAGTTACAGTCCCCCCATCCTCAGTAACAGGTAGGTTCAGCAGCACAATTTTACTTCTCTCAGACACTGCAGAGGGAAAAGGAGAGACAGAACAAGAGAAAGAGAGAGAGAGAGAGAGAGACATGGATTGTCCCAGCTGACACTTTCCCTGACCTTTGACTCTCTCTAAGCTTAAGGCAAAACCTAAACAACTGAAAGATAATTTCTCAGAAACAATTAAAAGAAACATAATATTTACATGTTCACATTCCCATCCTGCTCCTTTGATGTGCACCCCATGTACCTTTCCACAATAGCCTTGCAAGTCCATCAAATTTCTCAATAATAATGACACAAACCTCTGTTCTAATTCTTATATCTGGACTCAAAGCCAAAGGGTGGAGGGCTGCTATACAGTACTGGGACAGAGGTGAGCAGAAAGGGTAGAAAATCTTATACATATCAAAAATGTGTAGACGCCATTTCTCAAAGTCAGCAGAAAGCAAACAAAAAAACTGCGGCATCAAAAAAAAAAAAAAAAACATCAAAATATTGCGTAAATTTGCTGTTTGATCTTCCCTTGCGGAGAGAGAGAGAGGGTCACGTCAACGCTTCATTAATGTAATGGCTCCGCGTTTATTGGCAGTAGGACATGACAGACGGAGGTAAATGACATCACTCACGTTGGAAACTCTGTTCTTCTTTATTAAGTAATATGCACCGCTGGGCCGGGCCATTTTTCTCCCCTCTCGCCGTTTTTTATTGTCCAGCACACACAGGGTGTTTCTCAGCCATTCAATCGGTATAATTGAGCAAGGTCGGGCGGCACAGGGACCCATAACAATCAATAGAGGTGAAATAAAAAACAGCTCTCGGTTATTGCTTTAATCCTCCCCAGCCCCCCGGGCCGCGCAGCCCGCAGCCTGAAATGAGCATACGTTAACGGCGGGGACAGGTTACAGCGCGACAACCAGCGGGCAGAACGCTGCGAACGCCACCCAGTCCTTGATCGGAGACACCCCGCGACTCATTTAAAACACATACTGTCAATGTCATGGCAATTTATGAATGATATTGTTAGGGTTTGTAAAATTATCTTCATCTCTGTTTCCCCTTTTGTTTTGTTTGCTGTATCGTAGAACACGCAGTGCTTTCGGCAGGTCCCTCACGTCTGCCACGTCTATATAAGGAATCACACCACAACAAATTTAAACATTGCTGATTTGATCCCCGTACCTGTTCACTCGCTGTCAGGATCTATTGCTGTTTAGGCAAGATCCGATTCAGGTTTTTAACCTGTTGTTTGTGCAGCTGTCCTTGGATTGTCAGTTCTCCGCTAGCAAGAGGCTCCTCAAGACTTCCCGCTCAATACAGACCATGGGATCTGTAAAGGGGGAACAGAATTGTTGGGGTGTCTGTACTAGAATTCCACCTTTTCATAGCAGGAGGGGGTCAGGGTCCTAGAGGGGGGCCACAGGATTACTAGAATAGGGCTCAGACAGAGATGTACCTACTTACTGGTGCCAGATTGATGTAGAGTACCTCCATGGAGCTAAATGGAGCCACTTCAGTGGTAAGTGGGGATGTCACAGGCCATCTTAACCCTATTTTAATCACCCTGCGTTGTGAGCGTGCTTGTGTGCGCATGCACTAGTATGCATATTTGTCCATTTATCATTGACTTCATACCTCTAAACATTTGCATTTCCAGAGAGCAAGTGTGCAATTAAATATGTCTTCAGTGCAGGGCACGGACATGTGTCTGTATTGAAAATCAAATATAGCCTAAAGTAGCACATCAATTACAAAAAAGTCAAACAAAACAGAAACAGAAAATGGTGTAAAATGACTGGGTAATTCAGTCATTAAGAGAAGAAGCTATAGCCAAAGACAACATTCACATAGCCCTCCAAGAAAGGAGCTTGTCCTCTCAACCCTGAACTGACAAGTGACAAATGATTATGACTGCATACTGCGAAAAATCACTGAACTCATGTGCAGAAAAGGAAATGGAGACAGCAAGCTCATTCTGAGTGTTTATAAGAAATCAGCTCCCCTTTTTCCCCCAAAGGTAGCAAATGGAGATGACTGAAGAAATATATGCAGTATTGTTATTAGTTTTATTTTGTAGTAGTAGTTGTTATTATTATTACTATTATGACCAATCATTCCCAATAAACCTGATGGCCATTATCAATGCTGAAAGACTTACAGGGTTACAGTTGTGGGATTTCCACCACAGTGTTAAAAGAGGAGGCCCATAATCATAATGAGGAGCTCCTGTAATGGCAGCACAGTCCCAGTGCTCTGACACTCTGCCACTCCAAGCATCTGCTCGTTTAATCAACATGAAGGCGCTGTCAGCACCCTATTTCAGGAAAATTAAACAGGCTTACGGTAAACGGGCCCTGCCGGGGGCGGGGGGGGGGGGGGGGTGTGTGTGTGTGTGTGTGTGTGTGTGTGCGAGAGAGAGCGTACAGATGGGGAGACAGAAGCCAAGGTGCTCCACAGAGCCTGCCCCCCCACCACCACCCCCCCTCCCTCCTCGCCCATTGACATGATAATGGGTACAAATTGATGAAGACATTTCACTCACTCTCTGACAGCTCCTTGACACAATACACAAACACTCCCCCACCCAAAAGCGCGCATGAATCACCAGGCCCCGCCCCCTCCCTGCTGCCAGCCCGCGGCCGGCTTTAATCAGCTAATTCCCTCTCCTTCGGACACTCTCCCCGGCGGCTAACAGCCATCGTACTGCCAGATAATCCCATCATCTCCGGCACTTAATCTGCTTTAATGAAGTCCTGATCCACCAATTAGACACAATCGCGCCTCTCCCGCGCACTCCGCAGATAAATAACTGCACTCAGAAGGGTCATGCTGTCCGGGAGACGCTGGTGCGAAACATCTAGGGGGAAAAGAAAAGAGCGGAAGAGTGTCCTGTCCAAGAATCAGTCTGCATGGGGGGGATAACACCACAAACCTGCAGTGAACACCAGAAGCTGATTTCTGTTCCATGCTTTTTCCTTGTGGTTGTGGATTAAATCCCGTTTCTTCTTTGTTGAATAGAGAAACAGCATTTCTTTACATTGCATTCATTTAACAGACGCTCTTATCAAGAGTGACGTCCAGCACAGTGGGACATAAGTGTTTCCATCCAAACTGAATGAGCATTTCAGCTGCTTAGGTGTTTGTTTGGTGTCCATCCTGGTTCTAATCAAAGGACATCAAGACACAAATTTCCTTTACGGAGACACGCGGCCCACTGCGGAGCATTCTGGCTCTGTGTGTCAAGGCCTGCCATTCTCATTTAGCCTCTGTGTGTGTGTGTGTGTGTGTTTGTCCGTCTGTCCAATTTACATCAACTCCTTGCACTCATCAGTATTTTCTCTCGACTGTCAAAAAAGGAGATGTATTTAAAAGCATCAATAACACAGCACCTCCAGTGACCCTGGGGGGAAAAAAAACGAAATAAAAAGTTATCGATCCTTGCCCCTGCACCCCCACCCCCACCCCCCCCACCAAAAAAAGACTTATTGTTGAGCTCTGGTGGTACACTTTCATTTAATCACCCGGTGTGATATATAAATAAACATACTGCCTTTGGGCCAACGTGTTCATACAGAGATAAAGTGCTCACCTTCTGAGATGAAATTACCCAAAAGCTGTTGCAAATCAATATAATCAATGCAATCAGCTAACTGACACTGGCAATCTCGGGGCCCTGAAAACACCCGTTTGGGATCTTTCAATCCTTTTGCTCTAATTGCCCCCCCGGGCCACGTTTGCACCCAGCATTTGTACACTTTAATTAAATTACCGAGTGCAACCGGTTTCCAAGCCATGAGAGCATTGCCTTGGAATGGCTCCAGTAATTAAAGCAATACCCTTCCTGATTACCGCAATGCTCTCTAATTAACTAATTATGCGTTTTAACCCAAACACTCTGAGAATTAATGAGCGTGCAAGAAGTGTCTTATAGAGCCTCAGCATTGCACGAGATCATAATTCACTAACTTTGGTCCCCGTGTAATACCGTGTTCTATTTCTTATGTTGATCACACTCGACTGGCGTCTCTCACCGCGTTCCATTCTAAGTATGTTGATGAATGTGCATTCCACACATGTACAGGACTCCTGCACTGAAAGACATACAGTTGCACATCAGATGCATTCCAAGTCATTCAGACGCTTGAATTAGCGCTTATGACGTTGCACAAGCCACAACTGTAGACCTAAATCCACATTTCTCATGACATCAACCAGAGCCCAGAGCTTGAGTCACTGTGCCATGGTGCTTCCAACGTGCAGACTGGAGGTCTTTTCTAACTCTAAATAAAAAAACTGATGACCTGCTGTGGATTGTTCTCAGTTTCACCTTTGCTGTTCTTGATTTGTGATCTCCATAGATCTTATTTTTTTTTCCCTTGTCATGATTAGATGATTCAGAATCTTGTAAAAGTCTATACGCTGTCTGAGGAGGTGACAACGCTGTGTCCAACACGAGCTGCTGACGAAATTAACCGATTTAAAGCTCGGGTGTCACTATGATCGAGCCATCTCAAACAACGACGTGACATGATGCTCAACTCAAACCTTGCAGCCCCACAGCTCTGTCTCACATCTCACCTCATTAACATTACCATTACGGGCACAGAAACTAAAATAAAACTCTGAACTACCAGTTTGTCCAACAACTGACAGAATCAAAATAGCATTGTTTGGAGCCGTTCACTTTTCAGTCCCATAATTCACAGCAGTATCGGGCAAAATCTGCCATCCGCGCCACTGACACGCGTGACACGCGGGGAGCCTGGTCTTTTCACTTAAGCGCGACGCGCCGTGATTTAAAGGGACCTGGAAACACCGCAGGATCAAAGCCACTCAACGCTGACCCATAATGCCTGGCTAATTAAATAATTAACTAATTGATTCATTACCAGATCAATAAGGCGCAGGGATGGTTTATGGTCCGAGGGTAATGCGTTACAGTGACAGGCAATAACGGGGCACAATAAACAAACAAACAAACGCCCAATCCAGGGGGAAAAAAGAAAAACATTACGGAGTAATCCCCGATCTGTCACAAAGAAAATTGAACGTAAAGATGAGAATCCGTTTACGTTGACCTGGCGGAGCTGGGGACCATGACATCATCACGGTTTTGAGACTTGGCTAGGCTAAATGATGGCGAGCGGGGAGCGTCTTGGCCAATGGGGTGGGGACTCGCGCCTTTACCAGGACCATAAACACAGTTCCTATGTAATGAATGCGCTCCCAGAGGACGCGGTGGGGGGCGCGATTGGGGAAAATGTTAATTAAAGTGTAATTTATTCCAGCGGTGTGGGTGTGGGTGTGTGTGTGTGTATGGAAGGGTTTATGGGCACTCCTGCCTCGGTTGCGCGTACGAGGGTTGGGGTCGTCGCGGAGATTGATTAGGACGAAGAGTGAGGTACGACGTCACTTTGATCTCGCTGACCCCGGCGACCGTAAATCCGGGGGCCTAAACAATTTCTGATAATTGTTTCATACCTAGCTGGGGCTGGGCTTGGCCCTTCTGCAACAGACGGACAACAAACGAGGCAGTCTGATCCCACCGCGTGTTTAATATAATATAAAACGTGGATTACTGATCTGTCAGCACCGATAGATAAACCCACTGCCATAGAGATAACATACTTCATTTTCTCTCCTCCCATTACCGATAAGAAAACACATTTAGTAGTTTATGTGACCACTTAAAGAGGGCGTTCTTATGTACAAAGAAGCAAAGCAAAGGGTGCAAATTCAGTTGGGTATACATGGTTCTATTCCTCTACTTATATGCATAGTAATGATACTCATTCGAATTAACAACTCTCAATTTATACAAAAGCACACACACACACACACACAAAGGACACTGTCACATGATACAGTATAAGTGGTTTCACTATGATCTCAGCATGACGAAGCATCACCACATTTCTACCGCATGCCATGAGGTGACACTTTTCAGAATGACTTTGATGGGACAACATGGCTGCCTCACTGTATGGAAAAGTGCCGGGTGAACAGCAATTCCAGGGAGACTTGTGACAGAGGACTTCTCTCCGCAGGGGTTCGACAAGGTGAGTCATGCCACAGTTCCTCATCCAGTGATCAAGGCATGGGCAGGAATCCCACTGCTACCACTGTCAGAACACAAGCATGGTCTCAATGACACAGACCAGTCTTTAGGTGCGCAGTGGTCCTAAATTTACCTTAACTGCAACACAGGACTCTGAGACGAAGGTGCTCTAATCAGTGTTTTTGAGTAAATTACCCTTTCTCCTAGCAAACTGTCCATTAAGTGCTGAGGATGTGTCATGCTTTCCTGCAAAACTGTGGCTCGGAGCCAGATTTTAATAACTTTACGACCCAAGTCTACAATATTACTAAATCACTCCAATCCAAGGTAATGTGTACACTGTAAATTTTTCCACTTTATGGGTTTTATTAATCTCTCTCCCCACACCTTCTCCTCTCTCTCTCTCTAAACAGAGATAGACATCTAATCAATGGCTCAGCAGCCTTGAGCAGGTACAAAGGGTTAGTTTATAATGAAATCTGTCTGAACATTTAGCTGTCATTAGTTACATAAATATTAATATTCAATAGGTACCACTCAGAGTGATAGGAAGAGAGAGGGGCGGGGGAGGGGGGGAAGCGAAAGAGAAAGAAAGAAAGAAAAAGAATAAATGTTTCTCACCTGTTACTTGCCCCTTTGTTAAACATCTTTGCTGACTCACAATCATTAAGGTTTCTGATCTGTTTTCCATGCATCTCTGTATTTGACTGAATTTTTTTTACAGGAAACATTCATGTAGCACATTTTCTTTAAAAATCAGAGGTCTCTGTTAACTACCAAGGAAATGTTCTGACTGTCCGTGATTCATTTAGACGGATGGGGAAGTAAAACAGGAAATGTGCTTGATTCCTATATGTTACTGACAAGTTTTCAGACATTGCATTGAAGAGATAGGATCAGATAAATCCTGCCAATTAACTTAATGGCACAAAAGTTACATAATTCTCTCTTTATTCTGATCTCAAAATCAGGTGCTGAAAGGATTTCACAGACATACCTTACAAATTTCAAATACAACAACTACATGAAAAATCTACAGTGCTTGTGTGAAGACAGATATCTGAAAAGAGACATGGTTTCATTCTGTCTTTCCATCCTACTGCCTCTTTTCTCTCCAGAGAAACCGAAGGTGTGACATTATTCTGTAGAGTCTGTCTCCCCCTTGTGGAAGCACGGCAGCATTGCAAATTGACACAACCACAAACGATGGCAATTACCCAAGAAAGAGACTCACTAAGATTTGTTTGGATCAAATGAATCTTTAATTAAAACACATACCCTGACATTAAAAATGAATACTTACACTCAGGAAAAATATATAATCATACTGTAGATTCTCAGGATATGTGCTAAAGTAATTCAATGCTTTTTCCGAAAGCATTTCTGTGTTTCCTTTTTCCGATGGGACTTGCCATTCTGGCTGTCTTTATACAGTAAATACCAATGATAGATAGATAGATACACATCTGAAAGCATTACAATTTACAGACAAAACATGATGCATCAGACTGTTAAAGACCTGTTCTGTCTCCCAACCATCAGCCTCTAACAGAGATATAATATAATGCCCAGATAAAATATTTTTAACCTCTTCTAGTCCCTGATTTGACATAAACTGAGGAGGGGGGGAAACTTTTCACATGATTAATCAAGGTCTATAATCAAGGAATGAACTGAAATCAAGCCTTGTCACTTAAAAAAAAAAACAGAAAGAAACCAGGAAATTCGCTCTCCGGGATCCTTCAAGAGAATCAGATTTAAAAAGAAGAAATTAACCAAATGTGTTAAATCCTATTGTACAGATGTCCTAGTTTGATAGAGCAGAATGGGAACAGTAGAGCTGTATCCTCAGTGCCTCAAGCTTGAAGACTGTCCCCTGCACTAGGCCACAAGCAGCACAGAACATAATTACAGAGAAAACTGGAGCACTCCGATCCAAAGGATCCAAAAAGGTTTTACACGTAATCATTTGACTCTTTGTTATCTGAGACCCACGACATTAACTCAATAAATACATCATGTGAGTCGTTCTTTTTTCTGTAACCGAGACCTGACAATGGGTTAAGCACATCTCCAGTGACCCCCAAGGACTATACTAAACAAACAGTGAGAAGCGAGAAAAACCGTACGGTACCAGCAGCTTTTGGACAAACTTGGTCCTTCCCTGTGTGCTCACAGATCTGCTCTTTATGACCTTGAGGGGCCAGTGGGTGAAGTGGAATAAGTCATGGTCAAGAGACCTTTAAAAAGTTTTTTTTAAAAATGGTGCGAGCTGAGAAAACTGCATCTAATCGTATTAAAAACTATACTGGCATCATGCAAAAAAGGAAAAACAACAGTACCTGTTCCAGCAGCAGCTATTATTTAGGCTGAGGTGATACCTGCAGACCCATTTCAGAATTTAGTTTCCATGCACTGTCTCCATACAAAAGGTCAGCATGCCTCAGATGTAATCACCAGTTATCAAGCCAATAACTGATTCAAGAGCAATGACCACTTTCTGCCCTGCTCGTCATATTAACTATTACCGGCTGCTTTTCCTACAGGCAATTGTGACCCTCTTTTATTGAGACTGTATTTTCATCCTACAGAGTATTGTGGGACGGAAATATTACAGTGCATTCCCCAAGAAAACAACCAAGGTAGCAGCCAATACACTGCTTTCGGCATTTGACTCCTTATACTGCCCCTCTTCAGTTCAATTCACCCATTACTTTTATTTTGAAATCGCCCATGACAAGTCATCTCAGTGCTGGACGCTGTCTTTCAGTGGGCCCTCCCTTACGTCACATTAAAAGCGCACATTGAGGCACTAACATAAAATTAACTGCCACTTCCTTAGCAGGCACACAAGTCTGTTTTGTTTTTATTTACTTCATCCCTTCATAGCAGGCACTTGGCCCGGTACAAGTTTAAAGATTAAAGCCTGCATCCCAGTACAGGGCCAGACTTCTGTACTTGACTAAAGACGTCTGCATGCAGGAGCTGAATCTGGAAATCCCTTAAGAGACAGTGCGGGAGGCTCAGCCGCACTGGAGTGAGCTAACATAATGTTACATAAAGCTACATCTGTTTTGAGGTCTGTATGGTACAGGCAGGCTGGCATAGCGTCCTTTCACCTCCTTAGTGGACAGAAGGTGTGGAAATTACCCAGAGTTCTGTGGTCCAGCTGTGATTCCCGGCGACATGGTCCTTGCCTCTGTCGTGCTTATTTGATGGAATTCTGTCTCCACCGGGCACTATGCACCAATCTCACCTCCGTTCCCTCGCTTCTCTTGGGCGTGTGAGTTGAGCGTGCGCGTCTGTGTTTGCATCAGAAGAAGAGGATCTTGGGTAGCCGTGGTAGTGGGAGGGGCGGGGAGTGAGGGTGGGCGAGTCCAGGTGATCTGAGTCCGGAAAGAGAGAGGAACCGGACGCGGGTCCCTCTCCAGAACCATCATACCACGTTAGCGTCCGTGGACCGGGCCTGGCTCAGCAGGTTCTGCGTTTGGTCCAGGACCCAGTTGATGTCGGGTCGCTCCTGGGGGTTGGGTACCATGATGGAGCTCAGGAGGGTCTGGAGGCCTTGTGAGTACCTGAGGCACAGGAGGCAGAATGGGAGGGTCAAAGGTCAGACAAGGAGATCCAAGCAACAATGCACACAGATAGTTACAAGAGTCAGAGGCCACCCAAATACTGTGAGGAGTGTGATCACACCACAGGTTCCTCCAACTGGTAGTGTAGTTGATCAGACCACAACAAATTAAACATACATGAAAGCAGACCCAGTCAGTCCAGGTAGAGTCTGAAAAGGTGTGTCTTCAGTCTTCATGTCTGAAGGGGGCTTGTAAGTAGGCTAATTATTTTGTTGGGATTTCTGATATCAGCAAACTCACAACGTCACAGAAAGTATCAGTAATGCAGACTCACCTGCAAGGCTGAGGTATGGTGACCGGGTTCTGCACAGCCAGTGCCACACTGTCACCCTTCTGGAACACGAGGTCATAGGGTCCCTCCAGCATCATCATACAGTACAGCACACAGCCCAGGGACTGCACAGGGGACAGAGGCATCAGACAGCAGATATAATAAAATACTGTAATATATCATCTCTCAAATATTTGTCTTATCTCTATCACCTCTTTCAAGGAGTCAAGGAATACTTCTTCAGTTTTCCCCTCATTGAGTCTCACCTGGGTTTTAGCAGTTTTTTATATAAGTACAGTACCAGTCAAAGGTTTGGACACACCTACTCATAGAAGGGTTTTTCTTTATTTTGACTATTTTCCACATTTTAGAAACTATGAAATAACACAAATGGAATCATACAGCGACCAAAAGGTGTTATACAATCTTATATTGTAGATTCTTCAAAGTAGGCAAAAGATAATTAATAAAAGATTTTTTTTGGAAAGTAATTCATACATGAGAAATATCAACAGTGGAAAAGAAACAAATTTCAGGCATTTAAGCATAACTCTTTCGATCAAAATATCTTTGAACGCATGTTTCCCATTATCTTAATCAGGTGTGTTCAAACTTTTGACAGGTACTGTACATATTTGTACATACTGTAAAAACTTTGATACAGCTTAACCGTTTAAGATGCCATAGGAAATAAGCTTTGATTGAGCGACTGCGCAAATGCTAACTACAGACAGACAAAATTGGTAGAGCTGATCGAGCGTAAACTGTGGTTCTCTGTACCCAGATATCGGTGCGCTCATCGATGATGCAGTGGCTCTCCACAGTGAAAAGCTCTGGCGCTCGGTACGAGATGGTACACCTCTGGGCTGCCCAGTCCTGGAACAGAGAGAGAGAAGAAGTGAGAAAGAAGGAGAGAGAGAGAGAGAGAGAGAGAGATAGAAAGAAATAAGAAGAGAAGACGGGAAAAATGAGAAAGGGGAGACAGAAGAGACAGAGGGTAGAGGAAGAGAGAGATAAAAGAGGAAGGACAATTGAGAGGAAAGCAAGAGAGATATGGAGGAATTGGGGAGAGTGGGCTAAAAAGACCATACAAGGTTTAATAATGGGCACGGGCCATTCAGCTCAGCTAGGCTCATCATTCTCCCGAAAGTCTAAAATATGTCTAGGACCGTGTTGTTGCTGAACACTCCAAGGGTCTCTCCTTCCACTATAAATCCTGGCAAAACTGTTCCATGCATCTGTAATCCTCAGCTGTATAAAAGATAATTCACTCAAAGGCATTCCGTACACCCCATATCAAAAGAGAAGCAGCACCCACACACCTGAGCCCCTCTTCTATGCTGCACCTCACCTGTACGGTCATGGCTTCACGGGTTCCCCGGACCTCGATACGGGCCTTGTTCATGGAGCCCAGGTCCATGAGGAGGGGCCGGTCGTCCTCCTCCAGGAGAACGTTGGTGGGCTTCAGGTCCCTGCAGGAGAAGGAAACAGAGGCAGGGTTAGAACGCAGAACCTCCCTAAACAGGGAGTGGAGGTGGGAGCATCTGTGGGGTAAGCTGGGACAAGCGATCACGGCATCACATTCAACACAAGCAACAGGAAGAAAGGCCAGGTATTTAGCCACTCAATGTCTCCACACATATCCACGTCCCACTTTCTTTTCTTGTGTTTTCTGAGTGTTTTCTCCTTTTACGCGGTTCTGTTTTGGAATCTCAGTTGCACATTAGGCTTGCCTCAGGACAACCTCCACACTTATCCTGGAGCTCTGAAGCAAGATGAAAGCAATCCTCATGCGGCCAATGGTGATTTTTCACATTACAGGTCCCATGGTGCACCACAGTGAAGTGGGCACCAACCGGAGGACGGGAACCTCTCCACTTACTGAGACAAGCACCTTAACCACTGCGCTACTCTGGAGCCCCATGAACCACCTTTAACAAAGAAATAATTGACGTTCAATTAATTCTGCACATGCTAATTTTTTACAATTCCACAAGAGAACAAATCTATATGGGGCGTCTGTGTTGAAGTATCAACAAATAAAGGGGGTGAAATAAGCTATTGCTCATTATGTGTGATCTCCGCCTTGCGTAGTTCACGGAAGTAACAGGTGCAGGTAAGTGAACCCTGTCGACACTGACGAGACCCCACCTGTGTGCGTAGCCCTTGTCGTGAATGGCCTTGAGGCCGGCGCAGATGCCCTGGAGAACGTGCAGAACGCGGCTCTCTGGCATGAAGCTGCTCCTGTCCCTCAGCTTCTCAAGCACAGTCCACAGGCTGCCCCTCTGTGAGAAACGCACACGTACACACACAGAATCAGCTCCAGCCACGACAGCGCACAAACCACACTCTAATCGCTCAACCATCACTCAAATTATTTTCCGTGACTTTTCAGCGACATTTCACGGATGTACACGCCATTTTCCAGTCATTATTTTTAGCGCTGCAGAAGCCTAAATTAAATGACATCAGGCTTTTCAGCTGGCAAGCTCAAACAAATTCACACCACTGAAGAAATGCCACAGTTGGCTTATTTTTAGATTTAGACTATTTTTAGATTCTGGAACATTTACAAGACATTTCAGGGATGAAAACACATCACCTTTCCACTGTTTAACGCTTTCTTCCCATAAGACCAAATATCACACCTCTCAGCTCTACTACCCCTTCATTTCAATCTGTTACTTTAACTCTTGTTTCTGTAAAACCTTCCACACACTCAGGGGGGAAACTTAGGTAAGTGCAGTTATTTATCACATCATTAGGCCATTTTCTCTGTCAGTACTCCGCCTCCCTAGCTGTGGTGTTTTTGTTTTTTTTTTCTGTCCACGTGCTTTTGCTTGTTGTTTTTCCTTGTGTTCCAGCCCTGCCCCGCTCTCCGCCCTGTTTCCCACCTGATCAGTTTCCACCTGCCTGCCCGCGCACCTGTTCCCAGTCCCCTCATCAGCCCAGCCCTACTTCTACCCTGCTTGTTTCGGCCTTGTTTGCTAGTTCGTCTCAGTGTGCTTTTCGCCTGTTTCATCCGCGCCGTTTTCTCTGTCTGCTAGTTCCCGTTTTCGACCCTGCCTGCGCCTCGACTTCATTTTTGCCTGCCGCTTTGTCCTGTTTGCCTGATCGCCTGTCTACCTGGTTCCTGACCCTGCCTGTTCCTGTTTTCTGCCCCTGGTTCTGCCCACGGACTGCCTTCCCGGTCTTGACCCTGCCCGTTTTGATTTCGCTTTGACGTACGTTACAATAAACCCTCCTGGAACTTGAAGCTCCCGTGGTCTGCGACTGAGTCCTTGTCTGAGTCGTTACATTCTCGTGCTGTAAATTCAACTGTAACATATTTGTTTGGAGATCTGGACCGTGACAGCGATTGCGATTGCGAGGGATGAAGCGGCTTTTCGGACGACGCCACTCACGCTGATGTAAGGAAGCAGCAGCCAGGCCTCGCTCTTGCCCCCGCGCTCCACGAAGGCGTGGCCGGCCAGCGACAGGATGTTGGGGTGGCTGAAGAGGCAGTGCATCTCCACCTCCGTCTGCGCTTCTTGCCGCCCCTCCCGGTCGTGGCAGAGGATCCTTTTCAGGGCGTAGAAGCGGCCGTCCTGGGCCCCCTCCACCAGATCCACATAGCTGAAACCCCTGCGGGAGGCAGGAGAACAGAGATGGAACACAGTCACAAAAATAAAAGCACAGAAGGTCCA
The DNA here is from genome assembly GCF_013368585.1 of Megalops cyprinoides. Classification (NCBI taxonomy): domain Eukaryota; kingdom Metazoa; phylum Chordata; class Actinopteri; order Elopiformes; family Megalopidae; genus Megalops; species Megalops cyprinoides. Next base: position 11,587,718 of record NC_050593.1, on the reverse strand, counting down.
GAAAGGTGTTCACCTCTCATAAAGAAAACAGAAACAGCAGAGTTAGTGACAGGGCTCCCTTTAACCCAACAGAGTTAAGACAAATACCAATAATACTCCCGGTATAAGGGCCATTGCAGAGACATAAAGGCACGAAGAGCAATCCCGGGGAAGCAGGACACCTCCTTACCCCTCATCCAGTTTCTGAATGAAGTAGTATCTCTTGTTCTCAATGAGGATGGAGCTGCGGGAACAGATACACAGGGCCTGCCCCATCGTCTCAGGGGCATCGCTCACCGACCAATCACACGTCAGAGATCAGGGCTGGGGGAGGAAGAGAGGGACGAGTTAAGGACAAGGAACACAACAAAACATGGAGACAGGAAAAGAAGCAAAGCAAGAGAGAGAGAGAGAGAGGGAGGGAGAGAGAGAGGGAGGGAGGGAGGGAGAGAGAGAGGGAGGGAGAGAGGGAGAGAGAGAGGGAGGGAGAGGGGGAGAGAGAGAGGGAGGGAGAGGGGGAGAGAGAGAGAGAGGGAGGGAGAGGGGGAGAGAGAGAGAGAGGGAGGGAGAGGGGGAGAGAGAGAGAGAGGGAGGGAGAGGGGGAGAGAGAGAGAGGGAGGGAGAGGGGGAGAGAGAGAGAGAGGGAGGGAGAGGGGGAGTGAGAGAGAGAGACAGAGGGAGAGAGAGAGAGGTAGGGAGAAAGAGAGAGATAGAGAGAGGGAGAGAGAGAGGGAGGGAGAGAGAGAGAGAGAGAGAGAAAGAGAGGGAAGGAGAGAGAGAGGGAGACTACCTTTCCTTCTGATATCCCCTATATTTTAAGATTAGAAATTACTTCCAAAAATACAAAACATTATATAAATGCCTATGTTGGATTACTTCATGACAATGCGTCAAAGTCTGTAATGAAAGTCTGAAATTAATCTGGATGAAAGGAATCCTTCAACATCTTACGCCAAGCTGCTCCTGCTGGGAAATGAAAACAAAAACACAGCACACTTTCTTCAGCACGGCACACTTCCTGAAAGCTGTTTGCATCATTCACCATTATGCAATAAGCAAACCCGACCCAATAACACACAGAGACAAACCCCTGCTAGATCGGCTATCCCACGATGCCCTGCATTCTGTTCCTGCAGGTGATCCAAATCATACTTGTAGTGATGGGTGAACAACCATAATACTAATGATCAGCAAGAGAGGTTACTTCTCCGTCACCATCTTTCTACTCCCACACATCCTAAGAATTTTCACTGGTAGATTGGCAATACTGTTACACCATGTCACCTCCAAACCAAATCTCCTGAAAGTCTAGGGGGACGTTCTATTATATTACATTGTAATTAACTGATTTGTATTTTTATTCACAGATGCCCTTGTCTAAGGGTAACATATCTTTGCATACTATCTGCACACTTACAGAAGCAATTCAGGTTGACTTCTCTGACGCCGCCTCCACAGAACGCCTCCCTCTTACCCTAGTTTACTCTGGCAGACGATACCAGTGTCCTCCGGCTCTCAGGAACTGTTGATTTTTACTAGGACAGTGACATCACGAGCACAGCATGACACCGCAACCAGAGCAGAGAGGACAGGGACAGAGGGGGGAGGACCAGGAAACAGGAGAGTGCCAAGGTGGGGGGGGGGGGGTAAAACTAGATCAGGGAGACACTCTATACTAGTATAGCATAGTAGTAAGAAGCAAGACTCGTAACCGAAGGTTGCTTGTTCAATTCCCCGCTGGGCCACTGCTGCTGTGCCCTGTGGCAAGGTACTTAACCCAGAATTGCCTCAGTAAATATCCAGCTGTATGAATGGATAACATTTGAAAACCCTAACCTATGTAAGTCGCTTTGGATAACAGCATCTGGTAAATGCCTGTAATATAATGTAAGATAATACCAGAGGCCAGGAGGCGCAAACACAGGTGAGCTCCAGTAAAGAGTCTCACCTGTACACTTATGGCCTTGTCAAACGAGAGGGAGAAAGATATAAAAGAGAGAAAACAGACATACAATAGAATGTATCAGGCACTGGAATTATGGTTATGAAAATGGCTGTTAGACACCATAACTGAACTTTATCTAAATCAAGAGGATGTGGATTGCCTTCAGCACATCCAGATCATGCATGCAAATTATTACAAATGCAAGTAAAAAAAGATGATATAAATATGTGACTGGTGCATCCCTTCCAGGAGGTGACGCTATTACTTTATATGGACGTCATGTTTCTTTAAATGGGCAGATGATGTCCATTCAAATTAACACCACTTGTGAGTACAATCAAAACGGGTTTGACGAACACCAACTGGAGTGTTACAACAGTCTTCCTTTATCACAGCTCAGGAATTAGCTGTGTAAATGAGTGCTTAACGAAATGGAGTATATATTGCTGCTGAACTGCGGAGAATGAAAGTGCCGGTGATATACGGCGATTACAGCCAACATGTTTGCGTAATGTGTTAAAATACTCTAGCTAACGTTATCTTACTACCCACCAAAATCGACGGCGCCGGAAGCAAGCAGGCACGGCACTATAAACACAGTGATCTTGCTAGCTAGTCTATCAGCCCAACGACACTGATCTCCCTAGGTAATTTCTTCCGTTATCATGCTGTCAAACGAGGCAACATCATTGGTTTGTCTACTGAATCGGTACTAAAGTTACACCGATAGCTAGCTAGCTGACGTTACAGAACCTCAGATAATGTACTTCTGGATTGTATTTCATTAGATTGCCAGTGAGCTAAATAATTAACTACAAAGAGCAACATTTGTGTGATCTAGCCCAAAAGCTACCCAACTAGCAAGCGGAATGCATCAGTGTGACCAGTTAGGTATACATGTTAACTAGTATAGTACTATCCAGTTTTTCCTCAATCGTTCGTAATAATACGGCCGTAAACGTGGCACGTGTGAGGTATCTTAAACAACGTTAGCTAGTTTGCTAGCTAACCCGGACTGTGTAACCCTAGCCGCTAGCTCATCTGGAGGAGCTAACTAGTTCGCTACACTGGTTAGCCAGTCTCGGAGTACTTGGAGCACTTAGCGTCACCGTTGACTGAGATGATCATTGTACATATTTACGACGACTGGCGTTATGTTGACAGTAACAGTAATAAAATTTACCTTAGCTCTTTATTTCACGAATTGCTGCTATGAGTCAACCTCTTCTTCCCACGTCTTCGCTCTGTTTCATCGTCACCAGAACACTTCCGTGTACACTCAGAATGTAATCGTGACGCCATAGGATTCTTCCCCATCGGGCTTAACCCGCTAACTTCCAGCAACATTTAAGTACCGATGTCTTCAACTTTACTGCGTCATCGTTCCCTTTTCGGCCCAGCTATTTCTTTATGTTCACCCATCACTTTTATCAATTCACTGATTTATTTTTTAATGTTTTGTTAGTCGATGATTATTTACCTTGATTAAAAGTACACTTTATATTTGCCTGGAAACCTGTGTCCATCCTGGCCGCTGCACGTTTCATGTATGTGGCAATACTAACATGCCACAAACGTACAGCGCACTTGTTAGTAACTGATCCAAATTGTGTTTTGTCTGAGTGTTTAAGTGTATTTTCACACCAATTATGACGTAACACTTTTTTGGGTGATATGTTACCACATCGCTTAAAACGTATACTCTAATGGTCTTTCTACGTAATCTTCATCAGATGTCACAGACTGTCGGTCTAGTGGAGGTAAATTCGTAGTAGCCTGGTGTTTTGTGTACATAAAATCACAGTTTAAGCTCAATGTCTGACTGAAGTCATTCAGTGTAATAAAGATGGACCTGGAATGAATGAGATCTTATGACAATAGATGGCAGATTCTATGGTGCAACAACAGTTCAAAAAATGTGATGTTTTCTCAGCAGCTGAAACAGCCACTAGAACACTCAACTGATAACTGATAACATCTTGCATTGCTGTATTGTACACCCTGCCCCTTCTTGACAGCATCCTCAGATAGGCGTTGTCTGCGGTGGATCAGAGGAGAACAGGCCACCTGATACCCTTTATCAAATTACAATACACAGCATACAGAAGCACTATTTTCCACTAGCTGTAGGGCTGATTTTGAATGTCCCTGATAAATACAAGAAGAGACAGATGGTGTGTTTGGAATACCTTTTATTGAACATGGTGCTTTTTAAGATGGGATTCATAATCATTTTGCCTATGAGACTCGTATCTGGGAGAGACACTGTCTACCCATTGGATAACCATGAGCACAGAGTATGGGCACATCCAGATAAACCACTTGATTTTCCACACTGTACCCGCGCTATTTAAGGTAGACACGGAAGTGAGACGTCTTGTATGAAGGCTCTGGAAATGAGGAGATGAAGGACAAAATGGGCTATAAAAGGGTAGTAGAACATGGCCCTTAACTGTCCTTTTCACCACCTTTATCCACTGAGGTTTACTTTGGCTTTCACAGGATCTAGCAAGTCTTCTTCCACTTTGGCTCCACCCACAACCCTCCGCCTAATACTCTTCTCCCTCTTCATCTTCCTCGAAGGAGTCGATCCCCACCTCTTCGTAGTCCTTCTCCAGGGCGGCCATGTCTTCTCGAGCTTCGGAGAACTCTCCCTCCTCCATGCCCTCTCCCACGTACCAGTGAACGAAGGCACGCTTGGCGTACATCAGGTCAAACTTGTGGTCCAGACGGGCCCAGGCCTCAGCGATGGCGGTGGTGTTGCTCAGCATGCACACGGCCCTCTGCACCTTGGCCAGGTCTCCCCCGGGCACCACAGTGGGGGGCTGGTAGTTGATGCCAACCTTGAAGCCTGTGGGGCACCAGTCCACAAACTGAATGGTGCGCTTGGTCTTGATGGCAGCAATGGCTACATTGACATCTTTGGGCACCACGTCACCACGGTACAGCAGGCAGCAGGCCATGTACTTGCCATGGCGAGGGTCACATTTAACCATCTGATTGGCTGGCTCAAAGCAGGCATTGGTGATTTCAGCCACAGACAGCTGCTCATGGTAGGCCTTCTCAGCAGAGATCACTGGGGCGTAGGTGGCCAGTGGGAAGTGGATACGGGGATAGGGCACCAAGTTGGTCTGGAACTCTGTCAGGTCCACATTCAGGGCTCCATCGAAGCGCAGGGAGGCTGTGATAGAGGACACAATCTGGCTAATAAGCCTATTAAGGTTGGTGTAGGATGGACGCTCGATGTCCAGGTTTCTGCGGCAGATGTCGTAAATGGCCTCATTGTCCACCATGAAGGCACAGTCGGAGTGCTCCAGGGTGGTGTGGGTGGTCAGAATGGAGTTGTAGGGCTCCACCACAGCTGTGGACACCTGGGGAGCTGGGTATATGGCAAACTCCAGCTTGGACTTCTTCCCGAAGTCAACAGAGAGACGCTCCATCAGCAGGGAGGTGAACCCCGAGCCAGTGCCACCACCGAAACTGTGGAAGACCAGGAAACCTTGGAGCCCGGTGCACTGGTCAGCCTTAGGGCACAGAGAAAACAGCCTGGTCAGATTATTCGCAATATAGCAGCCAATTTCATCCGATAGTCCTACTGCACTAACATTGCCACTATTCACTTATTTCATTTCAAGCAAACTTGAATACAATGCCATTCTCAGGAACTCTGTGTAGCAGACACATCTGTTATATCTTTGAACAGCCAGAGCAATTCTACCATTTACTTCAATCAAAATGATGATAGCTTCATTATATCATATTTATTATGTGTATATTACATCTTTTTACCAGTTTGCGGATCCGGTCCAGAACTGAATCAATGATCTCCTTGCCGATGGTGTAGTGCCCGCGGGCGTAATTGTTGGCAGCATCCTCCTTACCAGAGATGAGCTGCTCTGGGTGGAACAGCTGGCGGTAGCTTCCTGTGCGGACCTCATCTATGGACAGAGAAATTATGTTTTGAAATTTAGCATTCATATTGCTCAGAATTCAATGAGAATTAGGCATGCTGAGGTATAAGATTGTTGATGTCAATTTCATGAGGAAACAGATCTCAGGTGACCCACCCTTTGACTCAGTGACATGTAAAAATATTGCTGCAAAATATTTTGGTTTAATTAATATTTTATTACAAAGACCACTCATTCTACATTGCGAGAGGTCTTCAAGAGAACAGGAATAGTTCAGGACAGGACAGGAATAGAACAGTTCAGCAATCCATGAAGTTCTCCTCACAAAAGACACATCACTGATGTTCTGCCAGGCTTACCGATGACGGTGGGCTCCAGGTCAACAAAGATGGCACGAGGAACATATTTCCCAGCACCAGTCTCACTGAAAAAGGTGGTGAAGGAGTCGTCTCCTCCTCTAACACTCTTGTCACTGGGCATCTGTCCATCAGGCTGAATCCCATGTTCCAGGCAATACAATTCCCAGCATGCATTGCCCATCTGGACACCTGCCTGACCGACGTGAACAGAGATACACTCGCGCTGTGGAGAGAGATGAAAAACAACACATTACATTATGCACTCAACAGAAACGGTACCATTTTGAGTTCAGACAACAGAAGTCGGTGAAAAAAATGCACAAGACAACATTACTGTGTCTTCTTTCTTTGGGGAAATACACCTACATGGAGAAAGACAACAAATAACCACACATTTTTTAAAATTTTATTTAGTTAATTTTCCACACTAAAGCAGAGCAATGTGCCCTTGCGCATGATATTGCAGCTTATGTCCAGCAGGTGGAGCCATTCTCCAGTGCTGAAGCAGAACACAGTGGCTGCACTGACAGTATCTGAATGACAACTGCAGTTGAGAGGTGAGCTCCGGCTTCTGTGAAAATGTAGACCTGTAGGACAGCACAAGCTCAGTTATGACCACATCATGATGCCCTGTTAGTGGACGTAAAACACTTAAAATCTTTAAACGTCTATGAATTTTCTACAGACAACATTCTTGTGCAGAAAGAAAATGGGCCATGATTTTTGGATAAACTTCAAAAGCAAATGTTTGGCACTGGCCATCGAAGGGCTGTTTAATTGATTTTTTTGTCTTTTCAGAAATGGCACATGGTTCCCCACCTGACTGTAAATGCATCTCATTTTGCTGGCTCATCCCCTGTCCCACTTTTCAGCGCGCGTTAGCGTGGCCCCTCCCTTCTTCGGGACGGGCGCCAGCGCATTCTCCGGGCGTGACGGCGAGCAGGTGACGCATGGCACTCAGGAGCCCAGACAGGTTTATCTGCGGGCGAGGTCGGCCTACGCCCTACGTCAACATGTCAAATATGTGGACAGAAATGAAAGGGACTGTGGAAAACGTTTCCATCTGAGGGGAGCAGGAGGAGCACTAGCACTGCCTGTTTGCTCAGTGAATTGTGGTTGCTGTTCGCTGCTCTGTGTGCTGTGGGAAGACTTGAGAGTAACTCAGTCAGAGACAGCTGGAGAAGAGCAGGTCAGCAGAGAACCAGCCCTCTGTCATCCCAAACTATGGTCACAAACTTGTTTTCACTTATCACTTGTTAGTGATATTAAGAGTAATACTAACAAGGTTAATTTTGGGGGTAAGGGGGTATTTTATGTAGACTTGTAAACTGATAATGTTTATTTCTTTACTGAGATTTCTAGAAATGGTTTCAATAATGTAGTAATGAGTGCACCTTGCATGGGTCCTGTGAAACTGTAGCTAATGTTTACACAGGCCCTGATGAGATTAAGTAAACCAGTGCTAAATTATCAGCTGGTGTTTTGACTCCGGTGGTGTGTGCTGTGGTCTGTTATCTGTATCTGGCTCCATCTGGCTGTCTAGTCACAACAGACCCCCCTTCCCTCAGATCTGCAAGGATCTTCACACAAGGCCAAACCAAAAGGCTCTAACTAACCCGTAAGAAATTGAATGACAACAAACAAGTACTTTCTTTCGGTCTGCAGAGCAGAGCTGTAGCTCACGAACCAACTCCTGAAACAAGTACGGTCCTGTCTGGTGGATTGGGGGCCCCCCTGCAGGGCTATGTGCTGGATATAGCCCCTCCCTCAAGGGAGGTGCCCCATATCAGCCTACACCGACACAACGACCCAGAATCGTGCCTGAATTCTCACCCCAATGGGAGACTTATCCCCCCTCTGTCCTGGGGACCGGGGCTCTATTTTTACACTGTCCCATTACAGCTGCCCCTGCTCCTTACTGTCTCATTGGGTGGGGGGGGGGGGGGGGGGGGGGGTATACAGGGAGTTGTGATTGCCTAGTTTGGGCATGCCAGCCAGGTCAGCAGAATGCTATTTATGGGAGGCTCTGAACACACACACACACACTCACACACACTACAGACACAAACACATATACATAAAATGTACAAACAGTACTACAAAACTACATGTGTATCAAAGCTTTTTTTTCCCTTAAGAGAAAATTATCAGCTCCAGTAAAGGTGAACAATGAGCCGGATGAATCCAAGCTCGTTGCCTTTACAGAAGGTTATGCAATACCCAGAATGCAGAGCAGGAAGCCGCCTCTGGCTCGCAGAGTAATGGTGTCTGACCTCTGCTAATGGTTAACAGCCACACACCCAGCGATGCCCTGCTGGCTCTGCCTCCTGTGGTTGGGAGGAGGCTGCACTACGACGCAGAGGCGCACCTCTCCAAAATCAAAGTTCGCCTGTGGCGGGGTCATTCATCGAAGCTGCGACTGTCGCGCCGTGTTTGCGTACCGCAGTTGGACAGCTCACGCCATTCTGGGGCGGGGCCGAGGGCTGCTCCGCTACTCTACTGAATGGATCTCCTATCCAGCAAGAGTAGAAATCACGACACACCCACACGGAAGTTGCGCCAAGCTAGGCATATGGTCACACCAAGGTGCCCCCGATTGTGACTGTAATTTTTTTGTGAACCCCTTGTGAACACTGTTTATCAGTGAGGGGAGGTGAGCCAAGCAGTACACCAGGCCCCAGTCCCCCCTCCCCCATATCCGGTCCTGTCCACACAAGCTGCCACATGGGACTCCAATGTGTTAACAGAGGGCCATAAAACTGGACCAAAACATATGGGTCAACACCAGCCTGGAATTCGAAGCCTACTAACTCCCAGCAAAATGGCTCCAGGTTTCTCACCTTAGGGGTCTGAACATGCTGAATTTAACACAGGCTTGTCCACCAAACAGCACTTACCAAACATGTACGAGTTTATGCAGGGGAGCAAATGGGAATGGGGTATTATATAATATCCGTGCCTGCAGGAACATGTACCAGTACAGTCAAACTGACTGAAAAAACAGTAACTCAGTCACTTATTTTCCGTATCCCAGAGCAAGAACACACAGAACCAGCTTCTTCTATCACGTAGATGAATGTGTCATGGGGGCAAGGGGATGATTAAATCAGAAAAAAACCCTTTCTCATTGAGTCCCTCACTCATGTCCGTGACGGATCAATAACGGCTCTTGAGCAACCTCAGACACTAGTCACCGAATGCCACTGATCCATCATCCTGATACACGAGTTGCATCGAGTGATTCAGGTCATTTGCTACCCACTTTATAAATGACCTAAACGCGTTAAAAGTGATTTATCAGCAGAATTAACCGTCTCTGAGGATTTACATAATGCGAGAAAGGGCTGGCAGCAGTAGCTGTCTCACGGAAAACGCACACAGCGCACACCGGAAAGACCTGTGTCATCACAGCTCAAACATTAGAGTAAATAAACCCACGCGCCTTAGTGGACTGCACATTCTTTTGGAGACGGTTGGTTGTGTTGTCCTGATCAGTAATTAAGGTTATGTTTTGATTCATTTAGTCAAAGGAGGAAAGGGAAAATCCATTACACAGATAAATTATTTCATGTTGGTTTCTTAGGCTCTCCTTTATTAATATTAGTGTGGCGGGAAAAAACATTGATTTTGTTAACAAACATTCCAAGTACAAATGTTAATGATCTCACAGTTGCATATCGGAATGAAGACATATCCCTACAGTGTATTGCTTTGCGTTTTCCTGTTTAGCAGAGATTTTATGGTATTACACGGAATTATTACATAATTTAGTAATACAATAGCAATGTTAAAGGATATTTGCTGTTCTTGCATATATTTGTAGTGAAATCATTTCGTACTGTGTATAGCACCCTGTACATAGCTGCGAATGTTCCTTGACATTTTTCTCAATACAATAACAATAATTTGACACATATCGTACCTACCATTCATAATATGTATATAAATGTTATCCTGTATGAAATTACTACACATAATGTTGCTGTACTGTATTATAATTTTTCCCGAAATCCTTGCTAATACATATTGCTGTACTTTCACGAATAAGAAGCAACTGTAAAATGGATATGCCGCTTAAACTGCGTCACACGTTTATGTTTGAATGTGCCAGTGAATCTTCTGGCGACAACTTTGCTGCATTGCACCGAGTTGCGCTCCGTGGGTGCATTTGAAATTGACACATAAAGTACTGGAAACGATTCAAAGTTGACCCCCTTTACCGTTTTGCAAGCGACAGCGTCATTTTTATATGGAATTTTTATGGAGTTTAACCTTCAAATATTCCTTAGGGTATGCTGGATTTTCTGGCGCGTAGTTTCTTCTTTAATTTATTCATTTCGTGTTCATTTTTCCTTTACCAGCGCATTTTTCTATCAATAGTGCATTACTAGCCAGGGATTGCAAAAACACAAGCATGCAGCAAAACGACATGAGAAAAAAAAAGATAATTGACAGACATCACTACGAAGTCTCCTACAATAACTATATAAGTGAAAAAGTTTGGTGTTCGCATTTGATCAGAGCAACATTTAGGCAAACAAAATAACTTACCATTTTACTTCTGTATTGGTCTGTTTTTAAGTATAAAAAAGATTACGGCAACGTGAATTCTCTACGCAACTCCTCACAGCGCGCCCTCAATGTGGTCTCCGTGAGTAAATTGTGCAAGGATTTTGGCAGCTGGGTTTATATACCGAGTCCCGAGCACTGAGCTCAGTTAGCTGGAGAAACCTGTCTGGTCTTCGGTTCCAGCCATTACTGCGCATGCGCGCAGTGTGCCTCAAGCGGTTGGAGAACGCAGATTCTGACAGAGTATCTGGCAATATGTACGTAGTCTTTTTAATTTAAATAATACGATAACGTTTTGCATTATTTTATACCATTGTGAATGTTCTTTTGAAGACTAGATTATGATTTGTTTTTAAGCGTACATATACATGTATTTGTCGATTACCTATTGCTTATTTCCCCAAAATATACCGACTTGCAATAATCCATCTTTCATTTAACGACAGCCTCGGTTTCCTGATCAGCGTCCGGGGATGGTATAGTGCTTTGGTTGATCGTAGCAAAACACATCCTGCTTGCACACCTTGAATGTACCATTTGATTAAACCTGGCATTACAGATCAATATGGGTATGTTGCGATAACTACTCTGCGATGATTGTGCGTTTAACTCAGCTGTGATCTTAAATGAAGTCAATATCCTTCTGAGGAGTGTAGCAGTTGCAGTGGGAAGTAGATGATAAATTGATAAAACTAATAAATAATACTCTTATCCAGAGATCTCCTGAACAAAGACGCCAGTAACTTACATTCTAATATTTGTTATATAATCTACGGCATTACTGAGAAGAGAGAATGATGGTTTATATGTTTTAAAACCTGGACAACTATCTGCACTGCTTGAAATCGAACGAAAATCTGCACTCAGCCGCCAGGGGCGCATTCGTTCCCGGTGCGTGCAATGAGAACCTGCCGTGCCCTCGAGTTAATTTATCACAGTGATTCGGGCAGTCAGTAAAGGAAGGGGGGGGGGGTGCTACCGACACACCCACTCGCACTTCGCACGTCACAGAAAGATTCCACTGTCATAGGTGAGCAGCGTAGGCTCTGACATGGACGGCAAAGAAAGCAACGGTGTCATTTCAGATGGAATTTCGAACATATATAACCATATATGATATATATCACCCGATATTTTCAACATTGGGCAGAAGTGAACGGCTACTTCCCTAGATGCTTTCATAAGCTCTCAACACACTGGCTGATGAGCATTTGCACATCGCATTGTTTATTGAAGTAGAGATCCCTGAAAACCTACGTTACACGTGTACTCAGGTGGTTACAGGGTTTTATTAATGACATTTATGATAACAGTTATCCCACAGTGTACATTCAGCCACCTCACAGAGTCATTTCATGTAGTCTAATCTTTAAAATCTGCACAACAAGAAAAGCAGGTTGAGTCATTTAGCCTCAAAGGAGTGAATGATTCCTGAAGCTTTTAATGGCATAATTAACATTTGTAACTACATTAACATATTAGTATTTTTGTTATAAGTGACTTGGTTATGAGGTTATCATTTCAGGGATTGCTAATGAGAGAAAAAAAAAAGGAATAACTGAAAGCATTTTGGGACTGGTACTCCGTGAGAAGTTCAGAAACACACAGAGGGGAGGGGGATAACTCTCTGACATCCCGGAGGTGTCACCTCCCCGGTTTTCACAGTCCTCTGTTAAATGGCCATGTGTCAGAAATGTCCTTATGGGAGGGGGCTGGTTGTGGCAGAGTGGAAAGGGGGCGCAAGCTCCTGTCGTGAGCAGGGTGAATGGCACGTTCCACAGGCAGGCTGTGAAATAGTCTCCAATGGTGGAGACGTTTCAAAGGAGTCTTTTCAAACCAGTCAGTCAATGATGAGCCGGTCAGCAATACTCACCCCCCAATGCTACATCAGTAGCATTGGGGGGGTGAGTAGGATGCCAAAATCCCGAGCAAAGATACAAGGGGAATATGTTTACATGCTTATTTTGCCAGGCATTTGAAGCACCCTGTGACATGCCTGTGGACACATCTCCGTGTGTGAGATTCTCTGCTGGGGTGCAGATTTCTCGGTAAAGCTCCTGTTAACTCCCGCAGTGGCACTCTGGCACCAGGCTTATCACACAGATGTGGGCTGACTATTTTAAGTTGATTGACAACCTAGAAATACATCCAGAATGCACTGACCGAAACAGTCAAACAAATCTCTACTGTGTGTCACAGAACTGCAAGGGTTCCTTTGGAATTCTCTGGAATTACAGTGCGCAGCTCATTATGGTAAGTGCCGAAACCAAGCAAAACAGTAATATCAGAAGTACAGAAGTAGTTTTACAACATTAAACAGCTGGTGAAATCAGTTTATTCCAGAGTGATTCAGATGTTCATTATGTTGGAAAACATCAGCATAAATAAAATACAGACTAATTAATATTTATAGTAAATACATTGTCAGCTTGATCACAGATATTTTGCTGTCAGTTTGTCATTCCTTTTGTGTCATCTGAGCCCTCCCTCACACACACACAAACACACACACATACACATATAAATTCACTTCTGCATAGGTGGAAAATGGTTATGTTCACATACTGTTGGGCAAGATCGAGCTACAGCCTTTCACAGGTATTACTCTGTAGCTGTAGAGCTTTGTCATCTTTCATGCTTACCCACGTTTGTTTGTTTTAATTTCCAGATTTCCTGTGGTGTTTAAGGAGGCTGAAAGGTGACTTGATTTTATGGTGTAGCTATAGGGCTCACTTCAGAAAAGAGAGAAGAGGCCGGTGGGAACCAGAGCCGAGGGCAGAGCATGTGGCCGCTTCCCCCATATGACTGCGCCACATCGCGTATTAGCCCTGTATAGATGCCACGTCACCTCCAGCAGTGCGCACCGCCGTCAGAGCTCAGTGCTTGCAGGGTAACCTGACACCGGCCGCATCGCTGACGCTGCTGTTTGTGCTCCTCCGTCCCATTACTCACACAACTCTCACATTCTGACCCTGCCTTACAAAACAGCTCATTATGATGTCACAGTGTGAGCAGTGAGAGTTCTGTCAGTTTTTTTTTTTTCTTCACAGGGGAATGATTTTCTGTTCTATGTCCTATGCAGCCCCTTGCAGAACAAGATGGCAAAAACAATCACATTTAAAAAACACCCTTCAATTCATACGAACAAGTTGTTATTTCAGACTCTCATTTTACAAAATGGTACCTCCAGATCACTCGTCTGAATCCTCAAATGAATAACTTGTACCCGCAGATTGCTATTTAAAACTCTCCGCTCTTTACACGTGAACCTTCAATTTACTAATTAAAGGCCTCGGTGTCATAATTTGTTCCCTCAAATAACAAACTGGAATGCCCATTGGAGTTAGTAACTCACAGGTTTGAATTGTTGAATGGGGGTGGAAATGAGTAATCAGAGGGTAAATGTGCCTTAAGTTATCTTATCAGCCCAGACAGCTTATACCGGTGGAGAAGCACTTCTAAAGGTGTTTCACTTAAGAAAATATAATGATATGATTTAATCACAGAATGTGTCTGTTAACTGTAAAACCTAAGTACATTATCTCAGCTGAGGTTCTGTGTGTGTGTGTGTGTGTGTGTGGGGGGGGGGGGGGGGGGTGTCTGTGTGTGTGTGTGCATGTGTGTGTTTGCACCAAAGAATCAATTATACATGGTTAATGGTATGGTAATATAGTCAGTTTATCACACACAATAGTTAATCAATTTAAAGAAAAAACTTTGCAAAGAATACATTAAAAAGGTCCTGTTTAAGGTGTTCAAGGTCCTCTAACTTCAAGTTTTGTGTCCAGGTGTGTGCCTTTGAATCAATCAAAAGAAAGGCATGACAGATGGTGCTTTGTGCCATCTAGTGGCAAAATGAAGCATTACAGTTGGTCATTGTTAAATGTACTGCTGAGCTCGTGTAGCCTGCCCCGCTGACGTCATGTGTCAACTATTTGTCTGCCGGGAAGGCTGAAAATAATGGGCCAAAACGAGGAACATGATAAATCCTGTAAGCTTGCTATTTATCTGCTGCTGACTGAACTGGGGACAATAAAATGTTAGTCAAATGGTGTTTTTAGTGCATCTAGAATAACCTCCCTGTTCTGCTGATCTGCAAGTGGTTTCCTGGTAGGTCCCTCATGGGCAATCGCTCATACTGAACACACATGCACAATAAAATGCTTTCTTTCGTACACACTGGGCCACACATTCAAACACTCCAGCCACAAACCACTGTACTGCCTCAACCTCATGCAAAACAGACATTTGGAATAATATGCCACCACACATACAGTCCCTTGCAAAAGTATTCAGACCCTTGACCAATTCTTACATTTTACTTAATTATGAATGATACATAGTCGTACGGCTTGAGTACATAGTCATTGGGCTAGAGTGTTTTGACAGCGTTAGGGAATGCGAGACATTGTTAGATGTACATGTATGAACAGAGAGTGGCAATGTTTGGGGAAAACATTGATTGTCACACAAGATCGTTACTCTGGTCATACGCTGCAGAACACCAGATTCCAGGCTGGATGAAGTCATGTGTGCGTATGTCTGTCCGCCTGTGTGTGTGTTTCACCATGTGCATTTATGCAAAACTGTCTTAATTATACATATGCATGAGCTGTTTCAGTTGTGTGTATGTACAAGATACTCTATACTTCACATGTGTGCATGTAAAATTTGAGTGTATTGTTTCTGTGATTAAGTCTGAAATTTGTCCCAGACGGCCCTTCATAATTTCCTGTGGCCCTCCACCTCCCTCTCACCCTTTTGACGTCCTCCATGCTGCCATTTCCATGCTTAACCACAGGATGGCAGCAACAACCCAGCAACAGACACAGCTCAAGGCTCCTCTGCTGTGTTACTGAGCTGCAGCCTTTTATACCAAGCACTTTCTAAAACTTAATTTACATAATAAGAACATTTTATGTGTTCTATGACAAGATTAGGTCATTTGCCCATGATAGGCTCATCATTTTGCTAATAGTCTAGAGTATATTTAGCACTAAATCAAGCCTGGACAATCCAAAGGTTTCTGTTGCCACTGCAGTTCCTGGTTTTATAAAATTCTGCTGTAATATTCTCTTAGATACATCATCACTGATGTAACATGGTGTAACTGGGACTGTCACATTTTTCACCATCTCACAACCATGGTCAGGCAACACAGCTTGTTGAGACCTGTTTGGGTCTAAGTGGCACTGAGCTATCACAATGATTGTTGATCCACTGCCATCTTGGGGCTTGTCTCCCCGTCTCAAAGCTTCTCTTGTGATTAGATCCTGTGAAAAACATGCACCCTGGTTTCAGTGTGGAATTTGCCTTTAATAAATCCTCAACCACAGATTCCCCCTGGCTCTTCTGACAGAACCGGGCTTGAAATAGTCTCTCTGCTTCACTTTATTAATCCCTTTTAAAAATGTAAAAACCTCAAGTCGAATACCTCTTGGGTCTCCTTTTGCTGAGATGGAAGAGATTAACTGTCTTAGGTTTCTCTTCATAAATTATGAGGTTTGATACCTGGAACTGGCCTTCTGGCGCTTCTTCACACTGTGAACTTCTGACATCGGTTGAAATGATTTCCTTAATTGAGGTTGGTTGTAGTTATTGTCTCTTTTGAAAAAAAGGATGCTTCCTGCCCCCCAGTTCTGTGTGTGTGCGTGCGTGTGTGTGTGTGTGTGTGTGTGTGTGTGTGTGTGTGTGTGTGTGTGTGTGCGTGTTTGCACCACAGGCGACATGCCCTTTTACAACCTCTCTCCAGACCACTGGCCCTGTCCTGTTCTTCTCAGCTCCCCTCTGGGGTGAATCAGGCCTTCCTGCCCCACCCTCTCTTCTGCATGCCTCTACCCGGCACCCTTATAGCCTAAAACCTTCTTAAAATAGCAGAACTTCACAGATATACAGCGGATGTTTAACTGACTGGGTGTTGTACACCCAAAAAGCCAGGCAGAGTTCAGCTAACATGAAGTGTAATGCAAGGCATATACAAGGCAAGATTTATACCAGCAGTTGCCACTGTTTATTCAAATTGGTTTCGCTACCACTTTGTTGAAACTGTAGGTGAATGGTTTACTGGCACAGTGTTTGGGTCACGAAGACTGATCTGAGAACTGCCACAGGGATTTATGACTTAGCCAAGCACATTATGCACGGTAGTTTTACCTTGAACCTCTCGGCTAATGAGTAACAACAGTGAATACAAAGGCCTCATAATATACAGCATACAATTAATTACAGACACAGACTCCTGCATGCTCGTAAGAGCTGAATACCAATTGGACAATTATACAGCTCTTTCTGCTCAGCCAATGTACACAGAGTCAAGCTTGCGTGAGGGGAGGTCGCGACCTGCCTGTTTCCATTGGTTACGAGCAGGCAGGTGTTAAACACAACAGACCTGTGCCAGGAGGGCTAGGGCAAAGACCACACAGGAGAGAGCAGAGGCAGCTCCTTGGTGAATATAATGGCTGTAATGGCAGGGTTTAGACAAAGGAACAGTCAACATCGCTGAGCTGAGGAAAGGGGGGGGGGGGGGTGACAGGAGCACAGAAACAAAACAGATACCTTTACCATATCAATGCTAAACTGAAATGGAGGCAAAATCCCAGAAGTACGAAGCAAGGATGAAGTCAGGTTGTCCCTCATGAACTGAAACACAAAACCAGTTTGAGAAAGATGTCCTTAGTTATTTTCATAAGTGTTTGACAAATACATTTAAGTACTGTACATGTCATAAATATTTGTTTATTCAGGTATTAGGCAGACTCCTATCCAGAGTGACTTACAAGGCTGTGATGGCATGATGTATTAAATATATACCACAGGAGCAACAAACACAACAATAACATAGGCACTGAATAACCAGATAACGTTGGAATCATAGTGCCTTGCAGCTGTGAGACAGCCATGGAAAAGAATCACTGGGACTGCTGAAGACTTACTCAAATGCTTTCTTCTTTTCACACTATTCATTGTACAATGTTTGTCCTGTGTGGTGTGAGAAACAGAGTTTTTGTTATTATACAGTAAATTCAGTTATGTTCATTCTTTTTTAGAGTGTGTGGCAGCATTAAGCATTGGATCTTGAAAAAAAGTAACTACAGGTGGCAAATCTGACATTTAGTCCTTGATATCGATTATACTTTTTTGTCATATTCATTTATTTCCCCTCCGCAGTGGCTTTGTTGAGGTAACACAGGTTTTTTTGGCTCATGGGACTGTTTGAAGTCATGGCCAGCAAAATTGTTTACATACCTGCATGTCAACACTAGCAGGGCCCCATGTGTGATTTGAATTTTGATTTCAATGGATCCTTATTCAGCTTGCTGATATAACAGTTAGCCAGGCCCCTCAGTTAGGGTTAAAAAAAGGTTGTCTTTATTGACAGGGAGGGTGGGAGACAGTAATACATGACGGAGTATGTTAGCACAGAGCTGTCAAGGCCAGATATGGCTTTGTTGTCCCACGCTGAGTTAACCCCTTGTTTCCAACAACAAACATGTTGCCTAGGTGTCCAAAGGTGCTATAAATACAGAGCAGCGTTTGCAGGGAATTCAAACACAGAGTCGTCTTTCTGAATCCTTAATTGCAGCCAGAGGAAAAAGGTGAAATGTTAAGTATGGCATCCTTTGGAGTATAGAGTCCTTACAGACTCTTCTGAACATGTTGCCATTGTCAATTGTTCCTTTGTAATAGTGCAAAAAATAATCTTTGTCAGTTTCCACTTTAGTAATCATTACTCTCCACTTAGAGAGATATTCAGAGCCATACTTTTCATAATGTTTGAAGAGGTTTACTCCAACAGATTATCATAATTTGATATGCTGTTCTTTACTTCCCTTTGTCTTTAATCAAGTCCAGTAAACCATAATGGCAGTTTATTTTCAGTGGAATCCTCTTCTCTTACTACTTTATTTCAGGGAAATATTGTGAGAGAAGACAATGGACATTTTATGCCTATGTAATATGGTGTTCAGGCCATCTGAAGACCCAACAACATGTACTAGATTAAACTGAATCCTCTGTTACAGCCTCTATATTGTGGAATTCTGAAACATTGCACATTTCAATGCACCTTAATATGTAATTGAATCATTGACTAGCACAAAAATTTTGAAATGACAAGGTCTGTCCTGGTTATAGACAATTGCTGTCTGGTCCTCCTCTCTAGCATGAGTGCACCTCCATCCATGTTGGTCAGGCAGGTGTCCAGATTGGCAATGCATGCTGGGAGTTGTATTGTCTTGTATTGAACATGGGAACTTGCTTCAGCAAGACTGGAGCTGGCAAACATGTCCCCTGGGCTGTCTTTGTAGATCTGGAGCCCACTGTCATTGCTAAGAAGCAGTATGTGTGGCTTAACTGAAGAATATATAACTGTAAATTATGATTTTCTGTTTGGAAGCAAAAAAATTCAATAAAAGAATATGCACACGTTTCCAGAATAATAATTTATTATTATTACAAAGTCACATTTATTTACAGTCACTTCTGTTTTCCACACTGCCTCGCCATCACCATGAGACATTCTCCCTGCTGACTGGTTGCCTGATTCGACAGATCGTATAACTAGATTTCTATAACATCCCTTGGCAGTTTCTGCCCTACCAGCGTATAAATTCATACAATGCTTGGGACCCGTGTAAAGGGGTGGGTTGAAACTCATACTGTGGTGCTGAGATCGACGCATTCCCTGCATTGTCTCCAGGCAGTACACACTCTCCTCCTTTCTGTTTCACTTTAATGTCACACACCGTCACGGTGGTATTAAGTCTCTCTCCCAAACGGTGTAACCTTACTAATCTGACTTTGCACTTTTGCAGTCACTAAATAACACCCTTTTCTGGCCACACCTTTGCTTCCACGAAGTCTTGCTCCCACAACTCCCTCCTGGGCGGTGTCACTGACAGTCTCCACCAGCTGCTGGTGCTGTTGGCTCTCCTTTATTCCATATTTGAAGGCTGAACACATTACATTACGTCATTGTCATTTAGCAGGTGCTCTTATCCAGAGCGACTTGCATAGGTTACAATTTTTCACGTTATCCATTTATTCTACTGGATATTTACAGAGGCAATTTTGGGTTAAGCACCTTGTCCAAAGGTACAGCAGCAGTGCCGCAGTGGGGAATCGAACCAGCAAGCTTTTCATTACTGCCACAAAAAATTATCCATTTGCGATGCAATTTGCGTATGTTGTCACTCCTCTATGGAATCCTGCCGCAGGTAAATATTTTTATGATGAGCAGGTGTATGTGTGGTGTATCAGTTAGGGAACAGGACCTGTTATCAAAAGTCTGCCATTTTCAATCCTGGATCCATTTTCATTTTACCCTTGAGCAAGACGCTTCTATTGAATCACTTCAATATGTAAAAAGCATACTGTATCTGTAGACACAGACAATAGTTGAAATGCAAGCTATGGTATGCAAGTCACAACTGTAAATTCCCGAATGTCTAAACAGTGCATCAGTTCAGAATTCCAGGAACTGATGTATGACATGCCATAAAGTATAACTGCAAAAACACTGCTCTGCAGAATCACAGAAGCATTTGTCTCTTGGCTCCAGAGCAGGGTGCTCACAGGTATGAAATCATTAGCGTGGTCTGTTCACTGGTGCCAAAGCTTTCTCCTCTGTGAGCATTTTTTTGTCTCAGCCTGTGTCACTGGCCTTTGTTTGAGAGAACCCCCTGATTGGATGCGGTGTTGCCATGAGCACAATGACATGCAGCTCCTTCGCGGAAAGGCCTATATTTGTGTCTACTCAGAACTGGAGCTTCCCGCTTGCCTTTAGAAATAAACCAGGCAAGGGCAGCCAGTCGGGACGGAGTCTGTATGCTTATTTTCACCATGGTTATGATTTTTAAAACACCTTTTAATGGAAGATTCCAGTTACAAACTAAAGATGGGGTCAACCAAATGCAGATCCACATCAAATCGTAATAATTTCAATAAATGTTAGTTGAACTATCTGTAAACACAGAAACACAAGCACGATCTTGTCAGCTGCTGCTGTTCATTTTTGCCTCGGTATCCTTCTTCAAACTGTCCGCCTCTTGGACCAGATATTGTACAGAAACCAGACATCTCAGTACAGTTTAAAGAGATGGGAAAACTGTCTTGAATGTTTGCCAGGCAGAAGACACATTACTTATTGCGACAAACCCCAGTGTGAAATTTTTAGCAAATGTCACTACATTACCACTTTTCTTATCTTCCTCTCTTGTGCGTCTGTGAGAGCCCTCACCTGCATGCCCGCTGAAGAAAGCAGACTGCTTCTTGTGACATCCTCCCTAACCATGGGCCATATCCTCTGGCCTGCAGCAACAGAAGCCAGGTGGTGTGTTTATAATAATACTCAACAGTGCTCTCGACGGACTATCCCACGGCTGTCAGAGACACAGGGAGAAACTCAGAGATTGTACACACCAGTGCCAAGCAGTATGTGTTCTATATATCCCAACACTCACAGATGGGCTCTGAGAGATGGGCAATTATTGAAAGTGTTTGCACAGAACACTTTAAATGTTTAGAGTCGGTCTTAAAGAGCATTTTCTGATCACGCTTTGCTCCATTCCATCACCAGAAATAAGCACTCTCTTTCTTGGCAGGTCAGTTCCGCACCACACTGTCAACAGAGAACACTGCACAGTCTCAGTGGAAGTGAAATCTACAGTTGGTTCCGAGAGACTCACATTTTAACCCATTTGTTTACAGGTCATGCAAACTGACACCTCATAGGACACCCCGGCCCCACTGAGACAAAGGCTGTGAATATAGGTTCGAAACAAGGTGAAGTGCTAATACGTTTTCTCACAATACGACACAAACCAAACCACCCGAGGGACAGCCAAGCAGAGAGCAGGGGGCTTGGCTGAGGCTCTCACCTCTAAGACAATTGCCTTTGTAAGTCAATCTGAGCAGCCATTGTGTCACAACTATTCAATTTGCATCCACAACTGGCTTTTCAGGTCCTGTGGGGGATATCTGGTTTCACCTCTGTCCATGTAATGGAATGTCTAAGGACCAGTGGTCCCCTGCAGAGACACTGTTAAATGTAAATGTAAATGTTAAACCTGCTAATACTTGGCTACGACTTCAAACAACAGAGATATGTTGCTATCAACAAAAAGGGAAATGTGTAAGAAAAAAACTGGAAGGAATCATTTGAAGTATCCTGTAATATATCTTTCAATCTGTAGTTCAATGTTAGCACATAAGGGTCTGAAATAAGTGTTCACAGCATAAAACTACATTTTTTAACAAAAGTGGATTGCATATGCATTTTCTGCATATGTCTTATGTCAGGCTATATGAAAACAGAGATATATACATCAAACACATTTCAGTAATTACATTCATGAAAAATATTAACTCAATATTAAAGACACCTCTAAAAGACTGGAATACTTTGGTGTTTTTTTAGAGGTGAAATGGTATTACTTTGATCATAGTTTGGAATCATCAGTATCTCAAAAAACATTACAGGTGTGCAAGATACAAAAGTATTACAATATCAAAATCAAAGCAATGTCCTGTTATGTGAGATATTGCCAAGAGTCTAGAAGGCAAAAAAATTCTTTTTAAAATTTTAAAATTCTTGGGAAGGAATTGCTAGTAGCTGGTGAATTTCAAACCGTGGGTTTTTATTGAATTCCTCTGAGCTGTGCAGGGAAGCATAACCCTCAGTTTTCCTCTGGTCGGCTCCTTTTTTTCCGTTAAGAAACAGAAGATAGTATCAGCTTGTTTGTCTTCTCCAGTTACCAACAACATAGATCACGGTTGCCTAGCGATCCTGCAGATATAAAGCTCCTCCCGGAGTCCCTACCTGGCATTCAGACCTTCTTCCAGAATCCTTGACGTTTGGCTTGAAGAGAAACTCAACCATGGTAAGAATGCTTTGGCAGAAGTGCCTGAATTTTAAACTAATTAAACTGAAACTAATATATATTATATCATATATAATTAACTGTTTAAAAGATTTATGGGGATGTGAAACCTAACTGAAATTTTCTTTATACATAGAAGCTGAGGGTGTTGAAAAAGCTAGGAAAGGGCTGCTGGTAGCTTTCTCTAAATGGCGGTTTAATGATTACTAAGGACAGCAGGGAGAAATTCTTTACTTTCTCTGATACAGCTTGACCCATCCGGCATTGCTGAGAGTGTGGGAAAAGTATTTCATCAGATAAGCCTCACAGAGCTTCATAAATGAGACATGATAATCTCAAGAAAGGAGATGCTTTCCTGCAATTCTGGAATGTAAACCTCAAGTGATATACTTTTACTAGCGGTGTTCAGCGAGAGTGTTTGCCTTTTGTTCTGAATAAAAGTGTATGAAATTGATTTTTTCCTTTTTGGAAAGCACCTGAAATTTCATGACTTTCTAAACAGTGATGTAGTTTACTTCAACCACTTTATGTGCGCTGACAGCAGACAATAAAGTTTTGTTGCCTGTAGCCACTTATCTCATTGACCTATCAGTTAAACCATGTGTGGCTTCAATGCATTGTATGGCTGAATGATTCTTTTCACTAAATCTGTAATGACTCTAAATGCTGTTCGGTAATAGACAAAGGATTAAAGTATTAAATGTTTTTTCTTTTTTGTATCACCCTGTCCAATCTCTCCCTTCCACTCTCTAGCGTGAATGCATTTCTATCCATGTGGGTCAAGCCGGAGCCCAGATTGGCAATGCATGCTGGGAGTTGTACTGCCTGGAACATGGGATCCAGCCTGACGGGCAGATGCCCAGCGACAAGACCATTGGAGGGGGAGACGACTCCTTCAACACCTTCTTCAGTGAGACTGGAGCTGGCAAACATGTCCCCCGGGCTGTCTTTGTAGACCTGGAGCCCACTGTCATTGGTAAGCAGGAACCGCCTGATCCAGTAACTGGATTACTTAATTACAATGCATGTCAGCATACAGCCAATAGTCAGATAAAGATGATATCATTCCGTCCCAATAAAACAATCAATGGCTATATTTTATATAAGGCCACAAGATGAAAACTGACTTTGCTAATCTGTATTTAATAATCATTTATGTGATCCAGCAGCTAACATTGACTGCTCTAATGACTCAGTGATTAGTTGACCAAATTAGTAGTTTACTTTATAGAATGGTAGAAATAATGCTTCTTGCTTTTGTTGATACATATACACTGCATACTAGTCACAGACACTAATCCAGTTTTTTCCTGTCTCTAGATGAGGTCCGCACAGGTACCTACCGCCAGCTGTTCCACCCAGAACAGCTCATCACTGGCAAGGAGGACGCTGCCAACAATTACGCCCGCGGGCACTACACCATCGGCAAGGAGATCATCGACCTGGTTTTGGACAGAACTCGCAAGCTGGTAAGTAAATACAAAACAGCTGGTGAGGCACTGCTAGATATTTTTGCAGGTCCTCAGACATATATGCTGAAAATAGGCTTATCAAAACATGACGCATGACCTTTTGTCCCATGTGATCCAGGCTGACCAATGCACCGGGCTCCAAGGTTTCCTCATCTTCCACAGCTTCGGTGGAGGCACTGGGTCTGGGTTCACCTCCCTGCTGATGGAGCGTCTCTCTGTCGATTACGGCAAGAAGTCCAAGCTGGAGTTTGCGGTCTACCCAGCTCCCCAGGTGTCCACAGCTGTGGTGGAGCCCTACAACTCCATCCTGACCACCCACACCACCCTGGAGCACTCCGACTGTGCCTTCATGGTGGACAATGAGGCCATTTACGACATCTGCCGCAGAAACCTGGACATCGAGCGCCCCACCTACACCAACCTCAACAGGCTCATCGGCCAGATCGTCTCCTCCATCACAGCCTCCCTGCGCTTCGATGGAGCCCTGAACGTGGACCTGACGGAGTTCCAGACCAACTTGGTACCCTATCCCCGTATCCACTTCCCACTGGCCACCTACGCCCCAGTGATCTCTGCTGAGAAGGCCTACCATGAGCAGCTGTCTGTGGCTGAAATCACCAACGCCTGCTTTGAGCCGGCCAATCAGATGGTTAAATGTGACCCTCGCCACGGCAAGTACATGGCCTGCTGCCTGCTGTACCGTGGTGACGTGGTGCCCAAAGATGTCAACTCTGCCATCGCCACCATCAAGACCAAGCGCACCATTCAGTTTGTGGACTGGTGCCCCACAGGCTTCAAGGTTGGCATCAACTACCAGCCCCCCACTGTGGTGCCTGGGGGAGACCTGGCCAAGGTGCAGAGGGCCGTGTGCATGCTGAGCAACACCACCGCCATCGCTGAGGCCTGGGCCCGTCTGGACCACAAGTTTGACCTGATGTACGCCAAGCGTGCCTTCGTTCACTGGTACGTGGGAGAGGGCATGGAGGAGGGAGAGTTCTCCGAAGCTCGAGAAGACATGGCCGCCCTGGAGAAGGACTATGAAGAGGTGGGCACCGACAGCGTGGGGGAGGAAGGAGAAGAGGAAGGAGAGGAGTACTAGAGTGAAGAAGACCTACAGTCTGTATGACTCACAGCATCAATACAGTACTAGAGAACCAGATTCAGCTACCTGTTTGTATAAATATTAAGTTAAAAGTAAAGTCTTATATACATAATAAAATAATAAAATCAGCCAAAGGAAAAAAATCAAGTGAGAGTTAAATAAAAACAAGCTTTTTATTTGATTTGCATTTTTCTTTTTTTCTTTTTCAGTTTTTTTTTCAGTCATTTTGAGTTTTTCTGCTGAAAGATTTCTTTAAGAAATACACATATAATGTGGACAAAACTGTAAAACAGCCAATACAGGCATACAGCTGAACCTGCATGAAAGAATATATCAACTCAGGTCATAACCAATACTGTCTGACTGAATAAAATGTTGATACCTTTTAACTTGTGTGAGAATGCACTTACTGCTTCAGATAATACATTTGCATTTTTAGTGCTTTAATCTTTTGCAAGTTTTGCATGGTGCAAAACTCGCTCAGGCAGTTCACCACTTGGCTCTGCGCTGTTGAATGTTTTAGAATTGCCATTAGTCTCTCTACAAATTGTTATCAAGTTGTTCTTTACAATCTAGTGTCATGGGTCTCATTTGGTTACATCACCCCAGGGTGACTTTGATAAGAACTTGATTAATACATTGGGGCCCTTTTTCCAAAGCAGCTTAAACGTCAGTTCTGTCCATAATCGTTCCATTTTGCAAAGATTGTGGGCTCAAGCCACTCCCAGGGCTGGTGTCATATTACATCTCCAGCTGTTACACATGGTTTGAGTTACTCCAGGGGGAAAATAAGACCCACATTCCCTCTGTCCCACTATGTGGTGGGTGGGATACACTCACTCTAAACTAAGGAGGGGGATGAGAAGGGACATGTGATGCAATGAGCCCTGCCTGAACTCGGTGCAAGCTTCCAATTGCCATTATCGCCCCGGTATCGCCCCGGTTGGTTTGGATACTTGTGTGACCAAGGATGAAAATCTCAAGCCACAAAACAATGCTGCAGTTATCTGTCCTGTGACATAGCCCCCCAGCCCACTAAATCTCCTCCCACCCACCACCCTACCCCCGACTCAGCTCTCAGAGTGACCGAGGCCGGGTCCCCCCCAGCTCTGCGATCACTTTATTTTTACTGTTGGTGTGTCCATGAGTTCCAGGGCAATAAAGGACACCAGTGAGCTGCTCTTTTTGGCCTTCATTTTTCTGTAGGAATTTAGCTCAGTGCAAACCAGGTCCCACATGTTCCATCCGATTGTCTCTAGTCCAAATAACATAAAATAAGTTTACACTATTTTTTCTTTACACACAACCCAGCCTGTTTGACACTCCACACAGAAAACAACTCATGTCATAACATCTTGGTAAATGTACAGGAATATTCATCGTTATTAAACAGTGACAGCTTCAGACTGCATAAATTCATAAGTATGAATTGTGTTTGTTGTTCTACCCTCAGACAAAGGATTGGGCATATAAGGAGGATACTGGCAGCCTACACGTTACCATTTTATTTGATTGACAGACATCATTACCCCAAGCTACATACACAGCACAGCACATTAATCATTAACACAGCTGCATTTTCACCCAAGCAATTTGATTCAATTCAGAATCTTGCTTTGGGCTACAGCAGCACTAACCCACCTGCTGGTTACAGGTCCTGCTGCTCCTTAACTGCTAGCTAGAGCACAATTATACCCACAGGGTGCAACTCCTGTGCTTATTTCACAGGGAGAGCTTGAATGTCGCCCTGTGGCTATGTGTCTCAGAAACCCTGACTCACATTGGCTGTCTTCCATTAACGACAAGTCCTTGCTTTATGTACAGATGGCGTGAACCGTCATTATGTCTTACATCTACTGTTGAGTGCCAGGTTTTCCCGTTCCCACAGAAAGAGGAAATTCAGCTGTGTTTATGTGTTTATTGGTCTTGTATATTCACGCATGCTGTGTTCCACTACATTGTCAGGACTTTATGTTCTTTATCTGCTATGTCCTATGTGCGCCGCATCCGTCTGGAAAGCCTGCAACAACAATTCAAACTGTCTCTTCGACTTTGAGGAAAACACTTTGTTTCCCCGGTAAAAGCCGGCCCCTTTTTTTCTCTGCTAACTGCCACTCCCGCCAACGGGCAGCCCCGCTTCCTGCTTCCCCTCCCCGCCGCTCCCCTAGCGCTATAAAAACCCCGCCCCGCCCCAGCTGCAGCATTACTGCCTTCTCTTTCCGAATCCTCGACGTCGGCAAGAAGGAAAACCTGTAAAAATGGTAAGCGCTCGACTTGATGAATTTTAACGTTTTTATTTCGTTTTTGCTCAATCCGTCTGCATATGGACGACGAAAAGGCGCATAAAATCAAATTGCCAGAGAAGGGAAGCGAGTTAATGATCAGGATATTAAGATTCTCTTTGCCTGGCGGTTTCTGCTGCGTAGTAAGAATGTTCACATGACCGAATGTGAGCGATAGCGCGCAGGGCAGGACAAAGCACGCATGGTGTGGATGCGGTGCCGGGTGTACGCGGTGCGGCTGCATGCGTGTGCGTGTACAGTTGGATGGAGGAAGAGGAACAATTTCGCGCACTGCAGCGTGACTGTGTAGCTCCGGAGTCAGTGGGCACGCCGCCAAGTAACTGGCGCAGTTTTCTAAGATGGTAGAACATCGGATACATGTACATCACTAAAAATCCTGGAACACTTTATCAGAGGAATACTCGCTTTGTTAAATGTTGGTTCTTTGCCAAAGCGTAGGCGGTTTTTGAAATTCTGTCGAATGTGATTGTTAGCTTTTTATTTATTATTATTATTATTATTATTATTATTATTATTATTATTATTATTATTATTATTATTTATTATTATTTATTTTTTTTTAATATAGCAGAATATCTTTAAATCAGCTGGATTGTCCTGGCATATCTTTAAAGACAGTGGCTTGTATCTTGCAACAGAGCCTTAGCGGAACACTGGGCATTTCTCTTTGAAAACCAAAAGGCGCGATCAGATATATCTGCCAATTACACAAAGCGG
This sequence comes from Megalops cyprinoides, assembly GCF_013368585.1. Taxonomy (NCBI): domain Eukaryota; kingdom Metazoa; phylum Chordata; class Actinopteri; order Elopiformes; family Megalopidae; genus Megalops; species Megalops cyprinoides. Next base: position 11,559,482 of record NC_050593.1, on the reverse strand, counting down.
TGCGTGTTAGTGGCGAGGGCAGGGGGGTTGGGGAGAGGCCAGCCAGCGGGGACGCGGTTTTTATCCCCCCCTTATCAGAACATAGATTTTTTTTTTTTTTTTTTTACTCTGCTGCTCTGGCCTGCAATGCTCGTTTCCATGGCCATGAGGGGGGGAGGGGGGAGGGGGGGATTTGCGCACTTTAGTCACTGGCGGGCCGCGGTGACATCCACCCATGTGACTAAGCACTCAGCGGCTTATGCATCACGGCCACGTACACGCGGATCGGGGAAAGCCGGCCTTCCAGTCTGCAGATGTGCTGCAATTAACAATATTGATGAACTGATGGGTTTTATTTTCATATTTGAATTGCACCGATTTTCTTCTATAACTGTAGACTTGTAAAATATTTCATTGGTGGTTTTTAGGCCTGCATTTTGTACCTTACAACGATTTGGCGCTTTTGACATGCAGGTAAAACGGATAGGAATTGTGGATGTTGTGCGTCTGTTTGGGGAGGGCGCCGGCTCTGAGCTCTGTTCGCGCATGCGCTGTTTAGGGGCATGGCTTCAGAAAGGAAAGAAATCCCGCTAATCGATTCGTTCAGATGTTCTTATTCATGACCGACCGGGTAGTCTTTGCCTTTCTCTGTATGCCATCAGACATCTGTAGCTTCGAAAAAAGGATCTTAACTTACAAAAGACGCTAGAATGTTTATAGGCAAAAAGCTATAGCGGAATCATTGCTAAATATCTGAAATAAAATGCGCACACTATATGCTTCCCGTCTGTTTTATAACAAGTGTGTGTTATAACGGACGCAGTTATGAAATCGCCCATACACAGTATAAATCTATACAATATGCCCAGTTTGTTATATGTAAAACGTATATAAGCAGGTCGCAGGCCTACAGAAGAAAGCAGAGCAGTAGGATTGTCTGATCCTCAGACTGTGAAACTTGAGCCATCCTTCCCTGAGGGATATGCAGCGCTCTGCAGCCAACTCCCTGAACCCGAGACCTGCCGTCTGTGCAGATCCGCCCTCAGAGTAGCCTCCCGTCGTCGGAGTACAGCTCCGCTGGTTGCACAAGCAGTGATTCAGTATTTGCTTACACCTGCATCCGGCTGTGCCCATAAATATTTAATATCACAGATTTTCTGCATAATCAAGGGCAGCCAGGAGTTTTTTTTTTTATACCCTTTCTTGTAATTGAAGCTGATGAGCTCATGCCTACCTTTCTTTTTGTTCAGCGTGAGTGTATTTCTATGCACGTCGGCCAAGCCGGAGCCCAGATGGGCAATGCATGCTGGGAGTTGTATTGCCTGGAACATGGGATCCAGCCTGACGGGCAGATGCCCAGCGACAAGACCATCGGAGGGGGAGACGACTCCTTCAACACCTTCTTCAGTGAGACTGGAGCTGGCAAACATGTCCCCCGGGCTGTCTTTGTAGACCTGGAGCCCACTGTCATTGGTAAGGTGGCTCTGCTATGACTGCTGGAATCTGCTTCCCTGTTAAATTGTCTTTGTATATATTTTTCCCGCAACTGGTGCACAGCAAGTCGCACCACTATCCTTGGAAACATAAACTTGGATTGTGTCATTGTTTATATAGTTTCTTTCAATGGGAGATTGCATTCTACACCATTCATCTCCCTCAAGATACCTCTACCTCAGACTACTTTGATAATTTACATACTTACTATTGACACTGATTGTTTGCAGAAGCGGCTTTAAATTGTTATACCCTGGCAGAGTGTACCCAGTGGTGCTGCATGTTTGTGTTACAGCCCCAGCTCCTTAACCTGCTACACCACACTGCAACATGCAGCACTGTTTATAGAACCAGCTAACGGGGCTTTTTTGTTTGTTTTAAACAGATGAGGTCCGCACAGGTACCTACCGCCAGCTGTTCCACCCAGAGCAGCTCATCACTGGTAAGGAGGATGCTGCCAACAATTACGCCCGCGGGCACTACACCATCGGCAAGGAGATCATCGACCTGGTTTTGGACAGAACTCGCAAGCTGGTAATAGACTAACAAAAGTTCTGTTGAATGAAAGAATAATGTAATGGATTTGTATATGAATGTGCTCTTACCTCTGATTTCACAACACTCTCACCCTGTTTCTCCAGGCTGACCAGTGCACTGGGCTCCAGGGCTTCCTCATCTTCCACAGCTTCGGTGGAGGCACTGGGTCTGGGTTCACCTCCCTGCTGATGGAGCGTCTCTCTGTCGATTACGGCAAGAAGTCCAAGCTGGAGTTTGCGGTCTACCCAGCTCCCCAGGTGTCCACAGCTGTGGTGGAGCCCTACAACTCCATCCTGACCACCCACACCACCCTGGAGCACTCTGACTGTGCCTTCATGGTGGACAATGAGGCCATTTACGACATCTGCCGCAGAAACCTGGACATCGAGCGCCCCACCTACACCAACCTCAACAGGCTCATCGGCCAGATCGTGTCGTCCATCACAGCCTCCCTGCGCTTCGATGGAGCCCTGAACGTGGACCTGACGGAGTTCCAGACCAACTTGGTACCCTATCCCCGTATCCACTTCCCACTGGCCACCTACGCCCCAGTGATCTCTGCTGAGAAGGCCTACCATGAGCAGCTGTCCGTTGCTGACATCACCAACGCCTGCTTTGAGCCGGCCAATCAGATGGTGAAATGCGACCCTCGCCACGGCAAGTACATGGCCTGCTGCCTGCTGTACCGTGGTGACGTGGTGCCCAAAGATGTCAACTCTGCCATCGCCACCATCAAGACCAAGCGCACCATTCAGTTTGTGGACTGGTGCCCCACAGGCTTCAAGGTTGGCATCAACTACCAGCCCCCCACTGTGGTGCCTGGGGGAGACCTGGCCAAGGTGCAGAGGGCCGTGTGCATGCTGAGCAACACCACCGCCATCGCTGAGGCCTGGGCCCGTCTGGATCACAAGTTTGACCTGATGTACGCCAAGCGTGCCTTCGTTCACTGGTACGTGGGAGAGGGCATGGAGGAGGGAGAGTTCTCCGAAGCTCGAGAAGACATGGCCGCCCTGGAGAAGGACTATGAAGAGGTGGGCACCGACAGCGTGGGGGAGGAAGATGAAGAAGGAGAGGAGTACTAATAAGGAAGACTGTCTACCCAGGCCTGCAAACCCAGCATTCCAATTCTAAATCCCCCGCTTTAACCCATTAAATGTCAATGGACTGCACAAAATTTAAGGGACAAACATTTTTGGAATTTATTCCATAGTGTTAACGTACATTCCATACAGCTGCAATGACATGAAACTCCTGCTACAGATGCAGCCATACTGGGCTGATGTTTTCAATAAACATGTTACAAGAGCTTGGATTTTGTTTTTATTTCAAGGTCAGAGTGTGTTCCTCTCAAAACTCCCTGCTATAGCAGCATGCCCCAGTCTCCCTAACAAATAAGATATTAAGATGAGACTTCTCCTTCATCCAGACCTGCCTCTGTCCTAACAGTGGACTGAGTATCCAACAGCTACTGAGGAAGTGTGCAGTTTATAAAATGTAGCTGCCTCCAGAAATAGTTTGCAGAAGTGTTTTTGCCACTTATAAAAGCTGAGAGACAAACACAGAAGTACTTGCTGCTGAGGATACATTTTCTTGTTCCGCATTAACCCTTGCTGGGTTCAGACTTTTCAGAGCTACCACAGCATGATCACATGGGGGTTAATGTCATAATTATTCATTCAGAATAGAAATGATACAGAAGAGATGGTAGAGATCCTCAGTTCAAGATACTCCAGAAATGATAGATTTATGTAAATGGAAAATTCAGTCAGAGTTAATCTCCATACTTAAGCATTGAGAAGAAAGCATGACAAAGTAGTGACAGGCACCGCCATGAAGCGGAGAACATTCAACCCCTTTGTTTCTCTCAGCCAGTGCTGGGATCAACCACCCCACCACCCCTCAGTTTAAGGAACGGATAGCCATTCCACAGTTTAAAGCCAGACAGCCCAAGGTACATGCATATGATGTTAACCAAAGCCTAGAAGGAAAAGGGCCAGTTACTCAGTTACCAGACTGTAGAAGAAAATACTCTTATGACTGGTAGCGTATTTCTCTGTGTTGCTTACTCCTTTCTGTATTCAAATATAAATTATTACTATTGAAACTCCAGTAGCTTTGAAATTTAATTTTATCCCAAGCGTAAATTGTGCAATGAACTTGGACAACTGGTAATGATCAGTTTCAAGAATGTCCTAATTTGCTAATGTAAACCGGAGCGGACCTACATTTCAGTCTGAGCCAGGTAAAAAATGCTTTCAGTCAGTGGTGAAACATACCATAACTTTTGATTCATACATGACTTTAAATTAGTACTGTGACTTAGTAGTTGAACATTCATTCAAAAATGAGTGTTGGCACAAATGTATATCAATATTATTTGTACAAGAAAAACACCTCAATATTAATGCAAACAAATTATTTTGACATCACAGTAGTATTCATATTCTACAGCGTAAAACGGATTCACGTCACCGGCTTCATCAATGTTATAGGTGAATGCATTAGGCACCCGGGCAGCCTTTTGTTCACCCCTGTTGTAGGATAAGAGTATTTAGAGTTGTTCACTGGTAATGAAGACCGTTGGGGCTCTGTTTGTTATCAGTGACCATTCGTCCTATCAAGGCGGTACCATGCGCAAGAAACGAAAGAAAAAAACGGCTTCATCTGTTCGCATGTGAAAATGCTCACTTCACATCGAATGAATCAGCAAGGAATTCCACCATTATTACATAACTCACAAACTGTGGGGAATGCGATCTCTTAAACACTCCGATCATCAACGGGGGAAGTCAGAAGCAACTGCTCGAATGGTGTGTGGGTGTCCTTGAAACTCACAAAACATTTGTACAGTAGACTGGGAAGTAATTGCTGTGCAGTATCTGCTGTGCATGACTCTTACCCCAGTCTATTGAGACAAAATGGTGCTCCAAATCTTGATTTCATTTTGACGTTGTACAAAACGTGAGAGTTGTACCATTACAGGTAAGGTGCTCCGTCACATTTTGGTAGCGGGTGGTGCTACGTGTCAGTTTAATAACCGTTAAAAAAAATCTAAGGGTTGGTTCCACTCGTCTGCGCTGAGGGTTCTGCATAGAATCTAGAATATAAGAATGATTTCAGGTCATTTTGGGAGCATGGGGGCAGTCTGTTAATAAAAGATACATAAATAATAACTGAGGGAGTTAATTGAACACTGTCGTTGTTCTTCTCTTTTAACAGTAGGTGGCAGCAATGTGTTGTGCATTGTTTTCCCAAGGCCGCTTGCTGAGCTCCTGCAGAATTACAAAACCTGATATTTCCTGTTTTATAGTGGCAGTGAATATATCCATTATCACTATGATAACTTAATGATTTTAGACAATGACTGCATGGTCAGCTAGTGTTTGTTCAACTTTTTTTTTTCCAAGCTAAGCAAGGCATGACAGTGTGTGGACACAAGATGCAGCAAGGAGGTTTACAGAATATGAATGTAGTGTAAGTACATGTGGTAAAAATTCAATCCTTTTCTCATCTACCATTTTATCATCTTGCTGTCTATCATTTTTATTTTATTTGCGTCACCTTCTCTCGGTATTCTCTTTAGCTATCTGACATTTTATTTGCCTATTTTTGTTGTCTACATTTATGGGTTTTTTAGTGAATTATCTGATTATAGCTAGCTAGTCTGTATGTGTCCGCCGTAGAAAGCACATGACAGAAACAGGCCTGTCTGCTAAAGCAAATGTGATTCGTATGTAGGCAACACGGGATTCAACAAATGACCACATAAAGTGTGTAACCACCAACTGCGGTGCAATTGCTAATGAGTGTCTCAAATAAGTGTATCGATGAAATCTTCAGACCTCATTCGAAATTTAAGTGTCAGACTGTAACTAGTAAACCACGGGTGCTGACGTTAGCAACTATTTTCATCATAACCATTTGCTACAGTAGTTGACAGTCATCTTTACTAAGAAGGGTTACTACGCTGATATTCTTATGTCATTAAAAATTATAATGAATGGAATGTCTGTGGTTACTGTCTTACAATGCAGCCAAACCTGCAGCCATGGTAACCTCCAATGTATGTCTTGACGAATAGGGAGTATACAGCATTAGTGACTTGAGCGCTCACTAGCATGATGCCGGTCAGTCTCGCCACACCGTTCACTTGCGCTTCAGCGTGAGACACTTATCGTCCAATGAGCTCTTAAAGTTGACGCACGTTGTGACCTCCGGCCAATCGCCGCGGTCAGCGATCTCGGTGCGACCGTAGGCGGAGACCGTGACGATTCAAAACACACTGACACGAAAATATCCCTGGTATATTCTGGGCTGCTGTTTTTTTTTTTTCTGGATGCTTCGGCTCAGTTGCCAGTGACGCAGAGCCCGTGATCCGAGCCAGGAGAAGGGTAAAACGGGTACGGACACTGAGGTGCGGGAGGGGGGGTAGCCCTGTCGAGTTATGAATCCTGGTAGGCCGGAGAGCCGGACATTCGGGAACTTGTAGTCGGGAATTGCGTTGGTCGCTTTGCTGCGTGGACTGCGGCAGTCAAAATATTTGCTGTAGAGAGAGAGAGGAGCGTCTCCAGCGCGGTACATTCCAGAAGCTTTCCAAAATACTTTACTCCCATTTTAAGACAACGGAGAGACACAGCACCTGCTCGCCGAATATACTTCTAAAAAAGGTAATACGTCAACGGCTAACATTCTAACGCCAAAGCCTTTGTAAACAAACCGATCGTATCCAGCTGACGTTAACGTTCATCAAGTGTTGCTAATACAGCAGTGTAGCTGGCTAGTGGTACAAGTGTCAGTTTGTTTATTTTATTTTAATGCTGCTATTGCTTTGTCACTTTGTCATTTTCAAGATGGCCTGGGTGTATGGCTGTATTTTGAAGCTGTTTCGCAACAAATTTCAGTAGAAGGTGGTTAATAAATAGAATGAAGCTAGCTGTTAACGGTAGTAGATGGGTAGCTAAGGAGTTCTCCGCTTTCAGTGGCTGGTGGCAGTGTGTGCTAAGATCCCTCAGCTGTCGGTGGCCATAAGGACAAAAACAAACCGTGCAGTTTGAGCTGGAAATAACCACATTGTGTCCGGTTTCCAGAGAGCTCGAGGCATCTGGCAGGCTCACGGCCAAGCCGGGGAGGAATACGGGTGATCTGTAATTCCATTTGGCTGACATGACATCCAAGCGCCTGAACCGCATTCAATACGTATACAGCAGAATTGAAATGATTTGAACTTGGGGCGTTGGAACTCCTGACTCCCGTTTTGTAGTCCCACCCCCCAAGTGCCCTCTGCCCCGTCATTCAGTAGTCAGTATAGCCTGAACAATTAACCGTTAACACAGATCACACCCGAGGAGGGAGGTGGTTTCTGATCCCCAGATAAAGCAGCGGTCATTGCAAGCTGGGTGCATACACTAACCTATTGATATTGTGGGAAGGGAAGGGGTGGTAAATTACGCTTATCAACACTAACGGAGGTTGAGGTCAGGGCCGTTGAGCAGTTTCACACTCCAGCTTCGTGTTTCTGGCAGGGTCAGAGAGGTGGGGGAAGACATGGTGGATTACTATGACGTCCTGGGAGTGTCAAGAAATGCCTCCGCAGAAGACATCAAAAAGGCGTAAGTAGCAGACCACCTCGACCGGCCTCGCAGGGCCCCGTGGGTGAGAGAATGCACCCTGTTACTGGAGGGTTTCACCTTGCCGGGCTAATTTAATTAGAAGATTAAAATTACATAGGCTTTGCAGAGCTTGGTAGCTGTCCAGCTAAGCAGAACATGATGAAGGAAAAACTATCCTACAGCTGCCCACATGCATAATTTTCTCCAAGTAGTCAAGCTAGTCTACCTGCTATAACTGCATAGCTGTCATAGTTATCATAGTATCATAGTCCATTGACACTCAGACTTTATAATCACAATCGTAAATCTTGCAATTCCCGGTTGCAGGTAGCCTAATAGCTGTTGTTGGTATGTGAACATGATTACATAGTCTGTGGGGACAACAGTGACAGACATTCTAAATGTTTATTTTGTGAATTGTGGAGAAAGAACTCAGAAACCTGTTGCGCATCATTGAATCAGATTTGTGCTGGCCAAACCTCTCCCAGTACTGTATCGGCCTTAGCTGCTTATGAAATAAATTCTAGTTAGAACAAAACAAGGTGCAGACCAGAGTTTGCAACCAGCTGTTTCCTAGCCGGTCCCATTTAAGCACAACACCTAGAAGTTTTTGTTAATCCATTGCGCAAGAAATGCAGTTTGGTTCTGCCAGCGTACAACAATACTGTTTCAGTGCACTTTTAAATCAACCATGTTTGATATCAAGGAGTAGCGGGACAGCTTATAACATCCACAATGGGCAGAGGGCTGAATGACAGTAATTTTGTCTATCTAAAAACTAGGCCTATATTCTATGTAAAAGACAAAATTCCAACCAATATTCCACATTCCCTGTAAGTACTGCTGTTTATTATATTGTGGTAATATTCTGTCGTTAATTATGAAACCTTGCAAGTTTATTAATTTTATTATTATTATTATTAGTTTATTATTATTATTATTAGTTTATTAATTCACTGTCCCTTGGATTCCTCTGGAGGGATTTTCCTATTCTGACTGGCTTGCCCGCATGAGCAGGGAGGTTATGCTGTTAGTGCAGGCGAGGTCCATTTTCTCTCCACTGTTACTATCCTGTTAGCATGCAGAAAGAGGCCATTGGAGTCCTACATTGTTATCCTATAGAGGGGCGGCGTATTAGACGTCTGTGTGTTCAGTGGCAACTTGTGTGGAAGGAAAGTGGCTGATGGTTTGTGGGGCTTTGGTTCCCACACCCACATGCGCACTCTCCTGATCAGTACGGATCTGTCCCGGGTGTCGTCACCCTCTGTGCCTCCTAGGGCTCACTCAGCATGGCCCTGGTGACACAGCACTGCAGCGGCGCTGAGCGCTGGCTCGACTCGGCATATGAGCTAAGCGACTTCTCACCAGGGCGTGACGATGGTGTCACTTTCCGGGGACAACTGCTCCATCCCCACGGGAAGGGCGTCTCAATTAAAGATGACTTTCAGACCCAACCCACTGCCACCGGGGGGTGGAGAGGGGAGGGCCCAGGAGGGGGGGGGGTTTCCAGTTTACCCACAGTGGTACTTTTGTCTCTGACTCTGAGAAGCCAGTTTATGCTCTCATCACACATTTCTCATTCTTGCACGGTTGATATTCCCACGGAATATTTTCAGTTTGGTTTCTGTTCCGCGCATCTCTGAGGCTCCTGCTTGCCCCAGTAGTTGGCCTGACTGCGTTAGACTGGCTGTTACGTCTGCATATTGTAGGGCAGGACGAAGGCCATAACTCGTCGGCTTTGTGTGTTTGGAAAGGTACAGGAAGCAGGCCCTGCGATGGCACCCAGACAAGAACCCTGACAACAAGGAGGAGGCAGAGAGGAAGTTCAAGGAGATCGCTGAAGCCTATGAAGTCCTGTCTGACAGTAAGCACTGACTGGGCGGAGGTTATAGAGAGTGCCGTACTTGTTATTACCTTTTTCTATAGCAGGGGCCCTGATCCAGGTCAACTTAAATTGATCACATTCACATACTTTCTATATACAGACCTTGAAAATTACTGGAGATTAAGGTTACACTCAGGTTAATAGCTTTGCTCACGGGAACATTGGCAGTGCTTCAGATGAAAAGTTCGCTCATCCCTTCACATTGAACCCTAATGTAGTGATATTAAATGCATTTGCTTCCCTCCCTCTCTCTCAGGAAGCAAGCGAGATGCGTATGATCGCTTCGGCAGAGATGGCATGCCCAGTTCAGGTGAGTTAGAGCAGTCTTGGTCTTGCGGTTTCACACACACACTCACAGTTCCCTGGTGGACAGTCTGTGTTTTATTTGTGTGATTGTCCTCCTATCAGTCCCATCAAAGCAATGATGTAATGTGCTCTTAATTACAAGGATGAATATTTTAAAAGAATTAGCTAAATAACTGCCATTCTCCTTCTGTCCTTCTCTTGCCTCTGTCTCTTTTCCCTTCTCCATCTCTCCCTCTTTCTCTTCTTTCCACCTCTCCCTCTGTTCCTCTCTCCTATCTCCCCTCTCTCTCCCTCTCTCTCTCTCTCCTGGCCCTCCTCTCTCCCCCTCTCTCCCAGGCTCCAGCGGATCCTCCAGTCCAGGAGAGTTCCCGGGCTTCACCTTCACATTCCGCAGCCCAGACGAGGTGTTCCGGGAGTTCTTCGGGGGCCAGGATCCCTTCGCCAGCTTCTTCGGTGAGTCCGCAGGATGATGCTGTCAGGACGCGCCTAGCCAGAGAGAGCCGCCACGGTAGCCAATCAGAGCGCGGATATACCTGCCGTCTGGCAGTGCTGTGCTCCTGCTGCTGGGCCTCTCTGTTCCTCCAGCTCAGGCGTACGCTTCTGCTCACTGCTCCCCCCATCTCCTCTCCCTCCGTGTAGCAGACGACTTCCCTTTCGGGGGCATGCACAGCGGTTTCCACGGCCACTCCGGCCCTTCGCGGCTCGGCCCGAGCCGGTTCTTCTCCTTCCCTTCAACCGGAGGTAAGGCCACGCCGAGTCACTGTCAGGAGCGGCAAAGTGGGATACGCTCCTTAGCTACAATTTCAAGGCTAACAGAATTGCGGTGTTAAAGCATCCGTTTCCACAGCGCACACAGATATCCCCTCCCCCCTGTCTCTTTCAGTGGAGTTCACCTCCTTCTCCTCCTCCATGGGGGGCGTGGGAGGAATGGACAGCATGGGCGGAGGCATGGGGAACTTCAAGTCCGTCTCCACCTCCACACGCATCGTCAACGGGAAACGCACCACCACCAGAAAGTCAGTGTCCTCTCTATGCTCTCAGTGCTCTCCTGCAGTTTAGCACTGAGGCGACCCATTGGTCCTGATGACTGTGATGATGGTGACTGTGGTGGTGGTGAATCCGGTCTCTACTGATCAGAACCAAAGAAAATAGCTGAATGTCGCTCCAAGAGATTGACAGATTTTTTTTACTTTTCTTCAGGACATAATACTTTCCACTTGGTGGGCTTCCAGGCCTCTCACCTGTTAAACTAGCTGCATGCCGAAATCGTATCACTTTCATGATATATGAAGCTCACCTTTCTCTGGTGCAGAAAAAATCACAGCAGGATGAAAAATATTACAATATTTTCAGTATGTGTGAAAATATTTAACCATTTTGCTCGCAGAATCCGAGAGAACGGTCAGGAGAGGACAGAGATCGAGGAGGATGGGGTCCTGAAGACCGTGCTGATCAATGGTAAGCAGAGGTTGCGGTAGACTTTCTCGCTGTCCGTCATTTTGACGGACGGGGTCGTAAAAATTCCGTCATAATCTATTATTACCCGTCATTATAATTTTCATTTTTTAATGATAATAAGACATATTTAATAGAATTTAATTTTCATCCATTCATTTTAATTTTATAATAATTAATATACAAAACAAGCTTATAGATTATGCATATACAAGGGCATGGAGAGAAAAGATGAACAGAGACACCGGCCGTGCGGTACCTTTTCATGTCAACACCACACAAATAGGGATGGGTACCGAAACATACTGGCACCAGTTCCTATCCGACGGGTATCTACCGGACCGAATCGCAACGCAGATTTCGGTCCCACTTAAATGCCTGAGCGCTGTCGACTGAAATATTTGCACTCTGGTGCTCCGAAACGGACGTTACAGTACTGTAACTGTTATTTAGTGTTAAATTATTGTAGTTGGGTTAGGTTTTATTTAGTATGTGAATTTGTCATGTAAATTTGTTAAGTGTTTTGTATTTATTTATATTTATATATTTAAGTATACTTTAAACTGTTAACAGTTAATATATTGTTCAATTTCGAGTTCAAATTTACCTTTACAATGAAAAATCAATTTTTTAATGTCGTCGACCATCGTTTTGTGGTTTTTTTAACGATTTCGGACATAACTTATTTTATGCTATGTAGTGCGTTACATGGTTGTTATGTTTTCATTAGTGTTATTAAGCTTCTCATAGTTTTCACCGCCGCATTTGATATATTTTTTAATGTGAAATCGCTGTTTTCTCAAAGCTAGATTTAGCTAGAATTCATCTCGTGTTGTAATCGCACCGGTTTTAGCATACGCGCTAAACGGCTAATCACATCGGTGTGACTGTACGCACGGAAGGGTTCAGGCACCGGTACTGTTTTAAAAGTATCACTTCAGCACTGGTATCGGAAAAAACCGAGACGATACCCAACCCTAGTCTTCCCTCCTCAGCCACGTTAGCTCATATACAATGTGGTCTGGTGGTCTTCGTAAATCTCATTTTATAAACGGAGCTTTCGGTCACTAAACACAGAGGGTACTCTGATGAAGCTTCCAGTGACCAAAAGCTCAGCTTGTTGAGTTTGCTTTGCTGAGGCAACAGTGTGTGAAAGTTACGTTAGTCTCTCCACCTCTCCTTACCTCAGTCCTGGAGGTCGTATTTAGTGTGGTGCTGGCCGTTACCGCACAGCACTGTGGGATGGATTGACGTTTGGATGTGGACTATCATTTTCTGTTGCGACTGTTTTTGAAGTTCAGGTGAATTTTTTAAGTCACTCTGTGTAAGAGCACCTATCAAGAGACCAAATACAGCGTACAACCAACCAGTGGTTCCACCCCCATCCCCATTACTCCTCCCAGCAGTCTGTCCCCTCCCCCTTTTCATTTTATCCAATCCGTGGCCACTCCCTCTGCCACTCCACTCACCCTGAATGCCCTGACCTGGATCCTGTTTGTGTGTATTTTGTTTCGTGGTGGAGGTGTTGAGGACGAGATGGCCTTGGCCCTGGAGCTGAGCCGCCGGGAGCAGCCCGGCCAGTCGCCGCAGCGGCCGCGGCAGGAGCGCCCCCACCTGGAGCCGGCGGGGTACAGCTCACGGAGCCCGGCGCAGCGCTCCTACAGCTCCGCCCCCTTCTACAACTGCCCCGACGCCAGCGAGGACGAGGAGGACGACGAGGAGCTGCAGATGGCCCTGGCCTACAGCCTGTCGGAGATGGAGGCGCAGCAGCGGGCGGCAGCCGCCGATGTGATCTCAGGTGCCAGGGGCGGGGCGGGGCCGCGGGGGGGCGGGGCGGGGGCTAACAGGAAGGGGAAGGTAGTCAGGGACCAGCCCAGAGCAGCGGAGGAGAGGAGCGTCTTCAAACAGGACGGGGTGATGAGGGGTACCGGGGTCCCAGAGAGGCAGAGCACCCCAGAACCTTCCGCACAGGGTGCGAACGGCCCCCGCGAGGACGGCATCGGGGCCGCCGCTCAGAGCAGCGACGGCGTCAAAAAGAGAAAGAAGTGGAGGTGCCTTTTGTGCTGATCCCAGATCAGCGCAGAACGCGAGAGAGGAGGAAGTGTGAGGGGGGGAGACTGCATGCCATTTTCACACTTTGTCCTTTTGTTCTTGCATTTAGCCAGTGGTGAAAAATACCCTCCTGAAATCAGTGTAGTGCCTTGACTGAAAGCGTAACGTCCATAACCCCAGGGCTGTTTCTCTCTCCTGTGTTGTGTTGTGTTACAGGAGTCGTGCTCCTCTGTTTTAGTTAGGTGTGTTTTCCAGGGGGTATTTCCATATATATAGGTTTTTTATTTTGGGTGACATCGGGGGGTGGGTGGGGGGGTTCCTTAAAAGAAAGGACTGCCTGGCTCTTTGAGAGTTTTGTAATGATTTTTAACTGTTGTGTTAGTACGGTAATGGCCGGAAGCACGAGATCGTCACATACCTCAGAAGAAGAGAGCCAGTTCTGCTGTTTCTCTACAGAGTGAGTTAATACCCAGGTGGTGTCAAACTCCATTCCAAGATGGCTGTGTTTTTGCAAGATTTCAGACCTTAAATGACTAAATTTGGCCTATCATTACCGTCTTGTGCATTTTTGTAAATAATATGTCAGTAACACACTTACTTGTGTTCTTCATAAACACTTATAAAAAGGGATATTTTACTGCAGCATATTTCATGACCGGTGTGTATATATAACTCGTTAACTGACTGGAGCAATAAAGTCCAGGGAGTTGGTACGGGCAAGCAGCAGCCAGCCCACCTGGAACTGAGTTTCACAAACCTGGAGTTTCACACCCCATGCGCTGCACCCAGAGAGTGGGGCTCGGCCTTGTCTTCCAACCTTGCAGCAGCCGACAGCTCTTCTGCTTCCTACTTCCTGCGAATGTTTCAGGGGACACTATCTCAAGGGTGCATCAGGGCACCTGTCTTGAGCTTGCTCTCTCTACCTATCAATCCATGTGTGTCCTATCTTCTCACTACTGTTTTTTTTTTAATTATTTTTTCAATGTGCTTTTTGAGGCTGGTTGCAGTGGGAGGGGAGTTTCCCAAAGGGAATGATACTGTAGAGTATCTTCCAAGATAGCAGAGAGCTACATGTACAAATACAGTGAGTGGGTGAATGGAAGTGCTGTAAATGATCTCTCTTTCTATTCGTTTTCTTTTTGATGGCTTTACAAAAAGCACCTTAACCACCCTGCAGTATTACAGTTTAACTGACAGCCTTAGGAGAAGAATTTGTATGCCCTCAGCACTTTTTAAAGAGGATAATTTGTAATGAGTATGTGTGCAATTAAGCTATTTTAATACAAAAAATGAAAAAAGGAAACATTTACCGCTGTTGATAATAATGATCATGTGAGCCCAAGGGAATAAGAATGTCTTTAATGTTGTTTTTCCTCGTTTAGTGCCTTTGTTTGTGAGGATGTTGTTGGTCTGATTGTTAGCTAATATACCTGTCAGGTGTGCCAAGTATGACGCAACAAAACACTCAAAGCCAAAATTCATATTAACTGCTGTTGTGATACTCTGTCAGGTCAGTGCTGGCAGGGTGAAGCCGATGAGTTTTCAGACGCTTGCAAATGAATCTTGTACGTCGATCGGCTCTCTGTGCGAGTGGATGTCGTAACTCCTCGGTGTCCTGAACTGCGCTGGGATAGAGGAGCACTCAACTCTGGAGTGTTTACAAATCAGACCTTTCAACATTTCTAGAGAGAGGAAGCACCAATCTTTTTCTTTGCCTTCTCTGAAATGGTTTGACTGATTGCTTCAGTGACAACACTATCAGAAGAATGTGAGATAGGGGACAGGTTCATACATTTTCATGGCAGTAACATATAGACTACATACACATCTATGTGCAGTGCCACCCAGTTCCTGCCCCAGGCCAACAGCGCTGTATATACTGCCTATTTCTCTCACCTATTACAAAAGTATGACTACTGCTACGGCAACCTCTGACACTGCCACTGCGCCCTTATAATGAGAAGGGGTGAGCTCGCCAACAGGACAAGAGAGCTGCAGTTCATGATGCTTTTTGTTTTGTTTTGTTTTTTTTTTTTTAAAGAAGAAACATGCTATTGTAATTGCTGCTTATTTATATGAGATTGTCAATTAACACACAAAACAATAAAAAAAATAATAAACGTAATGGAAAATATGAGTTTATGCACTCTTTTTGGGAAAAAAAAAAATGCAGACCAGATGAGCCGTTTTCACACTCCAGAGGGACCACACCCTGCACGTTGAGGATTCTTTGGCTTCTGTTCGAAGGGTGTAGAATCAGTACTTTGTGGTGAAGTTTCGGTGTAGTTGGTGTCCCTACCGTCCCCCTGCGACCCACATCACCCTCAAACGTCAGCTCACAATCAGCGGCACTGAACCGCAGAATGTCTCCTATGCTTTTTCTGATGTCTTGTCTGGCCAGTACAACGCAGGCGTGAAGCACCAGTGAGATTGCAATGCTAGCAGCGATGCTAAAAGTCCTCCACTGGATCCGAATGGCTGTGTGGGCTGGTTCCTGGCGCTTTCCTCACTGACCCTCTGTACCTTACCATTCTTCACCTTCTGCTCCCCACACTGTATGCGTTCCACTGTTTGCCTTCCCTCTCCCCTCACGGTCGTAGCCATCTTGTGTCAGTGGACACTCTCCATTCTGTTTCATTTCCGTGGTCTCTTTATCTCTCTCACTCTTCCTGCTCTTTCAGACTCCGACTTCCAGGCTTTTACTGGCTGACTGGCCACTGCGCCCCCTAGAGGTAATGCTCAGTCTACGCCTTCATATTTTCACGTGTGGAATAGCACCTGCTTATCCCCTTTTTTTCTGTCCCTCAACCTTTTGTCTCCTCACAGAGGAGCAAGGTCTGTAAATGTAACTGAACACAGAGTGTTTTTGATTATACGTAAAAATAGAATATAACAATATTCGTAGATGGCAATGTCATGGAAGCTGTAGTGTATTAACCTAAGTACATCAGCTTCCTGGAAGAAAAAGGCTTGGTTTCACTGAGTCGTCTTTTGCCAAATGGATCACCTTGTGCCAGGGAGGCTGGAAAACAAATAAAACGGTCAGACAAGTTCCTCTGTTTTCCAGAATTTGGAGGAACATTTTGAAATGCAAATGCTGCAAGACTAAACTGAAATTTTGAAGGCTTTGTATTTCCATTTGGTTGTGTATTTGCTTCATTAACACCCTCATCCAGGGAGGCACACATGGCTGACATACTATCACTCCACACAGGTGGATATTTACATAAGTTTAGGCTGTTTAGGCTAAGAATACTGATATAGGGTTTATCAAGGGTTCAGAGTTCAGTGCAGTTCCTGTGTCTACAACCCAAATGCTCAGCCCTAATTGGCTGGTACCCTATTTTTTCCTCACCAGGACAGCAGTGTTTTGTTTACCCAAAATTTTTCAAGCTTCCCACCCTCAAACACAAGGTGCACCTGTTGGCATAAGAAACATGTATATTTCAGTCACCCACGAGATGGCTGCTCTCATTGGCCGGTGTGTGGTCACGTGACCAACAGGCTGGCATGAGGAAGCAGAGGGAAGAGTAGGAGGGTGTGAATGAGTTGGGTGGAGGTGGGGGGGGGCGGGGGGGGGGGGGGGGTGAGAGGTGATTTCCGTCCCTCGGGCTCCGGCGCGACTCTAACACTGACTCCATGTTCGTTTTGCTCCCAACAGGAAGAGGCTCCCGGGGCGCTTGTCTCTGAGCCCAGCTCATCTGCTGACGGACACTTTTCAAAGTTTTATTTGGAAAAACAAAACGAAAAGCGGGAAGGGGGGAGAGTGCAGCAGTCTGTGTGTGTGTGTGTGTGTTTGTGCACGTGCTCACTTGCACGTGTTTGATTCGCATGAGTGTACAGACTGTAGCGTGAGAGAGGAAGACACTTTGGTGATGTTAACGAGGCTACCGAAATCATAAATTCATCTCTGTTTCAAATAACCCTTTAGGACTGAACAAATATATTTTAAGTGTTTCATAAAAAGATGTTTTAGTAAATGTGGGCCTCTGTGCAAGTGCACTGACGAGTGAAAGGAGACAGGAGAGAATGAAATCAAATTCAGCATGAAAGCTGTGAGGTCTTTCTTAACCTTGACATGACATGACACTTGATTAAATACTATGCTAAAGAACATGTATGTTATATAAGAGATCTATGCAAATGTACTCACTTTAAAATACATTTCAATACTTAAATCTTAATTTTAATATATATTTAAAAATGAGTTGCCTTCAAGTGTTTCTAATCATTTGTCCACGAACAAAAATCTGACTGTAGTTTTCCCATGTGAGCTCAGCTCCTGGTTTCTCACTCACCTGAACCAGGAAAGGCTTCTTCCAACTGTAGCCCTAGAGAGTAACCACATTGCTTGTTTTCCACATCACATTAAATCACCCGTTTCAGTAGCAGTGGGGCCACCTGTTCGACACCGACAGTTCACTCAGTCATTTTAGAGAACCAGGCTGATTTATTATATATAACGGTGTATGCGTATGCTGTATGGTGTTAGGTTACACTAGCAATGGAAAGTGGATTGTGTGCCAGTACACGGATTGTTTAGTGGACTGATTAGCCGGCCTGCCCAAACGTGTGACCCCTTGGTCTGGAGATGCTGAGACGGGAGAGGTCGCGCGGTGGGGCGTCGGACGAATCGGGCCGGTGAAACGTGCGGCCGAGGACACAGAGGACGCACAAACCTCGTCGTGCAGTTGCACCACTTCACAAACTTTATTCATCACATGAAGTTACAAAATAAATATATTTTTTTTCCTTATAGCTGTGTTTTTTTTTTTGTTTACATAGCTATACTTTTTGTTGTTTGCTTTCTACCTCTTTGCAACAGAAATACGAGCAGCACTACAGGTTAATAATTTACAGTAACAGCAGTAACTCTGACAGTGGAGCCGGGATATGAAAAGAGAGGCTTTCTGTATGGAATGGCTGTTTTGTGTGCCACTGGACGGCCCTCCTTCCGTCAATGAACTGGAGGTCAGGGCTAGTGGTCGGGGAAGAGACCCCACACTGTACACGTAATGGAAGCTTCTCTCGTGCTTTGTAAAAATGTGCATGTGTGTGTAACGTTACTGAGCACATTCACGACAAAAATGTTACGTTGAAAAAATGTCTAATGAAAGCAGGCGGGCAGAAGGGGGCGACACTTACATTGACACGGACACATAGAGAACGCCTGGCACGGAGGAATGAGTCACGAGCTACAGCAGCACAGCTAAGAAAATCTCTAATCGTACAGAGGGTTAGCATTAGCACCTCGTGCCCTGTCCTGAAGTGCATCCAGCGTGGTCCACTTTACAGTGTACAGGAAGCTGTGGGCCACATCTGTGGCAAGTATACCTGTCTGAGGACATGAAGACTTTAAAAAGACTCTTCCAAGCAGTGTGCCAGCGTGGAATTAAGGAGGGGGGAAAAGTAGTAGCAGTAATTAGAGCATTCTAGGGAAAGAAACTCTTCAGAAAAGGGGGAGGACGCGGCAGGGTCTACGCAACTACACAAACGAAGTAGTGAATTTCCTTCTTGAGGCGATTCGAGGTTAGGACGGAATCATTCGGTCCCCTGGCTTGTGAGAATGTTGGTGACGTTTCTGTCATGCAGCTGCAATGTGAACGTGTTCCATCGGAATTCATGGCACACTGTTCCAGAACCCCACAAAACAAAAGCGATTATGCTGCTTTTGATTCCGGCTGAGCTCTTCATTAATTAGCTCTTGATTTAACTGTTAATGTGACAAGCTTCACAGCAGGAGTAGATATGGACTGGGTTTCGTCCTCACCGTAGCAATCGCCAGCAGACAGAACACGTCTTCCAAGCGGAGAGCAAATACAAATATGAATACAAATCTGTGGGGGTGGATAGCGATGGGAAATGCATTCCTGATTTTAGATAATTCTCCATGGGGGCATGTGTGTCTGAGGAGGAGAAGGAGGAGGAAGGGCATAAGGAAGGATGCTCGTAGCAGGTCTCACTGGGGCAGGGCTTTCAGGATGGCGTTGACCTCCTCTGCCACGGCAGTCAGGGCGAACTCGAACTGGTCCTGCAGGCAGCGAGGTAGAGAAAGACAGATCACTCACACTGTCACACACACACACATACACGCGCGCACACACACTGATCGCGCCCTCTAACTGCTGTACCTTGGTGCGCACCATCCCTGGTCTCTGGTCCCGGATGTGTTCCAGGGTTGCGGCTATGTCGATCTCCTTCACTCCTAGCACGCAGGAAGTACAACCACACGTGAGTGTTCACACACAAGTACACATACACTGTACATAGATACGAGAGGGTTAACCAGGATGTCCTGTATTCAAACACCAACGACTCTTTTCTGAACTGGAAGCATCTTCATTTTCATTATTTCATGTGTTTCAAATCACCTTGCAGTAGCATTAGAGTGGCACAGAGAAAGAAAGAACCTGTGAATTTGCAGTCAGGCAACCAAGGTAAATACACAAAAATAGAAATATAGGCCTGAGGTTAATAAAGGTTTGTGATTAACTCTGACTCACAAAAAAAATCTTACTTTTAGTCGTTAAACACTGACAGAGTTTTGTGATCAATAAACTGTTTGTGAAGAGAAACAATACCCTTCACATTAAATTTTGAGTGAAAATTAAGGACAACTTTTGATTGATTAGATTGCATCAACACAGTCTTGCTGCAGAGCTGTCGAGGGAAACTGCGAGACTATTATCCTCAGGAAAAAAATTAAATATAAATAACAGAGAATGCCGGAGAGGTTTTTGCAACCCTCAGTTTCACAAATTGCAGCATCAACACAGGAAATGCCAGAAATCACTCAGCAAAAAACAACTGACCCAACTGAAATTTTTGAAACTTTGCCATCATATCCATAAAGGTCAATAGCCAATCAGGTCCAAGTTGTACCATTGCCAACGATTTCCAAGTTGCCAAGTTCCTCCTTTATTTACAGTAATAATAACATTAATAATAGATGATATTTATATTACATTATTACATTCTCAGTGCACTTAAGGCAAAAGGGAGGAAGAATTTGGAAAAATGAGTTTAAAAAACCACAACAAATAAATGGAATGAGAAAAAGACCAGAATAAAACACTAAACACCACTAGTGCCACAAACACTAGAACATTAGTGTGTTGGACAGCGTGTAACAGAAGAACATTAGTGACGATGATATTAAATTCCAGGCTGTTGTTGAACATGACTATTAAAACACAATGGTGTCACAAGAATGACAACAGTGCGTAGAAAAAAAATATCTGGCAAACTCACAGTCAGATTTCAATGTCGTCTGGTCACAGTTACATGTTAATATTGTACAATGTAGAAAGTCACAGCCAGGTATTAATGTCATCCATGGTATGGATACTTATTTCTTCAGATCTACAATTAATACTGATCACATTGGACATGAATGTATGAGCGTGGGGAAACATAACCTAACAAAAACACCCCATACACACTCACGCTCGCACACACACACAAACACACACACACCCAGCCCCTCTTCACACCTCCCCCTGCCCGTGCCTCTCTAGTTAAATCCTTGGACTAGCCCAGAAAGCTGCGAGAGAGTGGAGCAAAGCACCCGTCTGTGGAGGTGAACAGGCAGCAGGTGTCAGACGCTCACCTTTAGCCATGCGATTGAGAACCATGTCCACCAGGATGTAGGTCCCAGTCCTGCCCGTGCCATCACTGCAAAGGACAGAGAAAGAAACCCCTTTTTCCTACACTGCCATGACAGACTTACCACATTCCCTTTACCAACACTGCTACAGTGTGTTACAGTACTGCCATCGTGTGGATAATCTGTGAATTGCAGTCCGCAACATACCTGCAGTGCACGATTATCGGGCAGGATCGTCCTCTGTAGCACTTGTTCACCTTTCTGAATATAGGGAGTGAAAGAGAGAAGAAAAAGAAATAGAAGAACAAGATGGAGAAAGAGGAATTGAGACAGGGGATAAAGAGGAAAGAGTCAGAGATAAAACTGGCTAATCAATTGCAGTAAATCTGGTGCCACAAAACAAATATGGGTGCTGAACTTGGTTAAGCCTTTTACTTTCATCTGAGCTCCACATAAAATGTCTCCTTGACCCTGACCCCCAAGCAAAAGGTGGAAGAGAAAATAATGTAAAGTACAAGGTGGAAAATGAGAGGGCAGACAGAGACAGAGGGCGGGGCGACAGACCTAACCGAAGCCCTGATTGGTGCAGGAGGAGTATCTGATAGACAGGCAGAGGTCACCCCTATGGGGGTACCAGTGCTGTAGACTGGGAGGAGCAGGACGCTCCAGAGTGGAGGTCCAGGAAGTACAGGGGCTGTGGGGAAGGGGGTCGGGGGAGCGATGGCCCGTCCGGCCAGCGTCGCTCCTGCTGCAGTCACACCTGCCAATGATCATTTTTGTGACTATGCAACTGGACCCAGACTACTAGCTGCAAATCACAAAAATGACACTGACAGATGTGCAAAACCCACGGGCCCCACTGGCCTCCATCACACAGGGAGAGAAAGGGAGAGATGTGTGCTTGTAGAGATGGAGTGGGAGTACGTACTCTCAGGGCTTATAGAGATGGAGTAGGAGGATATATACAGAGTGCTGGTAGTGGTTGAGTGGGAGTGGATACACATAGGGAGCCCAGAACAGGCTTTGTAGGTGAGCAGAGGCGTTAAATAACAGCAGGTAAAGACTGGTCCAGGCTAACAAGAGCCAGTTTCAGCCAAGTTTCAATTCGAGACTGCACATTCAAAACGGAAACCTAGCTGTGTATGCGAGTATGTAGGTGTGTGCATTGTCTGCGGTGTCTACAGCGTTTAAGTGTAATTTAAGAGAACAAGGTGTCTTGCTGGTATGCCGGCGTGGCTGTCTAGCGGTACCTGCGGAAGTCCAGCAGGGGGCGTGTGGATGTGGGGATGCCCTGGGCAGGCCAGCTCAGGAAGTGGAACTGCGTGAGCGTGCGGGTCTCCTGCGTCTGCACGTTCTTCAGGTAGAAGCTGCGCACCAGGAAGTCATTACACCAGATGTGCTCCGAGACCAGGTTCACCTGACGGTGCACCGCGAGGCACAGGGTAAGGGGGCAGCAGAGTGAAAAAGCCAAGGACTCACACACGCACGCCCGCACACTCACACACACGCACACAGAGACACATATACACACACACACACACCCACACACACGCACACACACCCACACGCTCGCACGCACACACACCCCCACACACACCCCCACACACACACACGCACACACACCCCCACACACACACACGCATACACACACACACACACGCACGCACGCATGCATGCACACACACACACACACACACACACACGCACGCACGCGCGCACACACACACACACACACACACACACACACACAGACACACACACACACACACACACACGCACGCACGCACGCGCACACACACACACACACACACACACACACACACACGCGCACGCACACAAAGTACGTGCAGCCGAGGCTCACCTCATAGATGTGGTAAAGAGAGGAGCCCTCATCAGGCCAGTAGCGGTCGCACTGCTTCTGCCCGTCCTCTACCAGCGCCGTCATCATGACTATCACTGTGCAGCCGTTCTCCCACACCATCTACAACACACACACTGTTACACACGCTGCCACACGGACCACGTTCGACACATACACACTGTAATACACATACTAACACGTACACACGCTGTTATACACAGTAACATACTCACCGTTACGTATGCTGCAACACAGACCACACGGGACACATACACACTGTAACACACACCACATTAACACACACGCACACGTGGTTCCACGCCACATATAACTCAAACTGTTACACACACTGTAAACGCATACACACTGTTGCACACTTTTTACAGACACTATCTTCATCACACACGATGAGGGTGTGTACAGCACACACATAGTCACAGATCCTACCTACAACACACATTATGTACACACACACAGAAGGTATCACATACCTGCCAGAAGTCAGCGATTGTGTGTGACAGAGGTCCCTGGGTAGCAATGTAAGCAGGCATTCGGGGATCATGCTCAATCTATGGACATAAAGACATTAAAGGTCAGAGTATCGCTGGGGGCGCGGCTGGTCACTATTACCATGGTGTGCTCTTATCAGAAAAAATGACTGCATTCACTGAATGGGTTACCGCTTTTTTTAAGGCAGACTGGAGGTTCCAGTCATGGCACAGCTCAGAGTTAGAATGAACAATCACTCCTGGAATGAACACCTGGTTCAAAGGCCCTGCTTACTATGATGCTGGCATTGATGTAGTCAGCCCTGGAGGGGTTAATCTCTGGCCTCAGCTTCACCCGCGAATGGTCATCTGAAACAACGCGACAGAGACGTTAACTCATACTACTGAAGAGGAAGAGAGGAGAGATAGAGGGAAGATGACGGGAGGAGAAAGAAGATCAGCGGGATGAAGAGGCGGCAGAGGAAGAACGCAGAGAGGCAGAAGACGAGAGGGAGAGGGTGCAGCAGAAACGGCTGAGGAAGAGGAAGGCAGAAAGAGACTGGGAGGAGACGGCGGCGACTCACAGGGCACAAACTCCGGGTTGCGGTTCTTCTTGACGTTGCCTTCGCTCTGGGCGGCGGACGTGGCGCTGGGCTCGGCCTGATAGGAGCACAGGGCCTCCCACTCCCGCACGAGGCGGTCTTTGTTCTTCAAGTGATCCTCCATGTAGGCCTGGGGTCAGGGACAGGAGAACAGGATTAGAAAAATAACAGAAAACTTCCAACAAGGACTGATCTGTGGTCAGAAAAGAGGAGCAGCAAAAATAAACATTTATACTGGAAGATAACAAGGACAGGTAGACCTGTCATTTCCCCACTCTCCAATGTCTCCTTCAGAAACCCCAGGGGTGTACTAGCTTACAGCGGATCAGTCCTGCTTCGGGTTTGACTCTTAAATCTGCAAGCGATGAGAGCACTTTGTTCCCTGTTGTCTAAGTGTCTAAGAAGCTAGCAGGTACATCCTTATCTTACTGTGCTGCAGAAGAGGAGCATGCCCAGCCTATGTGAGCTCAGATAATCTTCACTCTCACAGACAAGGCGTGACAACATCATATACGCCGTACCGCTGCTCTCAGTTCCTTTTCACTTGAAATCCTGCATTTGTAGGGTGACCTCACACTTTTGCACCTGAAAAGCCCGTGCCTCTTCCTCGTTTTTCCACGTTACGGGTTTGACGGGTGGCGCGACGGCGTCGGGCACTGACCAGGATCATGTGACCGGTGGAGATGTCCATGTTGGACTGCGCCGGCTCCTCGCACCAGGAGGGGGTGCTGCTGTGTGAGCTGGGGCTGGGCTGCGGGCCGTCGCTGAACTGGGACGACACGCTGCTCACCCTGGACGTGTCCGTGCCCCCGCCGCCGCCCCTGCCCCCGCCCTCCTGACGCCCCGACGACGACTTGGACGCCATGTGCTGCCGACACAGGTCCTGAACGGGGAGAGGATCAGGTGATCAGGCTCTACCAGGAAAAACTCTACCAAGAAAAACTGTCAAAATATCCTCCTCTAGCATCTTTTTTTTCTCAGGAAGAGAATTTTGTCCCTGTTGTGTTGCCGTACCCGGTACTCATAGTGCGTGTCGCCTCCCCCCTCCAGCCCCAGGCCCAGTTTCCCAGCAGCCAGCAGACGGGCGTGGTGCCGCAGGCAGACGATGGTAAGCCCCGTGACCAGGATCCCGCCCACGCAGGCCACGCCCACAAGCGTGAGGAACACCCGGCGTGAGCTGTCCCGCACACGCGTTGCCTGGGGCGACCCTTGCCCATCGCTCCTCTACAGGGAGAGAGGGGAAAGAAGAGCACAGCAAATGCAGTTAGGTGAAGATTAGTGCAACAAATACACTTCTGCAGTCATTTGACTGTGCAACCTTCTTTTCTCTTCTTTTTCCTTCCTTTATTGTCCTCTATCATCGTGTATCGTGTTTTGCTATATACACCTCTTGCTTTTTGGGTACAGTGTTACACACCACCTGAAGTGCAACACACAAACACCCTTTGTACCCCACATACTGTGCAACATACACACTTGAGGCTGATGTGGAACGACTTCAGCTTGTGTGGTTTCTCACGCGCAGCAAATGGGCTGAAAGGACAGGACGTTGCATCTGGTCCACTCAAAAGATTAAACAGCAGACACTGGGATTAATAGAGATTAAGAAGTGCCAGCCGAATCACCCTTCACCCGAAAAGCTGCGTTTCTGGAGAGGGGACGATGTGACCTCCGACCTGCGCGGGGAGGGGGGGGGGGCGGGGGTTAAAGGTCGGGCTCTGTGAGCGGGGCAGAGGAGCGGGCGGATCAGCGCACTGCGGCCTGTGTGGTCCCCTCGCTCGCCGCTCCTGCTCTTTTGTCTCTCCCACTGTTTGTGTAAACAAGCCAGGCGCCGGTGCCATCACCAGCTACTAATTACCCCGGCAACACACACTGACACGCGCCACCCACATGTACCACAAATAATTAGGGAAAGGCACTGCCCCCGACCCCCTCCCACCAGCTTTTTTTAATTGCAGGCATGTAAACGATTAAAGAGAACTCCCCCCCCAACCACAGACACATCCCCATCGCTGAATTAAGGGGGACATCCCCCTCGCCCCCCTCCTTTGCTATATTACTGTCAATCAGCCTGGCTGCTCTCTGAGTGCGCAGTGCCTAGCTGAGAGAGAAAGGGAGAAAGAGAGAGAGAGTGAAAGAGGGAGAGAGTGGGTGGGAATGGGGAAAACAAAGCAGTGCGCCCCTCAACCCCCCCCCCCCCCACCCCCCACCCCAACCCCAGCCTGTTGACGTTGCCGTGGCAACGGAGAGTCTCCGTGGGGGCTCCGGAGAGCAGGCCCTCCCGCTGCCATGGCAACAGCTAAAATGCTCCATGTAATCCCTGTCCATCAGAGGGAGAGGAGAGGCAGAGAGAGAGAGGGAGAGAGAGAGCAAGGCAGAGAGACAGAAAGACTATCTCCCACAATTTGGACACCGGATACCTTAACATCCTCTCACACCACAGTAAAAGCCCATTCCTTCTTGTGGACGAACAGCAGACTGTAATCCTAGAAGTTGTACATATGGGAGAGAGGAGAGGGTCCACACCTTATTCCCAGTTTATTTCTGTTGGTATTAGTTATTGTAATTGATAGTTTTCACATATTGTTACCCTTACTTTGAAATTGTTTTTGTTACTTCCACAGGACTTCTCTCCTATTATGCCAGCACGTTTCTTCTTTTACTTATTACTGCACTTCTACATTCAGCGGAATGTAAATTACTGTCGCAATTACTGTTATTAAGGTGTCATATTAAGACGTCATATTTGCCTTTTATAACCCTGATCTGGCAATGCGCGCTGTAAAGTCATGCCAAAAAAATGTAATTTTGAGAGAGAAGGGAGGGGAAAGAGGAAATGAAGGAAACTACACTAGTTTCTCCTGACTGCGCGCAGTCTTTTCACCCTCCGCTTTAACCTTCGCACGTGCGGAGTCCCTCCGCATGTCTCTATGTTGTGCTGAAGCTGAGAGCCGAGGAGCACCGTTCTAACCTTAGGCAGGGTAACAGGTGCCGTCCTGCATGCTGCTCCAGGCTGAACAGCAGCCAGCAGCTTCACTGGCAACGGAGAGGCTCTCCGCGTGCTGAGAGACAACACCGCAGCCGTGCGAAGGAAGGGGACAGCGGGGAGCACGCCTCACAGTTTCTCTCGCACACCTTCTTCTCTCACACACCTCTCTGAAACGTGCCAGAATCGTGGAGCGCGCACAATTTCAGGGCTGCGGGGCTGCTGATGCTTTCCTTACCCGAGGAGGCTAGAAATGGGCATGGGAAACCGGAGGAACCAAATCAAGCTGCCCGATCCCGCAGAAGGGAGAACGCCGTGCGGCGACAGCAGGGGGTGGCGGGGAAAACGCCCTCCATTAGAATAAACCGCCATTTCTGTGGAGAACACGCCACCGGTGCACACGCCCAATCCTGCAGCCCTCTTCTCAAACTCTCCTCTATTCTCTCTCTCTCTCTCTCTCTCTCTGCCCCATCTCTTTCTCTCTCTTCCTAACGGGGCCCTGGAATGTGTGGGAAGGGGGTGTGTCCTGCCGGGGTCCGGACTGTGGGATAGTCGGGGTACGGGGAGGGGCAGGGGGGGCACCTCACCTCCTATCCCAGCGGGGCCCCAAAAAGGAGACTGACAGCTCTTGACACAGACAGGACAGCGCCTTGGAGAGGGGGAGGAAAAATGACACGCCTCCGGACAACGGGACAAAGGCCCCCGAGGGTGGACTGAAATGAGCGACAGACAGGAGGGCCGGGGTGGGGTGGGGGCCGCAGGGGTGGGGAGGACAGAGGAAGAGCGGGGGCAGGAAGGGTACAGACGTAGAAGGGGTGAGGCACCAGGGGAGTGCAGGGATGAGCCGCTGAGCGGACAAGGAATCAAGGTAATGAGGGGACAAGGGGGTAAGAGGCGAGGAGGTGAGAAAATAATGGGCGGGCAACAAGGCTCAGTGTACTCAATCACTCACACACACTCAGTCTTGCACACACAATCACTCAATCACTCGCACACACACAGTCTCACCTACACACATACACATTTATGCACACACACACACAAACAAAAAATCTAGTAAAAGCTTTTGGAAGTGGATGCTGATTAGTGGAGCGGTGTAAGCTGGGCAGCAGTGTGGTGTAGTGTTAGTGATCAGGGTTCTTAACCATTTACATTACATTTTCATTTATTTATTTAGCAGACGCTTTTATCCAAAGCGACGTACAAAAGTGCATACAGTAAGTATAGCGACAGTATAGGGACAGGATGTGTACAGTTCCACAATGAGACAGTTCTCAGCTGAGAGCAAGGTCTGTTAACCGAAAGGCTGCTGGTTTGACTCCCTACTGGGACACTGCTGCTCTACTCTTGAGCAATGTACTTAGTCCAAAATTGCCTCAGTAAATAATCAGCAAAATAAATGGATAACATGTATGAATTGTAACCTGTGTAAATCACACTGGGTAGGATCTGTTAAGAAACTAAATGTGAATGTAAATTAATGTAAAATTCAACACCTGTACAACATCTTTGTACAGCTATACATTCCGAGTCAAATAACAAGGTATTTTCATCTCATTTTATACATCATACTTTCGAAATATAAAGATTTAATGTTTTAGAACACCATGCCACAACACTACTTTGTATTACATCTGTAGGTGCTCGAAAAACCCATTTCAGCTGCGTAAAACATTGTATAGCAAAATTAATGAAAAAGTCACACTTACATTACTAACTCATTTTTGACACCCCCCCCCCCCCCCCACAAAACTCTGACAAAACTAAAATCCTAAAAATCTGAGCCCCTGAAGTACCCAGCTGTCCATATGTCAAATGTATGCTACATGGATGTCACCCAAAATAACGTCATCTACTAATGAATAATGCAACGCTGGCAGAATGGCCAGACCATCCGGCCAGCACCCAGCTGACACCTAATACCACCGGCAGGCCCTTCCATCTCACTGAGGAATCTCAGGGGAGTCGACAGGGAAGCTAAAACGAGAGCATGCCCAGGCAAAGAGCGCAAGACGGGGGCCGTGAAAACCTTAACCCCCAGTCGTGAGTCATCACGAATGCGTGCCCTATGTCTTTGTTTTACTCGGAGAGGAAAAGGCGGGATTGCCGGCACACCGAGACCTCAGGTCAGCCCTGTTATCCTCACCCTCCACGTCCCTGCAGAGACGGAGAGGCAGACAGAGACAGATCCAGGGTCCCAGGACCCCAGGGCTGCCCCCACGTCCCCTCTGACCTCCGCTGACCCCTTCGCTCAGCCGCACAATCGGGGTCCGCTCCAACCTGCCCGCCCCCC
Source organism: Megalops cyprinoides (assembly GCF_013368585.1). Taxonomy (NCBI): domain Eukaryota; kingdom Metazoa; phylum Chordata; class Actinopteri; order Elopiformes; family Megalopidae; genus Megalops; species Megalops cyprinoides. Next base: position 11,530,329 of record NC_050593.1, on the reverse strand, counting down.
CGGCCACACCCACAGGGTGCCGGCGTCTCCCAGCTGAACGCTGCTGTCAGCGCTCTGCTGCGGACTCTGAACACAGACCTGACCCCTGCGTGCCTCAGATAGACCCCCACACCCCCATCCCTCACAATAATCACGTAATTACTCATCATATAATCAGCCCTCATAATAATATTAAATATAAGTTACAGTCAGGTAAAATTATTACTTTCATAAACCACACTAGGTACACGTGATTGTGAGCATGTGTGTAAATGTATGGATGCATGTGTATGTACATTTACCTGCATGTGTATCTAAGTATGTGCATGGATGTTGCATCTGTGCCTACAAGCAGGGCTCTGAGTGTATCTGTACACACCTGTGTGTCTCTGTGTACGTCTGTTGTCTACCTGAGTGTGTATGTGTGTGTGTCTGTGCATCAATTTTAATGGATACAGATGGTCAACTCACACCACTGAGGGCGCCATAATTTACATCATAATACAGAGGAAGGGGGGGCCTGGGCAGGGGGGAGGGGAAGGGGACGGACGGACACCCGGCGCAGTTATCTCCCAAACTTCTCATCCATCCTCTCTCCTCTCCCCCTGCCCTGCGTGTTTCCCCGCTGCCACAGAGAGACCCCCTCCCTCAGCCGGCTCTCGCCTCACAGTTCACAATTCGCCCGTTTCTCTCTTGCTCCTCCTCACTCTCTGCCCGCACACTTTCACACGCTGCGGAGTGTCGGGAGCGTCAGAGGCGCCGCGGGGGCGACGGCGGCCTGCGGGGGTCTGAATGAAGCTGGCTCTATCCTCGTCGCCCACCGGCTCCGGCTGCCTCCCCCTCATCTCCCGGCCTCTCCCCGAGGGAGCGCAGCAGCACCGGTGACACGCCGCGTGTCTGTCTGCGAGGGTGGCAGCCACATTAACTTAAAACGGCGGCTTCATTCGCAGGTGTGTTTGTAATTTTAATAGCCTGTGAGACGGGGATGAGGACAGCAGAAAGGTGCAATGGGATGACGAGACGCTGATGGTAAAAATGTCAAAATGAATGCTGTACATGTCTTTATACAATCTGAAGCAGTGCTCCACAGATTAAGAACACTAAAACACAATCCATGAGACCAAAATCTATAAGAGCAGTGTAGAATGCACAGGAAGAGGTGATGAACATTACATCATCGCAATGATTCAGACTGCAGTGACCCCCGTAACCACAGCAACCGCCTCACCTGACATCACCGTCTGAGAAGGGGGACAGCCGTGTGAACAGAATGACAGGTTTACCTGCACCACACACACACACACCCGGATCCACTCGCAAGCACAGACACACAATCACAGATACACACAATCATACACACACAGATGGGTGCATACACACACACAAAAACACACACTCACAAAAAGACAGACACACAATTCACAAAAATGCAGACACAGGCACACACAGAAACATATGCACGCACACACACACACACACAGCCACACACATTCACAACCGCAAACACAATTGCACATACACAGCCATATGCATGCATATAGGGGTTATAGTGAGATTTTGGAAATGGTGGAAACAGGATTCATTTGCAAAGTGCATTTTTATCTTGTATGATCACTAGTGACATTTGTAACTACTTTAATAACAGAGATAAGGCATATTCATTTAGGAGGTCTACACTGACACTGTTAGCATGGTAACTCTTTTAATGCAATCACAGACATCCCAAAAAACACTTAAAATGTCTGTTACTCAGAACAATTGATTCTCAAACTTCTAAAAGCGTCGGGAAACGTTATTAAAACACTAACGTAACTTAATATTGATATATTTCTGCTAACTACTTTTAAGTTTACAGAGGGAAAAGCAATGTGTACTTAAACCTCGGATAATTCATTAAAATGACAATGATAATATGGTTCAACAGCTCTATAAAACTAAGCTTTCTTCAATCAAGACACAACATTATTTAACGTTAATGTATTCGCTAGTTATCGTCACCTTGTTAAGGTCTCACCTCTGGATATAAGAATTCCTATTCTGTCCACTGCTCTCTGCCTTTTTCTCCTATTTCACTGATAACCTGGCTACTTAGCTTGCTGGCTAAGATGAGGTAGTTTAACCCATGCAACCTTGTTGTTTTACCTGCAAATGAGCTCGTTTACACTATAACTTCACATTAATTAGTTAATGAGGGACCTAGGTTACATCAAAGACATTTTCGTATTTTTCTAGTTATACTAAGTCACAGAAGGCGGCGGGCATTGTTTCCTATGCCAGGAATGGGGCAGTTTCTCGTTAGCTGGCTAGCCAAAAGACCATAGTTTATAAATCCATTTAAATATATTCTTGGTCGCCCGCACTGGAACTGACAACACAGGGCTTTCTCTACGATAACAAGCAACTGACAGGAATACTGCCTCCTGTCTCCTTAGCTAGCTAGACTAGTTAGCTAGCACCAGCGAGATACCCAGTCTAACGACCTTTAAGATGGCACCAGTTAGCCGGCTCGCCAGCTAAGAACTCTTCACTCTGAAAGTTTTTTCCCCTTTCTACTACTACTTTAAAACTGTTTTATAACAATATATGAAGCAAGGTTGTCGTCGATTTTAAGGAAACGTACAAATGAATACTTTTAGTAACAGTGTCTGTTACCATATTTGCAAGCAAAAACGGGGAGGTATAAATCTAGCTACTTCAGATTCAATTAACTTGACAAACGTTATTTTTCCCGCTGTCACTTTACCTGGCAGCTTAGGCGTAAGGTTGCGCTGCTCGCACCTCGCCGGCCGCTAATATTTCGACTTTCAGGGCATCTTATCATACTTGTTAACAGCTTTTTTTGAGGAAGATGAAAACTTAACAAAAATGTTTTTACACACTTCCTCGAATGATTATTTAATATTCCTGACTGACCAAAGTGACGCGAAAGTGTTTCTGCACACACAAACAAGCATGCACTAACATTATTCAAACATTAATGCACTCCTGCCTCAGTCTGACATCAGGAGTTAACAGCAGCCAGTGTCAGATAATCTTTACAGAATACTTACAGAATATTTAGCAAGTATATTACAGACCTACTTATTGGACATTTATTAAGTCATTAACATGATTTGTAACATCAAACTGATACAACTCAGGTAGGGGACATTGTGGGGAGCAGAAAGACGGGCCTGCCACACAACATACAAGCCCTTCTCATCCAAATCTTACCAGAGAGTGAATGCAGGGGTCAGAGTTCACACCACAATAGCAGACCACTGACACCTAGGGTCATCGGTGTCAGGTCATCTAGGGTCGCATATTCATGGTGTGCCAGCGCACCCCAAAAGTTTGGATACCGCAGCACCTGAGCCCTGACAGGAAGATCTGCACCCCCCCCCCCATACCCAAAGGATAGCTTCTGTGCACCACAGACTTACTGACACAGCATGCACATGACCAACAGTACCTCTCAACCTAACATTAGCAGCTCATAACCAACACACTTCAACAGCAGAGTAGCAGTAAAATTAATATCAATGCCCAAAATGACATGGGAATTAAACTGACAAAAAGCTGAAAATTATTTATAATAAGCTGATGTTTTAAGCACTGCATACTTAAAACAACAGCTAATACATAATCACATACATGTACAGACAGAAAACAACAGCTAATACATAATCACATACATGAACAGACAGACCAGTTCAGTGTGATTCACAAAATCTCAAGAGCCAAGGCCCACACAATGCCATTTGGGGCTCCAACAAAATGGAGGTTTTTCCATTTTGGGGAGAGTACATTGCCACACCAGGGTTACACCACAGCAGAACCCACCAAAACTCAGACTCTGAGGAGCGTAGTGTCAGTGGGATAAGTCAAATAGGCAGGGAGGAATAATAATTGGTAACAGGATTCCCATATATTTCCATTAAGTTGGTATTTGAATATTCTATAACTTTAAAGGTCAAAAGATTGAGTAATAAAACTCTGCTTTCCCCCAGGCACTATATGAAACTCTAAATAAGTACTGACTTACTGCAAAGAAATATGAATTCATACATACTTTCAGTTACTAAAAGTAATACCATTAATGAATGATCTAATTTTGTGCAGGGTTCTTCCTGAATACTTAAGTGAAATACTACAAATGTGGAGTTTTCTTCATTTTTGTTACCTGGTAATCTCATAGTCAAATATTTGATCTCATCTCTAATTATTACTAATGGTACTACAGTATCAGTCACAGTGGTATTTTAACAATATTAAGGCTGAAGAAAATACAAATGGAATAAATTCAAATAAGTAATTATGTACTCAGACAAAGTAAATGTTTGTAAAAACCCTCCTTATAAGATAGGTAACTTCTTGCATGTGTGCAGACTGAGATTTATTCCTGCTCTCATAAAACACACACACACACACATTAACAAAAACATTACTACAGGATATATCTTCCTCACCATTGTCTATACAGCCAGTATGTGAGACTACAAAATGCAAAATCTTTACTATACAATTTATTAAGAAGTAATGTAATATTTTACTAATAGATCTGGCAACTTTTGAGATTAAATCATTTGTTGCGACTTACTACTTGTTTGTAGACTGGGTTAAATGTATTATTATTATTATTGTTGTTATTATTATTGCTGTTCTTGTTATTACATTTCTATGTGAAGCACACATATGTACAGGCTAAAAAATTTAAAATCTAACCTTATATTAAGAATATATAAGGGTCATTGCTGTGCAGTGTTTGTTAGCCTACAAAATACACTATCAATACGTCACATTTACCCTGCCTGACTGCATACATCTCATGCACGAATAGTGGCAGATAAAGGTGTATTTTACAGGGCATTACAAAGTGAGATTCTGTCTTTTTTGCAATTTACAAGAAATTCTCTTGTGTTTGTGTTTAGAAAAATAGTGTGAATTCACTTATGTAATACAATAAAATATTCAATGTAATTGTGTTGAAAGAGATCCAAAATGTGTGAACTTGTTCTTAAACCAGATTTTCAATTAGCTGCATTAGTGAACTATCTGAATTTCAAGAGGTTTACGGATGTCATACATCGTGAAAATGAAGAAGATATTTTACTAATGCGCTACTGAAATCTCGTCTTTTTTACGAATAACGCTCTTGTTTAAAACATAGACGGGCCAGCATGGGATTTTCGTGGAAAAAAAGAACTGATGTATTAGTTGATCCGGCTCCCACTGTTTATAATTCTGTAGCCCTTAGAAAAATACTTCCTATTGCCTTAAATGCCATTGAAAATGTGCCTAATCTTGCAGCCAACTGACCCGCGCCTTAGGTTTTTTCCTTTTCTGTTTCTTGATGTGTAGATGTCAAAGTAATAATGTCCAAAACTACTTGAGCAAGAGGAAAAGCCGACACTGTAAGCCACATTTATGCTTATTTATGCAACACAATTACACTGTGGGAACATTAGGCTACTAGGCCTATACATCTCAAGTCAAATTAATTTAGTAATTTTTCATCCGCTGTCACCCAAAATTGTACAACACGCTCCGTATTTTCTGAAACAAAAATAAATGTACACGTTATATTAATGCTTTATAAAGTTCCGTTAGGTGAGATTCTGAAATCCAGGAAAGGTCAGTTGTAACAAATGTCTGTGAATATAAGATATTAAACCGTGCCATGGTAATGATAGTAGTAGAGGCTACACGTTGGTAAGATGACTTCTGGAACTATGGTACCGGGACGGGGAAATAGCTACATATTTAAACTACCACTGAATGAAATAAAACATATGAAAACGTTTCAAATGTGTGTATCAATTACGGACCCATTCAGCAAACAGCAGATACGAGCGTAAATTGTGTGCCTATAAAGATTAGAGTTCTGGTGCCCATGGAAGAGGAGAGAGGATTTAGAATAACTCACCCGAAAACAAGAGCATCACTGCCGCCTGGTACAACCGCTGCCCGGTCTTCAGAACACGGAAAGAATAGGGTAATGATAACAACAATTAAAAATATATATATATTTAAAAAATGGCTAAAAGAATTTTCTTTTGGCTTCCTCAACTCGCCGACGAGAAGGCTAATTATTACCAAAAGCATACGGTTATGTCCGGGATTCAGACAGCCAATTTGTATTGCCAAATTGCATAGGCTAGCTATAAAGTCTGTTTTAAAATTCGGAGGTGAAAAAATAGGGTAAGCGAGAAACAAGGGAGTGGTGAAAAGAAGCGCAGGGTCCGAGAACAAAAATGAAGGGGCGCAGTAAAAGAAAATGCAGAGAAAGGCGTGTGAGTGAGAAGCAGATGTTAACGCCGGGAGTGGAGAGGGAGGAAGAAAAATGCGCGTCTCTGGGCTGCGCTTCGCCGGCTTGTTCAGAGGCCCTTCTCGCTCTAAGCCGCTCGGATACCCCATTCACCCACCGCCCGCCACTTGTCACATCAAAAGGCGTTGCCGTGGCAACAGCTCCACATGTTGCTGATGGTGATTGGAGGGTGGTGTGTGTGTGTGTGTGTGTGTGTGTGTGTGTGTGTGTTTGGGGGGGGGGGGGGGGGGGGGCGTTCTGGATAGGCCGTCCACAGCAGAAAATAAGAGAGAAAGAAAGCGATGGAGAGCGGAGGGAAAGCGATGAAGGACTGATGCCCCGCTTTCACTTTACAATTGAAAATGTAATAGCTACGTGAATACCCGCAGTATATAAAGTAATTAAGAGCATACTTTTGGGGTAAGAACTGCCCAATTACGTGTACCTCAGTCCCAAACTTATGCACCACAGACATCGGCAAACCTGATGGCTGCACTATAGTAAAGGGCATTTGGTCAAAAACCTGGGCAGTGAAAAAAATCATAAAATACAGTAGAGACCAACTATTAGAAGAATTAGACTTTTGAAAAAGGGAATTTTGTGGTGTTTAAGAAAGCTTAAATCCTTTTAGAGGAAAAAGCATCCCGGAAAAATATAGCCAAATAAATACTGCTTTGAAAGCTATGAAGCTTACAGCTACACCAATTTCTCATTCATTTGTTTTTGCAAGCTTTTTGCATTTTTTTTTAGTTATTTTTCAAATTTAACAACTGCAATTTCACCCCATCACTCCAATCATTTGCTTAATATATTTTCTTAATATGTCCTGCTTAGCAGAGACTTTTATCTGTGGTCTATATACACAACACATATTATCTACTAAGCTGAGGCCAGGTGCCTTGCTCAAGGCTACCACAACAGTGACCCAACATGCAAACCTCATGGCTATGAAACTAATTCTCTGACCCCAGGCTATACCCCAGTGCTCCGAAGGAAACAAGGGTTTTCCTTCACCTTTCAGGCCTTTGAGTGCTGGAGCAAATTGAACACTAAAAGCTAGTCTAAGAAAGTAGGTGATGCACTTAAAAAGCACTCATGGTGTTTCTGTACTGAGAGTGGAGACCCTGCAAAACTCAGCAGAATGATATTATTATCCTGGCTTACATACTGTAGCATGTGCATACACCTTCTCACAGACAGAATTACACACAATAAAGACCATCATTAAAGTGTTCATTCAAAATTACTCCACTTTACTGCTTCTGACACATCTTGTCAAGCCAATGTTCACTATCTGGCTTCTTTTGAATGTTACATCCTCACAAAAACATGTGCAGCTCAATAAAAGCATCCCACAGTGGGGTCAATTTTCATACCAGAAGAGTAGCAGGTATGCACGCAGATATACACAGACAGCTCCACGTGTGTGAATGTGGTTGCGACAGAGGTTTAATATGCACTAATACTGTAAGACCCGGGTCCCTGGAGCAATATATTAATTTATTTTTAGTCACACCGTCATCAACCTGCACCACGCTGGAGCTGATACCAGTGTGTAGAGTGCTCTGAGGCTGAATTACATTTCTGAATCACAGCGGCAGGGATGATTTCATGGGTCCCTGACACTAAACTTTCCACACAATAACATCTCTGCAGATGAGACAGCCTCACTTCCTGTCATTAACCAGAGAATTATTGCAGAACAAGCAGCACAGCACAGACCACTGAAACGCCAGGCCCCACCCTCTCTCCAAGACTCTTCTACAGGCCTTGGCCTCCCTCAGAGACTGCTACATTGGCCCCGCCCTCTGTCAGAGGGGATTAAACACTGACATGATGACAGGTGCCACACAAGGTCAATATCACCGATACCCAAAAGTTTACCAAGGGATGCAAAGGGGAGGTCTTGAGAAACAGGGCCTGAACAGTCACAATTCAATGGCTCCAATGATGCCCCACTGTCCGCTACCACTGAATGAGTGAATGAGGGAGGGACACTAGGGACACATATTTTTGAGGGATGCCTTCCTCAAGTCACAGCTACAAGCCATGTCTAAAAACACGTTAAATTTAGGTTAAGTCACTCATATCAATATGTTCCCTCTCTGAAAAAAATGAGTCTGAGAACAATGTTTTTGTATCACTCCACATTGCTGAGCCTCAGATCTTCTGTTCTTTCCAATGAGTGTATCTGATCTGACTGTATGCTTGCTTTTGTGTGTGTGTGTGTATGTGTGTGTGAGTGTGTTCGTGTATAGTTACACACAATCGCTTCTGAGTATTGCAATTATCAAGATTGCAGGAAAATCACAGCAGGGGTTCAGGAGGCCAAGCACCTCCTGTTCTGTTCAGATTTCGGAGCAGTGAGACAGTGAAAACACACACACACACACACACAGGCACACACACACACGCACACGCACAGGCACACAGACACACAATAAATGAATTAATTAGTGGAGGTGGGAGGAGGTTTCCTCCAGAAAAGAAAGGCTTAAAAAGAGGCAGGTACAGCCAGGTCTCATTACTGAGGCAGAGAGAGAGAGAAAGGGAGAAAACCAGAGGGAGAGAACAACAAACACACAGACAAAAAAACACAGCAGAGCACAGCCCGCCACGGAATACGCCGAATAATTAAAAATATGAGCTGCAGGATGGAACAAAAGACATTATTCCACTTTCAAAAGGTCTGCAACAGCTGTACGCGCCGAACAGAGGGAAAGGCGAGGGAGAGGGGAGAGGGCTTGAATACGCTCCGATAGATAGCACAAAGAGGAGCGGAGACATAGAGAGGGAGCCGGGGGAGGGGGCGGGAGGGGGCAGGAGGGGGGGTGTGGGGGGGGAGCAGCGACAAAAAGAGGAAACAAAAACAGAGAAAACTATAGAAGGACAGAGGCGAGAACAGTGAGGAACAGGGAGAGACACAGAGGAGGGAGGGCTGAAAAGGAGAGGAAGCGATTGAAGAAATGATGTGGGGGGAGAGGACAGAGAGAGAGAGAGAGCAGTACAGCTTGGACAATATTGCCTTGGAAAAAGGGGAAAGACTGAAAGATGGAGGGCATTTATCAAGGTCACAGTCTAGAAGAGCACCTACATGTGACACCCCTGTGCCAATTGTAACAAGAATTCACTGTTCCTGATGGAAGTACAAGGTCTGAGTAGGCGCTAAGCTGATACATTCTCAGCAAGAACCAGGAAAAGCAAGTACAGTTTAGAGTTTCATTGATTCTTCTGCTTGCTTCTCCTGCAATACCAAATCCACATTGACTCTTAACAGCCAGTCCTTTTTGTGTTTGAATCTTATTCATCAGCTTCAGATTTCACTGAGCATGTGGGTGTGTGTGTGTGTGCACCTGCATGCATGTGCGAATGTATACGTGACGGCTTGTGTTTGTGTGTGTGTGCATTTATATGTGTATGTGTCTGAGTGCTTAGCTACATGCATGCATGTGTGCATGCCTGCATATGTTTGTGTATTTGTGTGTGTCAGAGAGAGTGCATCTGTTTGTGCATGTACATGTGTTTATGCATGTGCCTGAGTACATGTGTATATGTATGTGCTACCTGTTTACATGTGTGTGCTGCCTTGATGCATGCATATGTGTGTTCTCACTGCTCGAGGGTTGTGTGGGCAGAGTCAGAGGCTCGTCACCCCAGCGATAAGATAGCACAGCCCTACCTGTCCCACGCCTGTCTGCAGGATGTTCAGGTTCATCTCGGACTGCGGGAAGGTCTTTTCTGCCACTGTGGGACAGAGCAGAGACACCAACGGAGAGGCGTTTATCAGAGCAAATGAACGGTCAGAGGACTGCACCGAAGGAAAAGAGATGGCTGTATCTGCAGTCAGCGTGAAAGGGGGAGAAATGGAGGGATGGAGGCACAGGGTGAAACGAGAGCACTCGAAAACGGCCAACAAAACGCTCTAGTCTGCGCCATTCCATTAAGAGATTCTCGTTACAATATTTTGTCACCTGTGACAATTTTAAGATGTTAAAAGCGATTATTTTAAGAGCTCTTTTAAAGGTCTGTGATCATATAAAAGTATAAGTAAGTATTTGAAATTAATTCCACACGATATGAAATTGTAAATATATATCAAGATGTTGTTAATGGGACTGTAAACATTGCAGGTATGCTTCATTGTCCTAATAATATCCAGGCAGAATGTAATGCAAAAAAATGTGTGCACCCTCACTCCCTGTAAACCAGGTGCATCTCAGACATACATCTGTTTGATGTTCTTTTCTAAAACACGTGTATTTTTCACCACATAAAATGTTGAGGAAATCTGGTGACAGGACACTCACTTCAGTTTAGCAGATTTGGCACATCAAGCAAGCATAAGACAGCTCCAGGAGTAAATCTTACTCTTTCATTTCCTCTCTCTCTCTCTCTCTCTCTCTCTCTCTCCCTCTCTCTCTCTCTTTCTCTCCCAGTATTCAGAGAGAGTGATATAAGATGGAGAAAGAGAGGAGGAGGGAGGGATGTGTGAGGCCCAGTCCATCCCCACAGTCACTCACCTGCTTTATCAGTCTCATCCTCTGCAGTCTGGTTTTGCTGAACTCGGAACACCAGGGCAGGAGCCGCCACACTGCAAGCACAAGATGAGGGAGACAGTCACACACACACAAACACACACACACACATACACAACACACACACACACACACACACACACACACACAACATACACATATACACACACAAACATGTACATAAACAACATACACATACATATACACACACGGACACAAGCACATGCGCGTGAACATGCACATACACGTACACACACACACATAGATACTCAGAAATACACAAACTCTCACACACACAAACACACACACACACATACACAGCATACACATACACATACACAGAAATACACAAACACACACACATATACACACACACAAACACACAGAAGAACACTGAGACCCACACACAGTGCTTTTGATGTGTGTTGTGGAGGTGCAGTGGAACAGGCAGGGTGTGGGCAGGGCAGTAGGGCTGTAGGGCAGGGCCGCTGTACCTCTGGTTAGTGATGATGAGGCCGTACCCCTCCGGACTCTGCACGTCTCCTCCCACTCTGGGACCCCCGGAGGGGCCCGCCGAGGTCTTCCCGCTGAGCTCCGCTCCCTCAGCCGGCACGGAGGCCCCCTGCCCCGTGGCACCGCCCCCCAAAGTGACCGTTAAAACCTGAGGGGGTCCCGTAGCGGGGGGTTGCTCAGGAGACAGCGGGGGCCGCGCGGCTGACTGAGGGGAGGGGGCAGGCGCGGGGGCTTTCTCACCCCTGTGCCTCATCGCACCTTCCATTAGCGCTGCCTGCAAGGGCGGGCAGAGAGAGCCGTCACTGTAAACCTCTTCCTTTTCATTTCCACCTTCATCCCTCACTTCACTCTGTTTTTATGACTTATCTGGCGTGAAAAAAATGTAATTCAGCTTCAGACATAATATTTAAGTCTGCAAAAAGTGAAGAATCAGTCTGGAACTGCTGCATGTACATACAGCGCCCCCCGTTGGCAGGCAGATGAAAATACCCAAGATGCAAAGCGAGCACACACTTCATAAAATTGCTCAAAAACCCTGTGATGGGATATTGTCTGGACTCATAAATAAAGACAATGGAGAGGGAACAAATATTTTCCATTATAACAAAGATGAAGATAATTTCCATAATGATCCTCAACGTCATAGCTTCCACAATTATCAAGCTGTTGGTTACCATTACAATGAAGAACACAGAGGAACATAAAAAAGGGAACATCATAGAATTCAAAATCGTTGGATATATACACGCCTCAATGTCATATGAAACGTGTATTTAAATTGCACATCTAATGTGATATTCTTTAAATCCATACAGACTATAAAGTCAACGTGACTAAAGAATTCTAATGAATATTTCCTGTATGATGTACAACTAGTTAATATTTTGATTACACAAATAGTTACATTCAGTTGCATAAATGTGTAGCATATTTCTTAAAATTATTTTTTTCCTCCTATGAATCCCATATGGAAAAATATTATGACAACATTAATGTTACCCAAACAGGTTTGAACAGATGGAATAAACACTTACTAAATCACATGAATCATATTCTGTAATCACAAGCTTTGACCAGGCAGAGGAACCTATTTGGTTAAGTCTCAAGTAATGAACATGCCCATTATTATAACACTGATTGTCTCCACAGTACCATGAATGAGTCACAGTACCACAGGCAATTCTCTGTGTCTGATGTTACAGTACCACAAGTAATTTTGTGTGTGTCTGATATCGCAGTGCCACAAGCTATGTGTGTCTGACATCACAGTTACCACAAGTAATTTTGTGTTTGTCTGATGTCACAGTACCAGATCCAGTGATTCTGTGTATGTCTGACATGACAGTGTCACAAGCTGTGTGTGTCTGATATTGTAGTTACCACAAGTAATTTTGTAATGACTAAAAATGCACAATTTTCTGCATATCTGATGTCACAATACCATGGGAAATTCCCTGTATGTGTGATATCACAGTGCCACAAGCGATTCTGTTTGTCTGATGTCACTTTACCATGAGTGATTCTGTGCGTCTGATGTCACAGTATGATGAATGATTCTCTGCATGTCCGATGTCACAGTAACATGACTCTTTGTATGTCTAATATCACAGCACTATGAGTGAGTCTGTGTGTCTGACGCCTGCTCTTACCATCTTTATCGTGATGCCATCACTTTGATACTGATCTGAAGAACAATGAGAAAAACCATTACTGTTGTTTCTGTCCAAAGGAACCATAGATAATTAAAATAATGCATACACACAGTGTATACACACACACACACATGCACAGACACACACACATGCACAGAAATACACAAACACACAGAGCATGCTTTTTGTAGTGGTGTGAGATGAGGAGCCATGTGCTGTCAATCACTTGTTGACTAGTTTTGGCTGGTGCTTGGTCTGCACTGGATATACCTGGGGCCTCTGTGGTGTCTGCCTCCATCAGCTGCAGGGCAGCAGCCAGGTTCTGCAGCTGCTGAGAGCTTAGCTCCTTTACATCTAGGCCGTACTGCTTCAATAGCGCGGCAAACCTCTGCCAAGTTGCATCTGCCCAGACAGGAGTGACAGGTCAGCACAAAAGTGAGCACAGCACTAAGGGTACCTAAAGTACAAAGCTGTGTCTACTTATTTTTATATATATGGACCAGATATTCAGCTCTGCGTGATTAACATCGAAAATTCGGTCTCTCCCATTGTTCTGATTTGCTGGCTTGTTATGAACGTTCCTACGTGGTCTAAAAATTCACCTCAAGTGTGGAGTATGGAGAGGATGCAGCATCTGAATATCTGGTCAAAATATAGAATATCTGTCATATCTGCATCTCTTGTCCATTAGAACTGTGTGATGCAATGAGGGGGGATTGACCTCACCATCCAGCCCAGACAGAGGGCTGTAGTTCTGTGGGGCTTTCTTCTGTTCCTGCTGAGTGGCAACCTCCTCCTCCTGGGAAATGTAGTTCTCTGTATAGTCCAAAGGGAATTCCAGTTCCTGATAAAAGTGGGAGTTGGGGCCGCCTGCTGCCACCCGGTGGCGAGAGGGTGGCTGTGCAGGGGAGAGGTACAGGGACACGACGTCCTGCAATAGCTGCTCATCACGACCCCTGGGCTGGTTCCTGTTCCCCCCTGATCGAGAGGAGGAGCGGGGGTACCCTGCTGCATCCAATGAGTTGAGAGATCTCTCTTCCTCCCCCTGGTATCCATACTGCAGTACAGTTATATAAAAACATAAAAAACACTGTCAAACAGATGAACAGAGATGAACAATCACACAGAGACAGAGAGTGTGTGTGTAAATAGTTTGTGCATATGTGTGTATGCCTGTACAAGCATGTGTGTGTGTGTGTGTGTGAATGGGTTTTTGCATAATGTGTGAATGTTTGTGTGAGTGTGTGTCAGAATAGTTTGTGTATATGTGTGTGTGTGTGTGTGGTAAAGTGTGTGTATATGTGCATATGTGTGTGTGTGTGTGTGTGTGTGTGTGTGTGTATGTGCATGTTTGTGTGAGTGTGTGTGTCTGAATAGTTTGTGCATATGTGTGTGTGTGTGTGTGTGTGTGTGTGTGTGTGTCCAGTCACACCTGGTGGTAGGTGTAAGGGTCCAGCAGTTGGCTCTGCAGATGGAGGGAGGCCTGGGGTGGGTCGGGCAGGATCATGTAATCCATGTATTGCTGTGCCTGTGACCCAGAGCTGGGACGGGCCAGCTTGGAGGCGGTCTTCTCTGATGAAAGAGAGGGTCTGATAGGGGAGCAGAAGAGAGAAAATACACAGGAGCTGACCACTCACAAGCTTCTTATTGGACCCCCTCTCCTTTGGCTGGCTTCTAGTGCCTCTACTGGCGAAATGCTGTTACTGCAGGAGATGCTCAGGAAGCGAGTGAGTGAGTGAGGGACACTTCCATTTCTTTCAGCTGTATACACAGATAAAGAGCACAGAGACAGGGGGTCCTGTCCATGTTGACTACGCAACAGCACTTACTGTGACAGAGGGGTGTCCCGAGGGCCAGCTTGGGGAACATGTCTGAGCTCCTTCGCAATGACGTACTGGGTGATGTCATCCTTCCAGGACAGGCCTGCATGTTCATAGGCAGACACAGCTGTCAATCAAAGAAAGACCCCCCTCCCCCCCGAGCAGTGCACAGCAGATACAGGCAGCCTGAGAATAGTGCTTGCGTGTCATCTAAATGTTACATAGACAATACAGTGTGTAGATGCAAAATGCGTAAGCATATGTGTATGCGTGTATGCGTGTGTGTGTGTGTGTGTGTGTGTGTGTGTGTGTGTGTGTGTGTGTGTGTGAGTGTGTGTGTGTGTGTGTGTGTGTGTGTGATAGAGTAGCTCACCCTGCATCATCAGCATCTTCAGTACCTCATGCAGTCTCTGAAGCACAGACATAGAGACCTGGTACTGTACCCGCTCCTGTGAGGAGCCATGGCACTGCCCAAAGAGCCCATCTGGAACACAGGAGACAGGTACCTGTAAACACTACAGGCATAGATGCACACGCTTACACACACACACACACACACACACACACACACACACACACACACACACACACACACACACACACACTAATTTTTTATTGTAGAGAAATGAAATTACAACAACAAAGACAATCATTACAGCTAGAACAACATAATCATACAATAATGAAATGAAAGTAATATAAACAGATAAAACAGGACAAAGGAGAAATAAATAATACAGATAATATTCAAAACAACAGCCCAAGAAAATGAAATAAAACAAACAAAAAGGGCAGACAAAGAAATAAGGAAAGGAGGATATCCACTCTAATAATAGTATTAACTGCCGCCATTCTTTTCACTGCCATTTCATGCCCTCATAGCCAGTCCACGCAGACCACTGTTTACGCATACATACTTAACTACACCGCACATACACAGTCCTATAATTTAATTTGTTCCTACTTGCATCCATAATGTTTATGCATATATAGGCTTTATGCAAGTATTTCTAGCAATTCCCAGCCCTCTCCCACACTGACTGCACCCCATCTTCCAAGATGTTCTTTGAGTTTTTTTTTTCCAAGCGCAACATATCCCTCAAATAAATTCTTGTTTAAGGCACTGTTTTGATCTGTGTAATTGTAATGATTGATGTTGTTTTATAAATAAACATTTTCCCAAGCAGAATAATTTATTTGTTGATTTATTATCATCCCTGAGATCTCCTAATAATACTGAACATAAATCAATTGTCAAGTACTGATTATTGCTAATGGCCTCTAAACTTGAACCCAGTGAGGGGCTGCTGAGGAAAATTACCAGAAGAAATGAGCGGTTGCTTCAGTCTTTTTCCTGGCAGAAGTCTGACTGTTCAATGCCTCTGACTTCAGGCCTTTGCGTTCTTGATAAAAATGTATGCATTGATTTAAACTGAAATCATCTTACAGAGGAGTCAGTGGTGGTTTTATGAGATTAAAAACTTTCACCCAAGGCACAAGGTGGCCAGCATATTCTCCCAGCTCTCAAGACCTGGGCTCTGATATTGGGCTCATTGGTGACAGGACAGAGAGGACAGAGAGGACAGAGAGGCCTGATCGGATAAAGTGTAGCAAATCCTCATCCAGTAAGAAAAGGGTAAACCACCACATTTGTGTGGGAATGTGGAAATCTGCAATTCACCGTATACATCTTTGTATTTGCCAGATACAGCACACATTTCTGAAAACTCTTCTGAACTTCCCGGTGAACTTCATGGCTATTTAATCAGTTTCATTTTTTTTCATCTCAGCATGAATACTCATATTGTTCCTCTGGCTTTACCCTACAGTATTGTATGGTTTACATAAACATTGTCAGGGAATGCTTTTGATGAAAAATGGCTTCTTACAAGCTTGGTTCATTATCTGTCAGTCAAAAGGATCTTCAGAGAGGGATGTCACAGCTGTAATTGGCTTTCACAGGACAATATTTAAAGTAACAATCACAATGCTCTCACTCTAAAATGCTCTAATTAGAATATTTCACAACAAAGCATCCTCCAGAGGCCTTGACTGGGTAAGAAATGAATTACAGGAATAGGCATGTATGCAGTTCTGACAGCTACCACCCAAAGGGCAACACACACAGATATAATTGAGATGGTCAGAACCCATGCAGTTAAACACCATTTAACTACCACATTTCAGCCTACAAAATTACTTACTGAGCTTTAACTCAGAACAAAAGTCAAGCACCTCACTTACGCATCAACAAAACATATATCTCATTGCAATGCATGCTGGGAAACATGCATATTTAAAGATGCCTGCATTTCTACTAGCCACCAATCCTATGCCTACACCTAATCTGGTGTTTAACATCGGTATTTTGAGTTGACTGACGCAAACATAATGTTTTGAAACAGAGCAATAATCTATTCCCTTTAGCGCTAGTGTGTGTGTGTGTGTGTGTGTGTGTGTGCGTGCATAATGATGTATGCAAAGGTATGTGCATGACAGGGAGGTGTCTGTGCGTAAGCGTATGCCAGTGACTCATCCTTCTGAACGAAATGACTGTGGGGGAGTCAATGCTTTTGCTGTCAGGCAGCTGATGTCAGCGTTGCCAGGGAAACAGTGGAGGGGAGCTGTGATTGGGCAGAAGTGAGAGCAACAGCTGGCAGAAAGAGTCTGGGGTCTGTGTTTACACTGGCACATTCAACAGCAGGTAGTGCGTACACACATAAACACATGTGCGTGCACGCGCGCACACACACACACACACACACACACACACACTCACTCACACACACACAAACACACACACACACACAAATACACAGACACTAACATGGCAGAGCAGTATAATTTAGGGTTCTCTTTGGTTTCTCTGTCCAAGGTGCTGAAAGACACTCACCATTGGGCTTGTTGCCTCACCAACAAAAGAGGGATAGTGGCTGCTTTGATGGTCAAGAAATCTCACAGCCATAAGTAAATGTAATAAACATTGGTGAGATTCCACATTTTGTATTTTCTTTTACTTAAACTGTTGTATTTTCATTTTGTATTTCTCTTTTACTCTGTAGTATGTCCTGTGTGTTTGTTCCAAGCTCAATTTAAGAATGACGGATCTATTTTTACTTAAGTGATTCAATAAATTACTTTATTGTGCTTTATCAATAAGTCGGTGTTTTTGGTTGGTTCAGCAACATAAATTCATAACCATCAATTATAGACTACAAAATATAAACTGACTTTCACAACCGCTCCCAGTCAGCCAGCTTAGTCACGCCAAGTTCAGCCCTGCTCAACCTCACCTGCTCATCACGTACACCTGTGACTCGTGATACAATCAGTTCCTGGCTACTTAAGGGCTCAGTTTGTGTTGCCTCATTGTGAGGTATTGTTTGTTGCAACTCTACCAAACCTACACTCTGCCATTCTGCGTTTTGAGTGCCACTTTTGACCCTTGCCTGTTCTTTGGACCTTGCTCGTGTTTGGATATGTGTTTGTACTGCTGTTTCTCGTTACCGACCAGTTTTCGTCCCTGACTACGCTTTGCCTTTCGTCATTAAAGATTGCTGACCACTCTTGGATCCCAGTCTGTTTTCATTACGCTGACAGCTGTGTGGATTTCGAAGTTTTTTTAAACTTTGAAGTTTAAACAAATGCCTTAATCTAAGTTCAAAAGTTAAGCACACATGCACGCACGCACACACACACACACACACACACACACACACACACACACATACATGCACACACATACACGCACACACATGCACACACACAAACTGAAATACAAAAATATAAAGGCAGGCTTCCTGCATTTACACCACTGGTGAATTTGCATACTGGATCACAATTTATTTTTTGATCAACAAATCATCTGACTATTTCAACATAACTGGAATTTGCTTGTGAAATGAAATAACCTCACATGGAAACAGTATGAATTTATGATGTTGCTGAATGTTTTATTACCTGTATTGTACTTCTGGACTGGCTGTCTTTCAAAGGTAGAGACAAAGGTATCTATGCTGGATGATTAATTCAGCATCTTGTTTTGTATGACCATTGGAAATATGGTCACACAAAACATTTTTGCCTGTGTCAGTTGTCATTGATGACTATTAAATTCCTGCTTAATTGCTTAATGTCTTTTAGCTTGGTATGATTTCTTTAGATATGTCACTTTGTAACAATGATACTGTGCTGCTCAGTTGATAATCCATTGATTGACTGGTGACTTCTGACACCTGCTGGGAGATCTGTGATATCAACAGAGCAGCACAGTAAACATTTTGCACATTTAAACTTGTGCAAATGTCTGCATTTATGCATTACCGCTTTGCAGCAACTTCTTAACAAAGGCATACACCAGAATGTTGAAAAGCTATTCTGGTGTCTGTCACTGAAGGCAAAACATTACAGAAAATGAAGCCAAAAATGCGTCAATTATTATTTTTGGAATGCCTAAGGGCCAGCACTACTTTTAAACTGCTGAATCATTTTGGAGATGAGCAACCATTGTTTCAATTGATTTTTGCAAATGCTGTCTTCAGTTTCCTGCATACCATTAAGGATGAATGCGTGCGCGCGCATACACACACACACACACGCGCGCACACACACACACACATTCATTCCATACTTCGCAATCACCCACGAGCACTCTGGCGAAAAAAACCAAGCAACCACACAAAACCACATGAATGGTGGCCTGTACGCAGCATCTGCGTGGAGCAGCAGACGCTCAGAAGCACTCCAGCAGGGGAGAACACACGTAAACACGAAGCGATCGAAGTAACAAAGGACATAAATATTTCAGCTGGGTTTGTCCCCCCGCTGCTGTCGCTTTTGTGCTGGTCGGCTTTGTGCTGCTGAGACAGGGAGCCAGAGACGGTGACGCAGATAGAAACTGAACACAGATGACCGCAGGCAGGAAGTTCGGGATCAGGACGGTTATAATGACCAGTGGGTTTTTAAAGCGAGGCTTTGCCCCCTGCAGACTGGGGTAGGTATTGCAAGAACCAAAGTAGATTATCCAGACTGCTTCAGTATCTATGCACGATATCTGCATATTTCTCCAGAGACCTATTAAACTACGGAAGTTCATATACGCACCATCTGAGCAAAGCTGCTCTCGGGAACACAGCCTCTTCTCGAACAGGCAGCCTGGGAGAGAGGGAGACACAAAGAGAAAGACAGTCAGCGCTCACTCAACAAGAAATTTTCCATGAATGTGTCATACTTTCTGGCCACTGATGACATTTACTGAGGTTTGTTTACGCAAAAAAGACAGACACAAATGCAAAAAATTCCTAGAGTACCTATGAATCCGTTTCATGCTCCAAGTACCCAGAACCAGACAGAGAATCATAAGGTTTATGCATTGTATACTGCACAGAGCAGTGGCTGGGACAACAGAGGACCATCCCACAGCGATGCCCAGATAAGCTGCATCTGGAGAGCTGGTGCAGGCACACCGGGGCTTGCAGTAAAAGAACAGGCCATTCGGGCAGGCTTGACATGTACGGTCCTTTCTCGCGCAAATGGATCCAGCTCTCTGTAGTGCTATAAAAAGAAATATGGGGCGGACATGGAGCCAACAAGCCATAAAATCGCCCACGCAGTCCTCCCGCCTGCTGTTTGTTCCGCGGTGCGTGCCGCTCAGGCAGCTGGGCATGCCGCCACCAGCGAGCGCCGAGCGCCGAGCGCGGGGACCCTGCGCTGTCTCAGGGATCTCTCTGCCCATGCCTGAGACGCAGGCGCAAAGTCCGCTCACTCACAGCGCAGGGAGAGCAGGACCCGCAGAGCTCTGTGACAGGTCACCCACGCCGTGGAGCCACGCTGGAGCCTGAGGCGTCTGACAAACGCCCGCGTCAGCGGCCGCTGCAAGGAGGAGAGCTGGACACACGCGCAGCCGACGGTCGGCCAAAAGCCTCTAGCGGCTGACCATTGCCTGTAGTCGCCGTGGCGGGTTCCACTCACAGTCTTCAGTCGCCTCCCTTTGGTGCCTGACGCTCGAGTGATTCAGTACATAGAATGAGGGTCAGCCATCAATGACAGTATTTATCACAGACTGTCAGCAGATCCTGACTGACTATACCATCAGAGCACCTCAGCCTGCCATTGGGCGTGTGAATTCCCAGCTTAAATAAACTTTCCATTAAACCACTAATCGTCCTAATCCTGTTCTTCACCGTTTTTGGTCATTAACCGCTGTGTCAATTTAAATAAGGATCATCCTTCTGCAGCTGAATTTATATCAAATCAATTTGTATTCCCCTACAATTAATGTCATGGCATTAACTCAGTGTGCCCCACATTGAAATATTTCAATTATACTTTAAATGTTAAATAATTCCGAATCGAAAGAAGAAAGTGGAGATCGGTCTTTACTTTATACCAGTCACTTTGCTGTGATTAAAAATTTTGTGTGAGGTGGACAAAGGTCATAAAGTAATCCTATTACATTAGACAAAATTAAATAAATAGCAAACCAGCTGCTAATAGGTGATCTTTATTTAAGCTGGCAAAACTGTCTGACAGTGAAAAACAATTTCAGAACAATTTTCACAACCTCCCCCCCGCCGTGCTGATTCAAGCTGGTGAGGCTCAGTCAGCCTTAAGTAAGTGCTGTTGCTCACAGAATCCCAAATTAAGAAGAAACTGGGCGTCTTCTTCAGCTTGGCTTGTGACACAGGGAGGCCTGCAGGCTGGACACCAGCACAAAAGCATGCATTAGGTTCACACCCATCTGACATTTACAACTGCCTCCACACAGGAGCGGGGGGCGTGGTCTAGCTCACAGACAGCAGGCTTCAGAGGAGGGGGAGGGAGGGAGAGGCAGAGAGGAGGAAAGGAGCGAACGACAGGGAGTGAGTTTTCCTCCTTTGATCCACACAGCATGGGGAACCATCGCATTTGCCTCGCACTGCAGAGAGGAACCCAGAGAATGCCTATAGAGACACTACAAGCTGCGGGCAATGGGATTGGGTGAGAGAAACAACCCACAGCAGGTGAGACGAACAGCCCAGAGCAGGTGAAAGTAACAGCCCAGAACAGGTGAAGGTAACAGCCCAGAACAGGTGAAGGTAACAGCTAAGAACAGGTGAAGATAACAGCCCAGAACAGGTGAAGATAACAGCCCAGAACAGGTGAAGGTAACAGCTAAGAACAGGTGAAGGTAACAGCCCAGATCAGGTGAAAGTAACAGCTCAGAACAGTTGAGAGAAACAGTCCAGAATAAGTGAGCGTAATGACCCAAAGCAGGTGAGAGTAACACAATATAACAGGTGAGAGCAATGGCACAGCCCAGAGTAATGACTGAGCAGATGAGAGTAGCAGTGAGAGCAGCTGAGAGTAACAGGCCAGCTGGGTGGCATCGAGGTGTGAATGGCCTGTGCATCCCTGCGGGCAGTTCAGCTTCGGTCGTCATGTCACATTACTGCTCTCTCTCTCTGCCCCAGGAGAGCATCTTTCAAAGGAGAAACTGAAGTGTTTTCTGTCACCTGCAGAGCCATGACCACACACACATTTCTCCAATTCTCACAACCTTATCGTCCCTCGTCCAAGAAATTCGGGGGGGGGCAGGACTGGTGTGGTCCGCATTCGGCTCCTGATGAACACGCCGTGGTCCCTAATACACTGCCAGGAGCAACAGAGACAGTCAATTATGTGTTTCCTAGCAACAGGTGGCTTTCTCTGCCGTGGGCAACGATGAGTCATGCGGAGGAGCATTCTAGCCGAGAGCCCACTCCCACCCCACTGACCACTGCAGAGCCTGACTACCTCCTGCTTTGACTGCACGTGGATCTGTGGCGCAGACCCATGCCTCCGGCACCGACCCAGACCCCCTGCACCGACAGACACTTATGTCAAACACCAACCCAGACGTCTAGCGTCGACTGACTTGGACTCTGGAGCAAACTTTGCCAAACAAAAAAAAACCCACAAAATGGAACTTCGGCACCACAGCAGACTAATACATCAAACACTATCCCAGACAGGTAGCATCAACTCAGAAATCCAACAGCAGCAAAACCAGAATCGCAGGACAGAACCCCGAACCACAGCCCTGTAATGGACCTCTCTCCCCACAGAGAGACTGAGACTGCCGCTCATTCTGTGCTGCTGTTCCAAATAAAGACTGCAGGCTCAGATTACCAGGGTCTGCTCCTTCATCTGCAACAGTACCAGGTGCTCTCTCTCCCCACACCCCCCACCATGCAGGTCATGTACGGTATAATCAAATTTCAGGCCAAACCGAATCATCTGAGTGGGCGTTTCCTGGTGGAGCCGGGCTTCAGCAGCGTGACTCTTCCTGAATAAAGTTTGCAGTGTCTGATGGGATACGTGACCTTTTCAGCAGAGCTGAAATCACAGATGTTGAAGCCGAGGCCCGGTGGTGGGGATGCAATTTTTTATGCATTTCTGAAAAGAAAGTAACATGCCGTCAAATTAGATGAAATGATGAGATGGTGAAAGAACGAGACATATTACATGCCCTTGCTAAGCCTCTAATTGCAAACAATATCATCCGGCCTCTTTCTGCAGAGTACTTACTGAGATTTTATACAACCACGGGTAACATAATATCCCATCCTCATCCTTGGAAAAAAATGAAATAACAAAAAGACAAAGCAAGAGGGCCAATTTTACAATCCATTCCACACCACTCATACATTCACCCCCGCACATATCAGGGACACTCTGCAACCAAAGCAATCGACAGTTACGAGAGCTCACATAAACTCCGAGGAATGTAAGGAGAGCTCACCTTGGGAAACATTCGAGCCTCATTGCATCGCTAAAATTGCCACTAGACAAAAATTATTCTATTCTAAAATGAAAATTCAGTTATGATCTTTAAGAAACATATTCACATACAGAGAAATGCTGTTAAACTTGCACCTTTTGTTAGGTAAGTGAGCTCCCAACACACAGGAACCACTGACATAAAAACGGAAATTTCAGCCCGATTGCTCAAGCCAGCAGGCTGACGCATAAGCACACAGAGACAATATGTCTTTATTGCATGGATATTTACTGTATGTACTCTATATATGTTCGCATCTGAATTCTGGGAAGGCAGATTTCTGCGTTCATTGATTAATTCCTTCGTTCATTGATTCATTCATTCACTCCATTTCATTTCATACAGAAACATGAAATACATTCTAAAAAATGGAAAAAATATGTTATTTTATTTGACATCGTATCACAAAGCAACTCCTTTTTGTTTGGTAATTCTTCGTTTGCAATTTTTGAAACCACGTCATGAATGCATGCTTTGTGTGTTGCTGCCCTCTGTGAATAGAATAAAGAATCATTCAGGTGGAGACAGCCACACAGCTGCAGCTAAAAGAACGCAATTTATCCGGCTATCATGCCAGCTACAAGTCAACTACCAGTGGAAAAAGGCTATACTTAAATACCAGTCAACACCAGCTAACAGTTAAGTAAACCATTGATGATGTAGGATATTGTTACCAATCAATGGTGGTAAGGATGTTTTATTAAAACACATGAGCCAGGAATTTCCAACACACACACGTACACACACTGGTATTGGCAAGTATTGACTCCTCATTTGTTTGGACAGATGCCAAGATAGCTCCCTGAACTTCTGAACCTTTACCTTTTCCATCACGTAGTCATGGTATCTCTAGTGAGGCCTTTTCTTGTGTGTGCACTGTGCCCTGGTTGCGTGTCACATGTGTTTTCAGTGTGAGCCTGATAAGCAAAGTGCCATTCACTGTATACCCAAAACCGGATGCACTCTGCCTCCCCCTTTTCTCTGTCACACCTGCAGCTGTTTGGCATCGGCTGATTGGCTGATGGTCCTGTTACTGCTGCTACTTACATTCCTGAATCACAGCCTTCTGTTGTGGACTGTGTCTTTGCCTGCAGTGGCCTTGGTGAGGACTGGGCAACCGTCCCCAGGGCTGGCGTTGTTCTTGCAAGCATTAAGACTTTGCACATGCACATGTGTACACACATACACACACCGGCACATGCAAACATGCACATACACACACAGTAGCCTGGTTGGACAGCTGCGTTCACGGGCAGGACTGGCTACAGTTCTCTGATATATACACATAAATAACACTACTAACATACTCCCTGTTCCCTGAAATCTGACAGAGCCCAGGCCAGCACATGGTAACAACAACAGCAATTTGGTGACAGCATTATAGGCACTTAGTGTGCTGCTGTGAAACACACACACACACGCATGCAGAGTTAATGGCCATCCACACACTGAAATGAATCGATAACCACATTGCGCATTTCCTCCCACTAGAGTAACTAGCACAGCTGTCGCTACCCTTTGTAGCCACACTGTATGTACACGGGAACCGTGCTGAGTATTACGGTACTAACAACAGTACTAACAGCACGGTAAATTTCTTGCTTCCATATTTAGGCTGTGTGTGCTCTGCAGGAGGCCTAAGGGAATAATCACGGTGCAGTCAGACGTAGACACTGTGCTTCCTTTCAGGGCTGGGCAGCTCCCACCTGGCAGGTCCCAGAGTAGCTCTGTGCTACAGTGTCATTCAGGTGAGGGGTATTACTGTGTGTGTGGTGGTGGGACAGAGGGATGGAACTTAGTAAGGGACAGGCAGGTTATCGCACGGTTGGGTGCTGTCCATGGTGCTGAAACCCCAACACACTGAGACACCAGGTGTTCTTGCTGTGTTTTTAGGACAGCCAGAGTGAATCCAACTTCAAAAGGGTGTCTGAGGAATTTCAGCTACTGTTGACTTATGGGGCTAAGACAATTTTTCTTTTGGGTTGAGGTGAAAGCACATATCTTTATGACATGGTCTGATATGAATCATTGGAGGTTAAGGACAAACTGCTTATGTACAGCAGCAACAGCAGTAGTGCTATCTCCCTCAGCCGTTTACTACTTCTACTAATATTACAACTGAAATCTGACCTTAAAGATTCATCATACATTTTAATTTGTATTTTTTTTTCTCTCTTTCAGAATTATTGGACAGACCAGAGCACTCCGTCAGAGCATCAGACATGAATATCCTCATCCTCAAGTCCACTGGAATCTGCATCCCAAAACAGAGGACTATGTCACCACAACAGCAGAACTGACACTCAAATATCCACAGCCTTCTCATCGGCAGCCTTCTGCACAAAGGGAAGGATCAGCAGTCATAGTGTTTACAAGCTAAACACATAAGTGTTGTACTGACATCTACAGCCACGCTAACTGAGTAAAGCTATGGAAGATACGTATTTTTTTTAAGCAGGCATACTCGTTGTTAAAAGACCTCACAACCAAGTCTAACCTTTTTTCCAGTTTTTAATATCTGATGGTGCATTGGTGCCTCTCAAAAAATGTGGCACCAACTCAGCCAGTGCAAGACAAGTTGGCTCCAGGCTGGAATATCTTCTGGAAAAAAAAAAAACCTGGTGTCCAGACCCACCATTGCCTCAGACACAACACTCCTAATCCTAACCCTAAATATGTTATTACTGACCAGCTTGAAGGATCTCACATCCAGGGACAGAACTGCTTGATGACGTTTTGGGACAGATCTGCCTCTGGTGCCTGCAGCTGACACTTATTTGTAGACGGATTCGTACAGCAGAGAAACACCTTTCTGCAGATTACATTCATGTGCTTTACAACCAACAGTGCAGCTACAAGTACAACTACTGTCACTGGTCGCGTTATCGCAATGGTTATTGTGTAATAAAACTACAAAGCATCGCCTTCGTGAATGAATTACGGCCACAAAAAACTAATCCACACCTGTGGTAATTTATTCACCGTAGTGTGTGTGTGTGTGTTTGTGCGTGTCTGCCTTTTCCACTGAGGAGTTTTTTTTCTGCAAGTGGAGGAAAATGGAAAAATAATGAATCGCTGTTCTTTTACGCTTTCTTTCAGAAACGAGGAGCACTGTTATTTTCGCTGTTGTTTACCACCAGCCCCTGTCATTTCCACCACTGAATGACCGTTCCCGAAAGCACATCACTCGCTCCGGCTACAGCCCATCATAATATCGGTGACGTAATTGCATTTTCATAATCAACTGTACAAACATCTCTCCGAAGCCTTTTGTGCTAATATGGTACGCCTTATTGTTAATTTATGCTAGCCGAATGCGTATCAGTAAATTATTTTTTAAAAAATCGAGGAAAACAATTTCGAATGCAGTGGGCACGCTCTCCAGCTTGTCTCGCCCCAAAACGAGTGCAAAACGGAAATTAAAAATCCCTATTTTCTACGATGACAACAACATAATGTCTTTCCTGTTAGTTCATTAGCAATTACCGTGTCTTGGTGATCTAGCGTCCTGCGAGAACCTAGCCACGGTCCTCTGAAAATAGAACTGTAAGCCATTCATATCCATCAACCCAAATCTGCATATTGCAATCGCTTCCGCATCTTTGATAGCTTCTCGTGTAAACTACTTAACTTTTGTAGTTGTGACTAGTA
This sequence comes from Megalops cyprinoides, assembly GCF_013368585.1. NCBI lineage: Eukaryota > Metazoa > Chordata > Actinopteri > Elopiformes > Megalopidae > Megalops > Megalops cyprinoides. The sequence goes on along the minus strand of NC_050593.1, from coordinate 11,503,093 downwards.
TTTCCGTTTTGTGGAACAGAACGTTCGCTCCTGCACTCCGCAGATCTTTTGATCTTACCGTATCTGCTTGACATCCCAAGCCGGTACCAGACCGTCATCAAACACAGAATGCTCCACAGCCGCCGGTGCTTCATGTCGCCTCTCGGACGGGATCAGCGCAAAGAGACACACGTGCGGTTAACGCAGTCCTCAGTCCTCTTTAATCCTTCATGCTGTTTTCACACGTATGGAGAGGATCTCGCTACTGCACCTCGGATCCGCGGACGGGAAGCCACCTCAGAAGCGCGCTGACGGCTCTGAGCCGGAGAGGTAAGCGAGGAGGGCAAAAGGGAGCGGAGACGTGCACAAAACCTGGGGACACGGCGGTGCGGATCGGGAGCAGGCATCTGCCTTTTACAGCTTACAGCTGATTTTGTTTGAGGGAGACCCGCAATGACGTCATAGCGAAACCAGGAGGGGGAGATGTTTATTTCCTTCACTCGTCTGAGGAGCAGACTGGCAAGCGAAGGAAAAGGGTCAAGGGTAGTAAGAAACCGTGCGTCATATTCCATCAACGACAGCAGCTTAAAGAGGAAAAAAAATAATTCTAGCAGGAGAGGAAACGATGAGCTGCTTATGATCGAAGCTGCAATGTCTTAAGTCAGGTCCTTAAACGCTTGCACCCTGAAACCTCTAAACCCGTGTTTCCCAACCCTGCTCCTGGAGGCACACTGTCCTGCATATCTTCTATGTATCCTTCCTGCTTGACTAAATCAGGTGTGCTCAGCTAATCAAAAGTGCCACTGATGAGTTCAGTCAGGTAGGTAGAGCAGGGATAGATAGAAGATATGCAGGACGGTGTGCCTTCAGGAGCAGGGTTGGGAAACGCTGCTCTAAACTTAACCAAGATGACACAAAGACTTTTAATGCATGTGGGAAAACACTTAGTGCATTCACCACACAGATATTTGTACAATATAGTCTTCCAGACTTTTTTGTATTTAAATGAGCATAGAGTGGGTTTAGATGAGTTATGGATGAATCCAAATTAAAATTCCAAACATAGTGCAAATGACACCCCTCATGCGTACTTATGTAAAACAGCAACAGACACACAGTCACAACCGCCCATACTACTTCAGTCTTTGATTTTTTCATACCTACTTAACAGACACACAAACAAATGTCCAGTGGCAGCACAGAACAGCCTAATAGCACCTACACAGTTATTAAAAAAGTGCTTTGAGCGTAGAGAGAGACCGGTTAGACGCAAACTATTCAAACACCACCCACGTGCGTTATTTTTGTTCTTTTATTTACCATCACATTAAACTTCTTGAACCTTCCAACTCTCCAGCCCCCTGTTTTAGCGGGGGTGGGGTGGGGAAAATGACAGTGCCGACCGCAGTCAGGGGATCTTAAAAAGGACAGCATCCGCGCTGTGTGATCAGAGACAGACACACCAGGTTTTCAAACGTCCGCCCACTAGTCCACCGTCAGCAAGCTCCGCACGGCTGGGAAGTGCTCGAAGAAACCCTGGAGAGAGGGAGAGAGGACACGGGAAGTGAGGGGCAGGAAGTGGCAGCAGGCCGGGTGAGAAGCGAGGCCCCCTGTGAGACACACGCACCTGGAAGAGCGAGGTGGTCTGCAGCACCCCGGAGGTGCAGCACATCTCCCGGATGGAGTGCATGGCCAGCTGGGGCGAGCCCAGGTCCAGAACCGGCATGCCGAGCCGGGCCGCCAGGATGGGTCCGATCGTGGTCCCGCACGGACTGTCGTTCCTCACCATCACGTCCTGGGAGCGGGGAAGAGGGGTCAGAGATCTGCGGAGACGCGCTTCCGTCGCCGCGGGAGACCGCGGGCGGGAGCCGGCACGTGTCCACAGCGCACATGCACCCCCTGAGCTCCGTCCCTGCAGTGACTGTCGCCTGCGTACCCTCTCTTTTTAAACAAGCATGTGCGCTGCTCGGTCTATTCTATCGACATCTTAAAAGAAAGCCAAGTTCTTTCACAGCTCTAACGGTGTGAGTCACAAGGTCTCTTGGCTGCATGAATAGAATTTCATTCTTCTGTCCTTGTTGATAAAGGCTGCTTCTGGTGAGCTAAAAAAGGACCTTGAATTCTCCAGTTTACCGGCACTTATCGGCACTCTCAGCTATTAGTAGTCTATTCCTCATGGATCGTTTTTCTTTTTTGTTTTTTCAGTAAGCACCACTGTGCCGTTAGTGTCACCTCACTGTTACGCAGCCTTGCTTGTAATGCGCAGTGGCTTCGACGTCACTGTCGGGAGATTTACGCACGTAAACGCACACGCAAAACACACTGAACTTAACGCGGCGCCAGTGACACATCCTCCCCCCTGAGGACACCTGGAGCGACAGGTGTTTAAAGCCCTGAGGCCAGCACTCACACCCAAACGCATGTCGTACGATTAGGTTTTTACATTTCATCTCTGCTTCTGATGTCATCACCCTACCCATTACCAGAGGCGCACCTGTAGGCTCAGGGGGAAAAAAACGTGAGAAAACTGAAGAAACAAAACAGCAGATACAGGACAGACGGAGCGTTTACCTGGAGAGGCACGCCCACCCGCGCGGCGATCTCTCTCAGCAGGGAGGCCGTCACGGCGGTGGTGGCGTAGCGCTGGTTGCTGTTGAACTTGATGACCGGGCCCTGTGTGCAGGAGCAGAGAGCAGAATCAGCCGGTTACCACGGTCCTCCCGACCTCTGGTTTTCAGCAATGTCACTGCGGTCCGTCACTCTGTGATGCCACTCTGGGTCATTCAAAGTCAGGTCTTATCATGGCACACTGCTGTCTGTTGTACAGCAGGCTGAAAAGAAAATTTACAGTGATTTTCTTCCATTCTGTACAATGTTCTGAGAACAGATTCAAGAGAGTAATCAGTACCTTGTGGAAGGCTGGTCTGTGGTTCTCCTCATGTTTTTCTCTGTTAAAAAAAATACAAAAATATGTCAAATAAATTAAAACATCTCAGGGACTGCACCAAAGAGACATGGTGGGAACAGGCTAGCAGAGAAACTGAGGTATGGTCTCTGACTGGTCTACATTTATCTTTTTGTGACACCACAGTGACACCAAGAGGCCATATTCCGTCATTACAACAAGATACCTTTTCTCAAAATCAGGAAGACGGACATCCATGTGAGGAGAGAGAAACTGTTTTTGAGAGGGGTTTAAGCAACAGATGGACAGTCTGACTAGTAGTTTGGGTGCAGACAGACAGACTGGCAACTGGGGTGCAGACAGAGACAGACAGACTAGTAAGTGAGGTCAGACAGACAGACAAGCAGACTGACTGGTAGACTGAATACAAAGACAGACAGACGGACAGACAGACAGACTGGGAGACTGAATACACAGACAGACAGACAGAGACAGACCGACAGACCGGTAGTTTGGGTACAGAAACAGAAACACACAGAGAGACTGGCAGGCCAACTGGAGATTTGGGTACAGAGGCAAAAACACAGAGACAGACACACAGACTGACTGGTAGTTGGGGTGCTGTGCATGGGCCATGTCTGCGCTGATCATGAAAGATTTGGGCACAGCCTCCTGGAAGGCGGTGAGGTTCTGGGGCGAAGAGGCCAGACGACGGAGGATCAGCTCAGTCAGGTTCGACATGGCGCCCTGGGCACTCTCCGAGCCCACCTGGATTCCACAATTACAGAGGAATTTCAGAACAAACACTCAGGGCAGAGTATCATCATTGGTATGCATTTGCTTGCAGGAAACCCGTATTCAGGGCAACATACACACTTCTACACTTTATGCATTTATACAGCATGATTCTCATTCAAGTGGCTCAGGGCTATAACAGCTCAATCGCTTTACAAATGCAGTTCCCTAAACAACGTGCCTCGCTGCGACCCCAAACAGAGAGAAAGGACGTGTGTGTGTGTGTGTGTGTGTGTGTGTGTGTGTGTGTGTGTGTGTGTGTGTGTGTGTGAGTGTGTGTGTGTGTGAGTGTGTGTGCGCGCGCACAGGAGTGTGACTGTGTGAGTGTGTGTGTATACATGTATGCGGGAAGAGGAGAGGGAAAGGGGGAAAACACAGATGGTGAAGAGGAGAGGGTCTGTGGCTGACAGAAGAACCCACCTCCTCATTGTCATACAGCGTCACCATGCGGATGTTAGATTCTTTGTCCAAAGAGTCAGCTGAGCTGCAGGACTGCATCAAGCCCTGGAACGAACAAACAGACACAGACAGATATTAATAATCCTCCCCTGGTACCCCTGATACAAAAGGCACAAGCGATGCAATGCCGTAACATCAGCTGAATGTAAAACCTTCAGCACGGGTTTCTCTGAACGATGCCTCACCTGCAGGGCACAGTAGCAGCTATGCAGGTTGTCCAGACGAGGTGAAAAGATAAACTCCTCATAAACTCCTCCCAGCACCTGCGCAGACACAAGCGGCGATAAACTGCTTAACATTACGACCGTCCAGCACCTGAGGAGAAACAAGCCTTCGCGCACAGAGGCCGCGATAAAATTAGAAACATTACACCTGCTCCTGCTTGCAGGACAGTCATTCTAGTGCGCTCCCTCCCAAACGCATGGAGGTGTTTTCTGGGGGATGCAGAAACAGCAAATTGCCTTCTGCTCCTCCATCTGGTACATAAACCCACAGGTCCTTAAGACAGTCTTGTTTGGTCCGCTGTCAAATCCCCCTGTCACACCAAAATCTCCCTCTCCTATGAAGTGAACACGTCCACAGCAACCGCTTCACTTGCTGTGGATGTCATTCTGTTACTGGGCAAATGATTACCGTTCTAGCCCTGCCAATAGTATAAACTTAAGGTTTTAAAATAGATGAAATAGTACAGGTTTAGGTAACCCCATATTCTTTAAATGCTATGAGGACCTAGGTGTACTGTAACAAGCAGTGCATGCTCTAAGTCACACATGCTTATTGTTGTTGTAAAACAGTAAATTGTGTGGCAACAAGGGCTGGGCAAAAAAATAATGAAAAATGCAAAGAGACTTGAAAGGCTTAAGCGCGCTCACAGCAGGCTGCGTGTCAGCCAAACACAGCTCAAAGTCCAGCAGCTCCTCGGGCTTCACCGCCATCTCAGTGCACAGAGTCTGGATCAGAGCCGGGTGATGCTTCTCCGCCTGGGGGGAAGGGAGAGAGAGGACAGGGGTGTAAGGGTTAATCCAGCACACATACTCACCAGGCCACCTCATCTGATCCATCGTGTTTTAACCATTTCAGCCTACGTATGTACAGTATGTGTTGCTTGTGATTAGGAGTGCACCCATCACGCTGAGATGGGTGCATTGTGTGCTGTGTGAGGAGAGTGTCTAGTGTGCTTGTGTTTGTTCTAGTGTGTTCAAGTGTGACTGAATTAATGGGGTGTGTCTGTGCCTGTACACATGCATGCTGGGTGCGTGTGTGTTTCTCTGACTGCTATGTCTGAGTATTCATGTGTGTCTGTCCATACTGTGGCTTTGTACATAGTACTGCATTACTATGGTCTTGCTTGATGTGTGTGTCTGTGCGTCTGTGTGTGTAGTAAGACATTATAACTGTGCATTACTGTGGTGGTGGCATTGCAGGCATCTCCAGAGGAAGAGCAGCCAGTCTCCAACTCCTCCTGAACCGCTGTGGCCAGGATAGGTACACTGACACAGACAAACAGGATTAGTGTCACACAGATGCTACAAACATCAGTGTGAATTCGAAATGGCTCCTGATAGCAAAGCTCGGGCAGAACTATGAATGCTTCCATTTGAAGTTGGCACAGGTAAATCAACGTCCCTCAAGTCCTCCCCTTCTCCTCCACATTACTCACAGGTGGTTCTCCTTGTTGGGGCCGAAGGAGTCATTGATGTCCCTCTGCAGGTGAATGGCCAGGTGGGGTACCCTGAGAATGGGTCGGGACACATGGACCAGACGCTGGACCAGGTGGTCACCGCTCTGCAGACACACACACACACACAAAACACAGACACATCAGTCAGAGAAATACATACACACAGGAGTACTGCACATACACACACACACACACACACACACACACACACACACGCGCGCGCACACGCACGCACGCACGCACGCACACGTACATACCCATACAAAAACAAACACAAATCTACAACAATGAGAGAAATATATACAAACATGAGGTTACCACACACACACACACACACACACAAACACATGCAAACAGGAGCATGCTACATGCACACATTGAGGGAGCCTGAGTATTCTCTACCTTGACCATGACACGACCAGCAATAGTCAGGTCCCGGTCGAACCAGGTGTTCCAGATACCCCCTCCATAGCATTCCACCCCGACCTGCAGACAGCCCTGGCGTGTCTTCTTTGAGCGAGGCTTCACCTGAACAGGCACACATAAAGGGTGTTAAACAAATGAAAACAGAGACAGACCTGTCTCTCTGAACAGGTATGCACACCAGGCATGTGAGTGTATGTGTGTGTGTGTGTGCGTGTGTGTGTGTGTACGTGTGTTTGTGTGCTTGTGTGCTTGTGTGCTTACTAAGAACACCACCTCTCTCTCAGCAATTGTCCACACAAACAGTGTGATGATATAAAAAAGGAACACAGAGCCCCAGGTCTATGTCTGCACAGATTAAACCTCCTGTCACTACGTCCAGTGTCTCCTGTGCTGCCCATGAAGTCACATTATTCCCCCAGAAAGCCTCACCCTCAGACACGGGCTGTCGGTGTGAGCTCCGATCATGGTGAAGCCATTACCCGGCTGGTACAGGCCGCCCACCGCGAACGCGACGATGGTGGAGTAGTTCCTGGTCACAAAGTACTGCACAGACAGATGCAGATGAGAGTAAATATTCACCATTGCCGTTAGCCATATCGGTTAATAAGTCCAGGCCTGCTCTGAAAATGCGGTTAGGCAGGTTGGACACAAACCTTACTGGCTGGCTTGATGTCCCAGTGATCAGACTCCTTTAGCTCCTTAAAGCCAGCCCCGAGCAGGCGAGACTTGCACTCCTCCACCACTGCAGAGGTGAAAGGAAAAAGGGGAGGGGAGAGGAGAGGACAAAGAGATTAGGAATAAAATTACTTGATCCCTAGAGTGACAAAGACATGGTGGCACAGCAATCCTGTGCCAAGGGTAACCCTGCCAACATAGGTTCAAAGGTCAAAGGGCAGGAATGGATTATAGCAGCACGTCAGTACAGCCGTTACCAGCCCTCAGACAGCAAGATTCCCTCTGGTCTTATCTTAGGATCAACGTCCACAGAACGGAACATAACAGTGAAATATCATCACATTATTCTCTCCATTTAATCCGGATTTTCTCGCTCCATCTGAGAATAGAGGATTTTAATCAGTAGTAGCATTGCATTATAGCTGCATTAACCGTATCAGTAAATAACGGGTACCGTAAGCACTTCTGAGGTCTGCATCCATGAGTTCCCCTGTTTGCCTGCACAATGAATCAGTTAAGCGATCAGAGTTATTAAGTCTTTGATCTGAGGCAAGCACAAATAATGTGTTCATGTGACTCTACAACAGAGACGTTATTGCCTGTTCCAAAAAACACAGGAAAGGCCTTCCATTAAATTATCTGGGTAGCTAAGTTAGGGAAGCGGCTACTGTAGTTTACCGTGATACGGCGACACTCCACGGTTGACGAAGTGGAGAAACTCCTTAGCGGCGTTCTGCACGGCTTCCTTCGAGCTCTTCATGATCATCCACTGAGGAAGGTTGGGAAGAAGCGGGTGAAAACGAAGACAGAGTCAAACTGAAGTAACAGCAGTATACGGCAGCGCGGACTTTATGAATTTACTGCAATTGGCATTATCAGATATTAGTTACGTAACTACCCTCATCATGAAATCATAATCTAGGCAGGCTCTTTGCTGGCTTGCTATCATCTTAATGTTTCAAAGTAAAAGCAAGCTAGCTTTGTGCTCGCCAGTTGTGTTGTCGATAGCTTTTGCTAAAGGTAGTATTTTAGCTCAAGAACCAACAGTGTAAAGTAAACTATCTTAAATCGCAACATTAGAATTATCCGATCCATAGCTAGATCGATGTAGCGAAGTACCTGGTTCGTTACAATCACACCGTCATGTAGCTAGCTACAAAGTTAAAAGTGATTTCTCTTTAGCTATCGGTTCGCCGGTTATAGACTCACGGCACATTGCATATCTTGCTAGCCATTGAGCAGGGAGAACGTTAAGTAGTTAGTCTAGCTTACTCCCTCGTTTGCAATAACACCAATATGTTAAAGAGCCATCAACCGCTAGTTAGCTACCTGCATGAGCAGTGCACCAGGCACAATCTTGTCGCTGTCTGCGAAACAGAAAGTGAGCAGTCACGTCAGATAGCTGACAAACAGCTACCTCTAAAGAGCACAGGTTGTGCCTCAGGGCGTACCGATGCGCAAACTTCTACGTAGATTCACAGATCTGTGTATCAATAAGGTGGATTGTCTTAGAGACTGCTAAATTAATCTTAGCCCATCATATTGATATATGAACAAATCTGCGCAGATTTTTGCGCAACATGACACTCTCAAATACGACTGCGGACTTCTTCGCTGTGCCAGTAAAGACCATCTTCCTACAACGTCTCGCTAGTTGTAGACACATATTCAACATGGATTACGCCCTCTGTCTGCGTGGTGGTTTACAACAACCTTGTGATCCAACGTAAAAAAGTGCGGTTTACTAGTTTACGTTTCCGATGGTGTTTTAAATCTGTACATTTCGTGATTATGGATGCGTTGATTTTGTTTTGGTGATAACTACATACATACCAGTCAAATAGGGGTGGGGGTAGAGACTTCAGGTATGTGATGCGTTAAGGAAATAATGGTGAAGGGAACCAACAAAATAATTTCCCAACGTATTTTTTCCCTGAAATATGTGTGAATGCTATACTCATCTCCCCTGTCAGGTGTAATTTCTCTCCTTCTTTACAGCCTACATTCATTCAGGAAGTTGCTGACACACACTGATAAATGTATACACACACTGACTCTCCTTTGCTCCCTGCCTCTCCCTCCCTCTCTTTCTCTCTCCTCTTGATAGCTAATAATAAAGGCATCCATTGTGTATTTGCATCCGTTGCTTGGCAGCAGCAGTGTATCTAGAACAAACCCCCAGTGTCACTGTCATTCCTGAAAGCCCCCTCATTGGCTGTGTGTCATGGCATTTAAATCACAGAGTCCCTGACCCTGACCCCCCCCAACAAACACACACACACGCACGTGCACACGCACACACAAACACACACACAAGGGCATACACCCTACGCAGCAAGCAACCATGGGAGGCTGGCCAGGGCTACATGCTATTACAAGCTCTACAATATATAGCATGCCTGTCATGCTGCTCCTCAGCACTCACCTATCCCACAATCCACTTGGGCTCAGCACCACACTACCTGGAATATCAGTCAATTACTGCTTATTATTTATTCAGTTCACAGGTGCTGTTATGCGGAGTGCATGACATCATACATTTAATACATATCACTGAAGCAGCAACGACAAAAGCTGCATAACAGTATCAAATTTCAGGGGTTCGACATGTTTAATATAAATCAAAGTAACATTTTTATATATTAATCTAATTCATTATTTGCTTCCTGCAGCCCTCCAAGAGAGTCATTACCTTATGTAAGTACTTACATAACATCAGCCATTGTAACTTTACTGTCACATACTTGCTATCTCTCTGTCTCTCGTTCTCTTTCTCTCTCTCTTTCCATATGCCTTTTTTTTTCCTTTTTCATAGGGCAGGTTTCTGTTTTGATAGGGTGGGGGTATAGAAGGGTCTCTTGCCAATTTCTTGCCTATACTAATTAATGTTACATGTTATGATGTGCAGTTCCAGTAAAGTAGGGACTGTCTCTCTTCCAATTTAGGGCCCTTTCTGTACAGAAGGCTCTCACTTCTCTCTCCTCTGACACAAACACACAGGAACGCATTTCAAGTGACTAAATTTCTCTGTAAGTTTGGCTTGGTGAGCGAACAGAGGGTCCTGAAGCACTTGCTGCCTCAGATTCTGAGCTGCGAAATGAGGCACATCGCCAAACTCGCCTTCTGTCCCATTCTCTGAAGAAGCACCCCAGTTCCCTACAGGGTCAGGGTCATTCAGGAAATGACACATGACTTGAAGGTCGTGACCTCTCGATTCCTTTTCCAGGCCTTTGTCTTGACACAGCAGGTGCTAGCGATCTGGCTCATGTCAGCGCATTGCAAATAGCCAGTGACTTGTATTTGGTTTCAGGGTCTGAATGTGGCTTCAGGCTTGCAGGGATGTGACGAGGCACCATCTCTACACTGTCTGTGCTGTGTTTCCATCATTAGTCTGCACTTTCAGTGTGACAGGGAGCGCTTTGCCAAATCGCTGACACCTCTGGCACTGTGCCCCCTGTCCCCCTGCCCTGCTCTTGCTTCAGTCTGCACTGTCATTTGTAGGTCCCCTTCAATGTCCCAGCATGCGAAACGACTCTTGATTCCAGGCTCTTGGCCATGCCGGAAGGCAGTAGCAAAAGAAAAAAAACTCTCCTCATCTAGAGCCTGTCAAATATCATATTGCACATATCTGAGAAACATATTTATTTATTTTGTTTCTCACTGTGAGTAGGTGTGCAAGAACTGTGACAATTTAGCAGTTATCAATACAGGGAATAATTCCAAGCTACTCTGGAGGAGAATGGAGAACAGAGAAAAAAATGTGTATCTGGAGACAGGTGTACACAGGTGTGTGAGAAGGTGGAGAGAGGTATGTGTGTCACAGGTGGAGACAGGGTATCTTGCTCAAGGTTACCACAAATTCTGCCAAAACAGTTACCTAACTAGTTCTCCACACAAATTATTTAAAAAAGGGTCACAATCCATTATCATATCCAAACTCATCCCATTATTACAGCCCAGTATTGATGAGAGTCTAAGGTTACTACACTGATGTCAGTTTTCTGGGTTCTTCTATCCCTAGAAACACCACTCAGAGAGTTCCCAGACTGATCTCAGGTCAGGCTTATGACTCATTTGTTATTGCGGGTCTGTCTTTTGTATGAAATCATTCACATTCTCCCTCAGCCTTATATAGTGCTGAGAAACTGATTCAAAGGAAAGTGAAGAGGGAGAGAGGTTGGGAGGAGGAAAGGAAGAGAGGGGGATGTTGTTTACAGTGCCCTGTCAGCTGTCATCTTTCCCCAACAAACCCCAGGGAAAGCAGAATGATGACAATGTTCAGTCTGGAAGTCTATATATAGCTGTGACACCAGCAGCTGAAGAAAGGCAGAACTTACCGCCACTAGACAGAGGGGGTTTAGCGCTGATGGCTTTGGGCTCGTATTTGGTAACATGCCTGTATGATGACATCAGAGTTATGTCAGACTTAAGCCCCTCTCTGCCTTACCTCCACCTGGAAACAGTTGCTTACTTGGTCCTTCAATGGCCAGACTGTGTCAGATGGAAGTTGACATATTTCTTTGGCCTCCAACAAATTTTTTAACAAACAATCATTCCTACAATGCTTGAGACACAACTCAACAATGTCTTCAGCAGTTTCCTTTTGAAGAGAAAGGTGATGTGTAAATAAATATGTAACAATCTTATAATCTAAGAGAACCGAAACTTTGCTGTTCACGAGGCAGCCATGAGCTCCAAGTTTCCCGCTCATGGTGTCAGACAAGCAGCATATGAAACAACCGCTCAGTTACCAGTGAAGTTATCACCAGTGAAATCCCACCTGTCTCACTGTCCTCCACACATACACATGTCCATTATATTTCTGACAGTCATAAAAGAGCAGATATAGAGTCTTGGGGGAAAAGCAAAATTCCCCCAGTTAATGGCATGGCAAAAGTTCACCACCCATTTATTTGTCTTAGACAATGATTCTGCCATGGTCAGCCCAGGAACTGTGAACTTAGGATATGCCATTTTTTCGAGGACCGGAGGGTTGATTCCATGCTCAGCATCTTCAGTCTAACATATAACCCAGCCTGAACACACCTGTAACTCTTGCACCAGCTTCCTTAGCTTGTCCAGCAAACCACAGCTGAGACCTTAACTTAATTTTCACCTTCCGCCCAAGCATAGCCGGGAGCTCATGACTTAAAGAAGAAACTCGGAGGAAGAGGAGAAGCTCAGGGATGAGCTGTCCGCCCCATTGCATTCACTGCTAGGCTTTTCCTCGCCCACCGCGAGCTGCGGCAGATGTTTATGACATAATCGTTGAAGGCGCCCCCGTGTTTATTCCTGCTGGGACACAGAATAATGATTCACCAAAAGTTCAGGGAGCTGCCGAGCACACATTCCTCCCGTCTGGAGATGCCATTCCTTTTTCAGGCAGGTTAGCTGGACGCCCCCATTGCCGCGCAAACGCTGCTCGGCCGGTGGTGCGGGACACGGATTGCGCCGCCTCTGTCTCTTTGCATTATTATGCTGTGATGTCAACGCAGTGTTTTTTTCAGTTAAATGCTACATCCTTATCAGTGCTTTGGGGGAAAAAAAACAGTGTTGATTAATTGTTTTCCAGATTGCGAGCCATTTGTCAGTGTCCTTGTTTGTTTTCACTGATCACTGAGGAGGGTGAGACCTCACTTTTTGATTGAGTGGTTCAAAAGACTGACTCGGTTTTTCCATCTGGTCCTGCTGGTAAGTGGTGACATAACCATTCACTGTGAATGTACACAATTTAGGGAAGGATAACATTTAGGCAGCTCACGTGGGACAGTGCTTATGTTCCTTTTCAGATGTAAATCATATCGAGAAAGGTTTGGAATCAGAATGGGATCAGGTAATAGTATAGTTTACGATCAGACATATTTCATTCCATGTGCCCCAGTGATGTAAATGTTTTTTTTCCATCCTACCTCACACATGGTCCCTGTAATACCTGTCCACACAGTGCCTACATAGATACTACAGCACCTTCATATTAAATACTGTATACAGCACATTGTGGCTCTTATAGTTGTAATTACACAAGCTACAAAAAGTCCATATTATGTAACTATGTTAATGGACATGGTACTTAGTTTCTAGCAAATACACAATTATTAGGGGTGCTTCATATGAAGTGAGGCCATTTTTATCCTTGCTAGAGGGGCACAGAAAATCATGCCAGGTCATGCATTATGACTCACAACAGATCACTTTCCACTACTGAGTCCCCATGGTGGTTCCTGTAATCTATGATGTCTTTCATAAACCTCAGACTGAGAAGTCAGTGCAGGGAATGCAGCATCTAGATTCAAGTGAATGCGCGCAAATGAGTTTTCTTCTGTTTGTGCTTAATGATTAAAGTTCATGCGGCAGTGTTGCAGCTCTTCCCAGCAGAGGAGAGAGGGAGTTGGATCAAATCAGCTGTCTATAGGTAGAGAAACAGGAAGTTGAGAGACAAACACTTGACACAGTATTGTTGAGACAAGAGAATGGGGCACTGACCAAGAGGTTTAATTGAGAGGTTGAGTATGGGGATCATGTGGCGGGGGGGGGGGGGGGGGGGGGGCAGAGACGCATTACAGACAGTCGTGTATGTGGGAAAGAAGGCTTCCACCATTATCGTCATTTTTAACGTCTCCTCTCGTCCCTGACAGTGACGCTAGTATAAGAAGACCATTATGTAAAAGCAACCACGCAGTTTATCTATGCTTCTACACCATTCCCGAAGCCTTTTATTATGTCCCAGTCCTCTCCTACTGTACTGTCTCTGTTTCATCCAGGACAGCTGAGGCACCGGGGCCTTGGATTTCATCTGTGTTACATCAGTCCTCACAGTGCCAAGAAGCAGCCTTCCGCAGCAGAGACTCACGTGTCTGATGCTCCTGGACTGCATCAGCCGCGTCGCTAACTCTGTGACAGCTTTGCCGAGTGCTGATTCCTTCATCTCCTGGCCGGGAGACAAGGGAGGGGGATTAAGGCTGTGTTTCTGTTGAGCAGAGCTGGAGAGAGCTGTCATCACAGACAGGTGAGTGATGTCATAATGACACGTGCACAGAGAAGGGGAAGGGGGGGGGGGGGGTCACAGGTGCACCTCCTGTCTGGATGCTATAGCCTATGGGCCCTTTGCACTGTTTCAGAGGATGTAAATCAATGATACAACTGCAGTGAAAGCTTCAGAAATCTGTCATTGCTTAGGTTTGAAAAACAGGGTCAAAATGAGTGACTGAGAACATTAGCATAATCATAAATGACATTGGCTGACAAATGTTTGGAACAAGCCCATAGATGGCAAATTGCAGTGTGACAGGAATAAAGTAATACATTTTTTTAAGTTTCTGTCTCTTTTTTAATAACAAGAGGGATATTTTAGGCTCCTCATGATGTTGTAGGGCCTGTGCCAAAATGTGAGAAATTGTGCAGTGACCTTGAGGGAAGAGGGAAAATGACAGTGGGATAGTGAAGTGATTTTGGCTTTGAGCCATTAACTTCCTCTGTCTCTTCCAACCAGGAGCTGTCTGACCCTGAGCCCAGACCAAGAGACACACAGTTCTGAGCGACATTCCGTTTCTCTGAAAGCCAAGATGGGCACACGGCTTCCTCCCTCTTCACCCCCAACTCGCACACTCCCCCTCTTGCCCCTCTCACCCCCCTGGCAGCAGCTCCACCCTGCCACTGGCCACCCGAAACTGTGACAGCTGGCTGCAGAGACATGGGGGTATGAAGGGGAGAGACAGAGAGAGGGAGAGAGGGTGAGAGAGAATTTAGGTGGGACTGGGAGTGGGAGGGAACAAAAGGCGCAGGGAGAGGGAGGGGGGAGGAGAGGGGGTAGGGGGCAACTACAAATAGCCTGAGCCCAGGGCGAGCTACCTCACTTTGTACTCTGCCCTCCAGTCTTACCGCCAGCCCTCCAGCTCAGTGTGCCGCCCCCCTACACACCCAACTCCACCATGAGCCGGTCCTACTCCTCCTCCCAGACGGCCTCCTCGTACCGCCGCACCTTCGGGTCGGGCCTGGGCATCTCCCCGTCCCTGCCCCGCTCCGTGTTCTCCGGGCGCGGCTCCTCCGGCTCCGCGCACACGGCGTCCCGCGTCTACGAGGTCACCAAGACCTCCTCCTACCCCAGCTACTCCAGCTACCGCGCCTCCTCCGCCTATGGCGGGCCCACCTCCCGCTCCTACGCCGGCCTGGGCGAGACGCTGGACTTCAGCCTGGCCGACGCCATGAACCAGGACTTCCTGCAGACGCGCACCAACGAGAAGGCCGAGCTGCAGCACCTGAACGACCGCTTCGCCAGCTACATCGAGAAGGTGCGCTTCCTGGAGCAGCAAAACCAGACGCTGGTGGTGGAGATCGAGCGGCTGCGCGGCCGCGAGCCCACGCGCGTCGCCGAGATGTACGAGGACGAGATGCGGGAACTGCGCAGGCAGGTGGAGGCCCTGACCAATCAGAGATCCCGTGTGGAGGTGGAGCGGGACAACCTGATCGACGACCTGCAGAAGCTCAAACTCAGGTGAGGGGGGCGCGAGGGTGCTGAGTGGCTGTTTCGGGGAGGAAGAAGGGACAGCGCTCTGTAAGAGAGAGGGAGAGGGATGAGTGTGAGGAAAGATGAACTTGCTGTATTTCAAGCCTGTGATTTAATCATGTCTCTCTCATGTCCTCTGAATGCATTTTCATTATCAAATTCATTACCACATTCTCATTGGCAAACATTGGTCTCATCGAAAATGAATTTGCACTGGTTACATTATCTGCCGAGACTACAAAAAGTCAGATTACAATGGACATGGAGTGTCACTGCCCTGTGTGTCAGAGACTGAGGTTCATCTCAGTGGAATACGTGGGTCTGTGTCTTGGTTTGAGGTCGGATGTGGCTGAGCGATGAGAGTTCAGTCTCGCAGTGTAAATGCCAGGGTGTGAGAATGAGTTACGCGGCTCCGAATGACCGCTGCGGTTGTGCTGCATGACCGGAACATTTGTGACATTCCCAACAGTAATAACACTCCGCTTCCGATTCCAGGAATGCGATGTAGAACGGGAGGTGGCTGCTGGTCGTTTTCATTCTATCCTCAAAACACAAACCTTGGTGCAACACTCTCTCTCAATACAACTGCAAAAAGTTTCTGCAGTTCTTTCTGCAAATGTTTTCTCCCAGAGTGCTTTGCAGTTTTTCCCCTTTCTGATGGACTGAACTGAGTTGGGAAGGCGAACTAACTCTCCGCACCAAGATACCATGACTGAATCACTAAAGCTGCGTGACTGCATGAAGGGCTGTATGACTGTCAGAGGCGAAGGAGGTGTACTAAAAAGTGAGAATAGAAAAGGAGGAGGACAATGCGAGTGGGACAGATTGTCTGGTCGCGGTGTTATGAGTCCTCGTCTCATAGCTACGCTGGGGTCACTGACACTGGGAGTTTTATCTGCACATGCTCCGAGAGTCCCGGAGAAGTGGAGTCACGCAGCGCTGTTCCCAGATTAGAGAGCTATTCTCATCCTGCCTTCTGTGCTCCCAGCACCCTCCGGTGCATGCCCTTCTCCTAAAAATACACCCACTCACCCAGAGTGACTGTGAGTGTTAGTGTGAGTTCATGTTTGTGACTGCGTGTAGGTATGTGCGTATGTTTGTTTGTTTGTGTGAGAGAGGTCTTGAGTTTCTCCCTTTGGGAAGTTTCCATGCTAATATTAGCATCAACAGATTACAGCTTTTAACTTGTCATGAACAGCCATTAGGAAACTCAGTTGATTAGCACAGTTTGTTAGCTCAGATGTGGGGAATGTTGCCGTAAGTTCTGTTGACAGCTTACTCTACCATCGCTCAGCGAAGAAAACTCTCAAGATGTGGTAGAGTAGGGAGGAAGAGGAGGAGGAAGAGGGGTAGTGAGTTGTGTGAGGAGACAGGTGTTGTGTGGGATGGGTCCCAGGACAGGCAGTGCTTCTCCTGGGAGGGGGTCAAGGGGGGGGGGGGGGGGGGGGGGGGGTTGTACCCGCTGCAGCTGTCCTATCCCAGCCGTTCACCCTTCATTGTAAACCCATGCAAGGCTTGATCTGTCGCCGTCGGCAACATGTGATGCATGTACTCTCAGATCTGCATACCTCCAGACACACAGCAAAGCTGCCAGCATTCACAGGCACGAATCCCCATCAGCATAACCATGAAGACAGAGCTTATGGACATCTGCATTTTCACACACAGCTAAATAAACTTTTGTATCCAGCACAACATAGAGGTAGCACTGCAGGAGCTAAGGTTTTGCTGAGCTGCAGAAAATTATTCAGCTGAGGCATATTGTATCTAACATCTTTTGCAGAGGACTGCTATGGAAATAACTGCATGTGCTTTATTGTATTATCTACTGCAAAATTTTTCCATATATATGCTTTTCCACTGTCAAATAACCTCAAATTGAAGCAGCAGAAACTACATTAATATGTTAATTTTCAAAAAAAAATATGCCTGAAATTGTTATTTCAAGGCTGTTGGGGAGGCCTTAAGGGAAGAACATTTGCAGAGGAGCTTTTTATGTACCCTCCATAAAACCCTCTACATAGTTATGATTACTTTAGAATGTCATAGCAAATTTATCTTTCAGCGTTGAAAACAATCATCACCGAAAGAAGTGTCTCCACTGAAATTGCTTCAGAAAAAAATTGTTGGGAAAAAGTGGAATTGTTAATTAATTGATGCCTCACATCTTGCAGACAACTATACACATTTATATATTTCTTAATGCACTCAAGGGGTGGGTAATTTTTTTTGTATTGGTATCTTTCAGTCTCAAAGCACTGGTTTCTTGTGTAGCCTCTAATGTAGCCTTCCCAGAAAATTGCTAGTGTAGAATATTGTTGTGGTTTATTGTGTCAGGAGTTTCTAACACATGAAAGTACGATCACCATTTAATCACAATGGCCAATCTGGCCATTTTTTGCCCTTTCCCTGGACCTGCCCATAGACATTTGTGCCTGACCAGACAAAAACCAGACACCTCACACAAAATATAAGCATAACATGAGGAAGGGCAAAGGTTAACAGCATGATCCTTTCCAGCAGGGGGCGTCTTGACCCATGACATCAGCAGAACAGCCTAGAGTTAATGTACATTTAGACAAGCTAACTCACATTTTCCTAAACTGTGACCCTTATGAAACTGCAAACTTCCAATGTTTTAATAGAGAGTCAGCTACCTTTCGTCTGTATACGCGTAGTGCCAGTGTTAGTCAGGGCCGTACGCCCCCCGTCCTCTCCCCAGTACCTGTGACCTTTCGGATTCCCACCCTCGCGCCTGAAAGCAGCTGTAGGGATTTACAGTGCATGCTGGGAATGTGAACCCAGGGTAGACGTTAGCTATTCAGAGACGGCGGTGAGACAGCAGGGTCTGTTGCTGTGCAAACACGCGGCTCTCCATGCTCCTACTCGGTCCCTGCCTTCACGCTGATCAAAGCGGCGGCAGTCCCGGCTGCAAAGGGGAGTACGCCCCTGATCCCGACAGCTCCGTGCGCAGATGGGTACCAGACGCCCCCTGCGCTGACGGAGGCCCGCTTGTTTAGAATCCCTGCAGGTTCCTAACACTGCCTATTTGGGAATGGACTCCTTCCCTGGCTTCCGTCCCAGCTCGGGGTCCTCCTCCAGGTCCTGGAAGACGTCGGCCGCGGGAGGTGCCGTTGTCGGAGTCTATAAAAGGAAGCGACTGGACTGATTGTCGAGCTTTGGTGGGACGGGTATCTGAGCCATCTCGCTCTGGCACTGTCCTTTCCATGTCAAATATGGCTGTTAAATGCTTCACTTCTGGATCTAAACACAGTTAGCACACCAATTTAATGCTGGGTAAGCATCATTCATCATTCAGAAAATAGCATGTGTGAGTGGCCCTCAAGGGTCAGGTTGACCACATAACAGAGAGATGGATGTGCTGAAGCGTTCCATCTCCTTCAAAAGGCAGCATCTGCATCATCAACAAGGTCTGTGAGAAATCTGTGGGCCTTTGGAAGTGCGCCAAAGACACCAAGCCAAGACACCAGGTCAAAATGGCTGACACACCGAGTTCTCTCTCCCCGCATCAGAGCAAGCACCAGGGAGTGGGACTTTTAAGGGGCTGTTCATCCTCCCTTGGATGCTTGAACTGCCTGAACAATTGCCTCACAAAAACCAAAAGTGTAAAACGTCTCAGTCTCTCTTCTCTCTCATTTTCTTTGTCTCTCTTCACAATATCTTATTATCATGAAATATAACACAGTAAATATGCTGTTACATGAGTCTTTGCAGTGAGATAGAATAATAAAATGCAATGAACAAGAGTTGGATCACAGCATGTTTTCATTTGGGCTTCTCTTTTCCTCCACCTTTCCATTTTTCTGTTTTGTCAATGTTTTGACAGCTGTTAAATGAAGAGCTTTCAAAAGTCAAGCTCAGCTCGACCTTTGAAAGCTCTTCATTTAAGTTGTCATACATTAATCAATGTTGAAAACAGCATTTTTCTCAATACGGGTTTTTTTCTCTCTCTCTCTCTCTCTCGCTCTCTCTCTCTTTCTCTCTCTGATTCCCAGGTTGCAGGAGGAAATTCAGCAGAAGGAGGAGGCTGAGAACAACCTGGCTGCCTTCAGAGCTGTGAGTGTCTCTCTGTCCTCTCTCACCCTCTTTCACTCTCATGGCTCTCTGAATGCCCCTGTCTCTGTGTGCTCTTCACTCTCACAGCTTTGTATATGCCTGATTCTCTCTGTCCTTTCTCCCTCTTTCATCTTTTACTTCCACAGCTTTCTGTGCACTTCCATTCATTGTCCCAGCTCTGTGAGCGCCTCTCTCTCCCTCTGTCCTCTTTCCATCTCAAACCCTGTGTCTCAGCCTCTCTCTGTCCATTTTACTGTCCCAGCTCTGTGAGCCTCTCTCTCTCTGGTGCTTCCAATCACTCACAGAGTTTCCTTTCACCCCTGCATTTCCCCCGTCCATATCGCTGTCCTGCAGGATGTGGATGCTGCCACTCTGGCCCGGCTCGACCTGGAGAGACGCATCGAGACCTTGCAGGAGGAGATCGCCTTCCTCAAGAAGATCCATGAGGAGGTCTGTCCACAACGTCTGTCTGTCCATCTGTCTCCTGAGCCATGTCTCTGTTGTCTCTCTGTCACCTCATCCTCTAGATGCCCATTTCCCCTTGTCTGTCCATTATTACTACTCTTGATATCATCTGCCTATTTTCCTATTTATCCAGCTGTCTCTCTGGTCAACTGTCCTAACTACTCTGTATCTCTCATTTCATTGGCTATAGTATAACATAATATGTCAGCATTGACATTGCCATACATTATAAACTCATATTTAGGCAAGCTATTACAACTTAGATAGAGAAACGCATGTGTACAGAAACCCACACACACACACACACACACACACACACACACATACATGGGCGTAATTTATGGTAGGGACGGTGGGGATATCTCCCTATCACTTTTCTGATTACCAAACAAAATTAATATGGCATATTAATGTTATACTAGTAGCTAGTATACTTAGCTAACATTATGTCCCCACCACTTACACTTACCAAATCAAACCTACACCCTTGCACACACACACACACACACACACAGACACACACACACACAGACACACACACAGAACCTCCTTCACTCTCCTCTCTGTATCATGTTCTCTCCAGACTTTACTGAGAGGACAGCATGACTGTTCTATATGTTAGCTGGGTCATGAGTAGGAGGAGCTGTGTAATGATAAGGAACAGATGCAGGGCTATAAATAAACAGAGACTAGGGGGGATGGAGAGGGAGGAAGAGAGAGAGGGAGAAAGACATGTGCTATAACTATAAAATGGAAGCCTTGATAGAGGAAGCAGTCCTCTCTCACTCCTCCCCATGGACAGGAGAGGCTAAATTAGGCTGACTGTGCAAAAAAGCCAGAAAACAAGCCTGTTTTTTAATGATATTTTAGCAAGAAACAGCTGACAACTGCATAATTACTTGTTAATTAATTGTGATTTATTTATATTTAACAAACAGACCAGATCAGCAGGTAGTTAATGGTAATAGCAAAATTTCAATTTCAGAGTGAAATTATTGAGGAATATTAAAAGAATATATTTGTCATGTTTAAATATGTAATTTTCAACGAATGTTAGCTTCTAATGAACAGGTTCTATAGTAACATTTTGTCATTCTTTCATGAAAATGGTATGCTAACAACTGAAACTGAAATCTTATTAAGTATTTATTATCTGCTTGCTTACAGTCAAAAATTGTCATACTTACTACAAAGTAAAATTGTTGTTGAAAATTGTTATATACAAAAAGGTCATTTAAGCAAAGTTTGACCACAAAACAATTACCTGTGCGTGTGTCCTGGTAATAAATTGAGGACTAGTGTAAAGTGTGCCAACTACAGTACTACATTACCCATAACACCCCACACCTCCACTGCCCCCTGTAGGAGATTCGCGAGCTGCAGGCCCAGATGCAGGAGACCCAGGTCCAGATCCAGATGGACATGTCCAAGCCGGACCTGACTGCAGCGCTGCGGGACATCCGGGCCCAGTATGAGGGCATCGCCGCCAAAAACATCGCCGAGGCCGAGGAGTGGTACAAGTCCAAGGTATGAGCAGGGGCGTGCGAGAGGGACAGAGGTGGCAGAGAGTGTGACTCCTGAAACTCAGCCCTGCATTTAACTCACAGGCTGAAAGAAAATAAAATTTATATTTACATTTTTGGATTTGCTGCCACGAGTTAGGAATCTGTAAATAGCCTTACTGAACAAAGAGGGATGAATTGGTAACTCCTCGCTGGTTAACACTTGTGTTGTCTGTGTCTGTGGTGTCTATAGGTTACCCAGACAGCAACACCTATCACCGAAGTTATCATGTCAAACTTTTTACAAATCTCTTAGACCTTGTCTTTGTATGCAAAAATGGACTTAGGGCCATTTTATTAATGTAGTTTGTGTGTCATGACATCGTCATGATCAGTGGTGCAAGTCGTAAAATAGCCCCATCATCACCCATGTATGACACAAGCAGCCGTAATGCTTTGATCACATAAACCTTCGCATCTCCACCTTGACTGACGTGTGCTGAGTGCTCTGGCACGCACCACACGAGCAGATGCTAGACATTGTGGTTGAGGCAAGTCGCCCTTTATTTACTGTGATGTGGTTTTGGATCCTCGAAAGAATGAAATGTAGAGACGAGAGAAGAGGCTGAGCCATTCCACACAGGGCGACAGCGTGTGCTAGCAGTTGAGACCTGATACCCAGAGGCTGAAGGTTAAATTCCACAGTGGTGCACTGCTGTGTTACTGACAGCCAAGGCACTTAACCTGAATGGCCTCAATAAATATCCAGCTGTATAAATGGATAACTTGTAGAGGCTGTCTAAATTGCTCTGGATGAGAACGTCTGCTGGGATAATGTAATGTAATGCAATGTAACTATTGAGAGGGGCCGCTGTAGAACTAAAATAACAGCGGAAGTAAGCTTAATGTTTAATGTCTCTCCCGCAGGTGTCAGATCTGAACCAGGCAGTGACCAAGAACAACGACGCCCTGAGGCAGGCCAAGCAGGAGACCATGGAGTACCGCCACCAGATCCAGTCCTACACCTGCGAGATTGACTCGCTGAAGGGGACCGTGAGTCTGCTGCGAGCTCCTCCACCACTGCCTCATCTCCCCCTCCTCTGCCCTCCCTGTCTTATTCCTTTCATCCCCTGTCCGCCTTCCTTGGGTTTAACACTCCTTCATTTTGTCCCTCTACTTCCCCCTCACTCTCCCAATCCCATTTCCCAGGGAGTGTGAACTTTTGACCCCTTTGATTTACAGCAGAGGGAGGTGTGTGGGAAGACTGGGGTTATTCTCAATTTAGTTTTTTTTTTTTTCATTTTTGGCCCCAGGTACTGTGTCATTGGGAGGCATAAATTGACTCTGATTACTGTTTTGTTTGAGCCAAACTAGAGATTTGGATCAATTACAGGAAGAAAGTGCACAGTGGTGCGATAACTGATCCACTGTTGGTCTCACAGGGGTTTGTTTCTGCATGCCACAGGGCTGAATTGAATGGCACAGTGGTGAATGATATAAGCGGATTACGTGAATTTCGGTGTGCTGAATATGCCATTTGCACAGCAGTTGAGGATAGGTTTCAAACATTTTTGCTCTGACATGAGTCATGTGGTAATCGGAGGAATGTGTTTTCAGTTGTTATTTGTATGGGACACGCACCTGATGTATTTTCAGTTGTGGTTTGTTATTTTCCCTTTCTAGCTGTGGTTAGTAAAGGTAAAAATTAAAAATATGGCAAATTAACAATGGTAAAAATTTTAGGACAGGGTTTTAAAGAATTGGTTTCATCAAGATTTGAGATTTTGCATCCTTTTGTAAAATAGTGTTGAAACCAACGTTATTTTCTCTCTAAACGGATTTTCAATGTCAAAATGAAGGAGCCATTAAAAGTCAAAGTGTCTCTTTCTCTCTCTCTCTCTCTTCCTCTCTCAGAACGAGTCTCTGATGAGGCAGATGAGGGAGATGGAGGACCGTTACGGCCGGGAGGCTGGCGGTTACCAGGACAGCATCGCCCGTCTGGAGGCTGAGATCGCCAACATGAAGGACGAGATGGCCAGGCACCTGCGGGAGTACCAGGACCTGCTCAATGTCAAGATGGCCCTGGACGTGGAGATCGCCACCTACAGGAAGCTTTTGGAAGGGGAGGAGAACCGGTAAAGTAGAGAGGGACATTACATTACATTACATTTACAGTTACAGTTACATTACAGTTAAACTGTATTACCGTTATGGTAATCCCGTTATCCTGTTTGATGGATGATTAATATTGCTTTACCTTTCTTCTTGTATGTGTGTGCTCTGTATTGTGTGTGTAGTTGTAGTAACACTTTTCGTTGTACTTTAAGTGACTGCCTTAGCAGTACTGCTTTTGTTTGTCCTGCCAAAAACACATAAGTAAACTGAAAGACACAGAGAAGAAAATTGTCAGGAGTTGGGGGTGGCAAGGGAGGACAGGGGGGCATGGGTTGTTATTCACACCTTTGCCCAAAATTGTTGGTAACCGTTATTTTTCCAGACTGCTTCTTAAGAAATCCGTATTCATCACTGTCATTAAATGAAATGGACACCGATCAATGGCACAGTCTGGGAGAGGCATCCGGAGGGAAAAATTCAAGCCAGCCAGCCAATCAGGCGTGGACATGTAACAGGGCCTCAGCGGCCAGTTTCCTCTGTGTCTGAGCATGTGATTCTCATCACCGATCTCTTCGTCTCTTCCA
The DNA here is from genome assembly GCF_013368585.1 of Megalops cyprinoides. Classification (NCBI taxonomy): domain Eukaryota; kingdom Metazoa; phylum Chordata; class Actinopteri; order Elopiformes; family Megalopidae; genus Megalops; species Megalops cyprinoides. The sequence goes on along the minus strand of NC_050593.1, from coordinate 11,478,927 downwards.
GGATTGCACTTCCTGTGCAGACGTACGCCACCATGAGCTTCAGAGGTGAATAACCCCGCATCACACAGCCTGGGTGTCTCCTCTCCTTTGCAAAACTCGTGGACCCCAAACCGTATTTTAACTGGCATCACAATTTCACTGCTGTAAAACTGAAATTCCTTTAGCTAACCTTGTTTGTACCTACAGCAGCCCTAGAGCATACAGTAATACCTAATGCGTTAACCACTGCTGCTATAGAACTGTGCTCCCCTGTAACAAGCACAACAACTGGAGCACTATGTACACTTTGCGCTGCATGCTTTAACAGGTTCGCTCATACTAAATGGAAACACCACTTCAATGTATTGGATACCTTTGACATAGCGGTCACTGCTGCGATTTAAATTGTTTTACCACCAGAGGGAGGCAGCGCTCCTTAAACTGCTAAGCAGCCCTTTTCCACATTCCTGCCCTCACCTCAGATTAGTGCGATTAGCATAGGGTGAGATGGCATGTGAATAAATGCATGATTTATGCTGTATCTTGGAAACTGATATTATTAGTTCTTCTGCTGTTGCCATGTATAAATCTTGGGCATATTTCAGAGAGTTTCTCACAGCTACAGAGTTCATTACACATCCATAGCTCCACAGAATGTCATTAATTTTGACATTCTGTAATTGTAGCTGTACACATTTTGTGATTTTTAATTGCTGGAGTTGGGACTCTGTCGCCATAGAAACCAGTCCTGAGCAGCACCAGCGCTCATCGGAGGTCCATTCCAAAAAAACAGTCCTGATCAAGACCATTGAGACTCGTGATGGGGAGGTGAGTCACACATGCACTCAAACACACTCTCTCTTGTTCTCACTGTGGCTTTCTCATTCTCTCTCTTTGTCATTCTCTCTCTCTCTCTTTGTCATTCTCTCTCTCTCTCTCTCTCTCACCTCCTTCTCTTTCTCACATTCACTTTCTCACTCTCTCTCATTCTTTTTCTGCCACAGTCACACACACACACACACACACACACACACACACACTCCTTTTTATTTTTCTCTTTCTCTATTTTTGTTAACAAACCCACATGCTCGCTCGTACCCAGGCACACACACACAGACACACACAGACACCAGCTGGAACAGGACAGAATCAGAGAGATAGTACGGCTGCCTCAGAGTGTGATAGAGTTCTGAAGCGCAGAGGCTGTAGCCTGCAGGAGTTACCCAGGTTCCCCGTCTCTGGCGGAAAGCATGATCACAGAGCAGCCGTTTCTTTCATCGCCGCACAAAGGCTGATTAATGCAGCACCTCAGCAAACCCCGCAGACAGACTGTCTGTGCACTGTTTGTTAAATACCCTCGACACACACCGCGGCTCTAAGGATCCGCTTTAGCAGAAAAGACCAGAGAGGACAGGCAGCTGGTGGTGGTGGGTGGTGAGGGGTGGGGGTGCCACACATCGACAGTATGTTGCTCAAGATTGACTGACTCTGATCTGTAACAGAAGAAAACATGTTCACATAACTTAATCCAGTCCCTGCCATTAAATATAAATATCTTTTTCACTGGTTTGTTTTGACTCAGGTTAGCTACGAGTAGGCGAGGGGGGCCGCTAGAGCTCGCTGTGTAAGTTCTGTTGGGTCCTGCCAGCGTGGCCCCCTCCACCCTCCACTGACACCCGCCTCTCTTCCTGTAACTACTGTCCCACCACCCCCACCCCCCACCCTGCTTCCCAGCTCTGGAGCAGGTGATATCCCCGGCTCAGGCCAGGCCAGGAACTGCAGGGTCCAGGGGCCGATGTGGCCAAATAATGCCTTGTCCATGCAGCATGTTTCAAACCTCAAATTTCCAGATGTGATTCTGGCTTGATCCTGCGAATTCACTTTAAGATTAGGGATGCCACATCTGAGGACAGCACTGCTTTTGGACAAAATTGCCTTTTCGGACAGATCTAAAGATCTCTGCAGCATGGACCCGTCTCTCAGCTCACGCCACAAGGGGTCATTTTAGGACACCCTCCGAGGCCCATAAGCAAAACGTTTAACCCTTCGCTGTCTATGGAAACACAAGGTGTTGTGACCCCAAAAGCACTCTGGGCTATGGTAGAATAGAGCTTTCCGTCTGAGTCCTGGGCTCTTTCCTGCTTCAGAAAGCAACCGCTGATCTGGGATCAGTCACAGACTGAGCAGCCCACATGCGCGTGCACCGCCGCCCTCTGTAGCTATTGCATACTGGTTCTAATCAGGCTTGGAAATGTCTGCAGCTGTTTCTCTGTTCTGTGCCACGCTAAATAAATGTTGATGATGTTTCCGGGGGCTAAAAAAGAGTAGACACAAAGAGGCTTTATTCGTATGTTTAATACTTTTTAAACCTTTCTTGGTTGACTAACTTACTGAGGACTTTGATCGGTCATCTGTGACTAGGAAACAAATCTTAAGAAACTAAATCTGGTTTTATTCCTAGCGCTAATCAGCCTCTGATTCTGAAAAAGCCTTTGAGATGTGTGGGATTGAACGGTGATCCTGAAGGAGAGGAACATACATGGCCCATACATGGATCACAGCGAATGCACCCCCATCCACCCATCTGTCTGTCTGTCCAGTTGTTTTGGCCTTTCTGGGAGCCCTAAACACCCCCCCCCCCCCTCTCTTCTCCCCAGGTTGTCAGTGAATCCACGCAGCATCAGGAAGATGTCATGTAGAACACAGAAGAACGGAAAAAAAAGAAAAAAAGACGATAAAAGAGAAAAAAAAACTAGGACATTCATATACCAATAGCGACTCTTCGTTTTTTTTTTTAAAGGACAGACACACAGTTTTTAATGCACTCACATTAACTGCTCACTGATGAAATGAACACTTACTGAAAGCCACAGAAATGGAAAAATAATGAGAAATGTGTATAAAGACGGGGACAGCAGGTTTGCCATCTGCCAGGTAACGGGTTGGCGGGGCATATCCCATACCTATACAGCACCAACATTGAAACAAGACAGGGAAAGAGCACTGCTGAGAGAAAGCTCAGTCTAAGCTGTGTGTCTGTGTGTGCGTGTTGGTCTCCCTGAATTTATACAATGTTGTTCCTCAACGACGAAAATCTGCAATAAAGATCTGCAGTCCTTGGATGACTTCGATGTTAAGTAGATTTCATTCCTGTTCGACAGCACACGCACGACCAGTCGACTGTGAAGCATCTGTTTTTTTTTTGATACGTATGTGAGATTACAGAGGGTTACAGTATCTGTGCCGGTTTGATAAAACCACAGGAAGGACTCCTGACAGAGTCGAGACAGAAGGTCTGGCTGTGTCCTCCGTTGATGGAACTGTGAGGATTTTTTCAAATGCATTGGCTTTGAGTTACTTGATCCCAAAAAAGAAGCAAAAAGGTCAAAGAGTAAAGCTGCCAACCCCTGATCTACATGATGTAAGGGTTTTAGCTGAGGAAAACAGCAGTGTCCTAATCCACATGATATAGAGGTTTAGCTAAGGAAAACAGAAGTGACCTGATCCACATGATATAGGGGTTTAGCTGAGGAAATCAGAAGTGACCTGATCCACATGATATAGGGGTTTAGCTGAGGAAATCAGAAGTGACCTGATACACATGATATAGGGGTTTAGCTGAGGAAATCAGAAGTGACCTGATCCACATGATATAGGGGTTTAGCTGAGGAAAACAGAAGTGACCTGATCCACATGATATAGGGGTTTAGCTGAGGAAAACAGAAGTGACCTGATCCACATGATATAGGGGTTTAGCTGAGGAAAACAGAAGTGACCTGATCCACATGATATAGGGGTTTAGCTGAGGAAAACAGAAGTGACCTGATCCACATGATATAGGGGTTTAGCTGAGGAAAACAGAAGTGACCTGATCCACATGATATAGGGGTTTAGCTGAGGAAAACAGAAGTGACCTGATCCACATGATATAGGGGTTTAGCTGAGGAAAACAGAAGTGTTCTGGCAAGTGCTCATAAACCCAAACCACAGCAAAACGCTTCAGACTCATCACTTGCATTTGACACTTCCATTTACCGACTACACAAAAGTATTTAGGCTAAGGTTAGGTTTTATTTATTTTTTTAGTGACAGATACTATTTTTCAACAGACACCAGTCTTCTTTGCTTTTGCTAATGCTAATAAGGTTGATCCTAGCTCTTGTGTGTAGCAGTTTTGAAAAGAGAAAACCTGGTGTAACAAGCTCTTAATAAACAATAGCTTTGGAATTTAATGGTTTGTTGTCATTGATATGCAATTAACATGCTTTATTGCCAGATGACTGGAAATAGAGCCAGTGCTATGTTTCAGAAATAACCATATGCTGCGAATAAGCATGATCTTTTTTGATGAATTTTAATGATTGCATGTCAACTAAATAAACACCTTAACACGGACATAACAGGTAACAGATAATTCAATAGACACAGAGGAGTGTTGTGCTAGTGTATGAGCTCATCCCAGACATACAGTGTTAATATGCTGTATGACTTCATGGCACACATGCAGTTAAGCAATTGCTTATGGGTGGTGATTTGGCTGCATAACATGTAGGAATTAATGGCTTCCACTGTAACACTCTCTAAACAAGAGCAGAGAGAGAGAAAGGGAAAGAGAAATTATCTTGCTCAAAAAGTGAGAAATTGGTTCCTACACTGGAGAAAATGTTTCCCACTCTTCGATAACTCGGTCTCAATTTAGCTGACTTCCTTCATCCAAAAAATTCCTATCCTATTGGGAGAGGATTAAAAAACTGTTCACTTGGCTGCTAAATGCATTTCCATTTGCTGTAATCTGAGGGACAACCGGCAAGCCAGTTAATTGAGAATGTACAGATATACATAATTGCTGTTGTTCCGTTTTGCTAAATGTTTGGCAACATAATTTGTTTGTCATGGAAGTGAAGTGCCATGTGAATTCAAATTTGAGAGGAAGAGAGAGGATGGAGTGAGAGAAACAAGGGATTGGAGAGAAAGAGGTGTGTCCAGCCACGCCCCACCCCGTCTGGTCTCAGTACCCCCTCACCGGACCCCGCCCGACCCCGCCCGACTATGGCAGCGTAGGGTTGAGACTGTGGTGCTGACACACACACACACACCAGACCCCACACTCCTCTTACGTGGCCTGGAGTGTGTGACCTTTTCACAGCACCCTGACAGCTGGGCCTCTGCCTGTGAAGAGGCGCCTACGGGAAACGAGGCGTGCGCACGTTACCCCCTTAGCGCTGCAGAGGTCAGGCCCTGACCTTTTGGGCCCAATCCGGTCCCAGGTCTGCTGTGTGAGTCACAGCCAGGGGAGGGAGGGAGGGAACCGGGTCATGTAGCGTATGAATGGAGGAACGGTTTGTTTTTCAGTCCCGTACAAAAGGGGAAATTTTGGCAGCTAGAGCAAATTACAGCAGTTAGAGCAATTAGAGCCGCCTGATTAAGTTTTTAAAACCTGTTCTCTTTTGTCTCTCTCAGTTCAACGCAACAATGCTTTACGAGTGGGCCAACCTAAAGCAGGACTGCCAAAGCAGTCACATACAATATGAAGTTTAACTAAAAATAGATCTACTGTACGGCACAATATCCTGACTCATTACATTAATTGGGCTGTTATTTTAGCACGGTTTTATCTCAAATATGTGTGGATCAGATCAAGGATAAAGATAAAGCCTGTGATCTCTGTGATACTGTAAAATAACATTTGCTAAACATCAAATGCTCTTTTTGGTGAATGGGTAGGTGGAGATGTCGTAATTGATATGAGGTTCTTTTTTCCAAGAAATCTGTTCTATTTTATATTTCCAGGGAATCAATATCACAGTACAGGGGAATGTGGCCAGGTATAAATATACACAGCCCGACTGAGAAATTACTGCATGAATCATTAGTCAAAGTAAGAATGCAAAAACACTGACATGGAGAAATCCATCAGACATTTCCAGTAAGGTGGATTTTAACACTGCGTGTAAGTGTTCCTGGATTTGAGTGAATGGTAGCAAATACCATCTGTATGGGGATGATGGGGGGACTGACTCCCCCTTCTCTCCAATCCGCCATTCAGACCGCGCTCCAGGTCTGCCAGGTCACTCTGGTTTGCAGCATCAAGACGCTGGCTGTCGCCTGCTTTGTACGCATGTATTCTGGGCACATCTTCTGCCTCTCCTGGCCACAATTTTGTGGGACGAGCTTCCTGTAGTGGTCAGGACAGCAGAGTCACCAGCCACCTCCCATCAAAGATAGAAGACCCACCTCTTCTGACAGCACCTCGCTTACCCTACCCAGCCATGAGCTCCTCTCCCTGAATTATGTAGTTTTATGGTAGGGTATGTTGATGTTTTACTATGGGGCATGTGGTAACTTTTCCGGTAGGTATATAGTCTCACTACTGCGTACCTAACATTGAGTTTGTGAGAAAAAGTTTGTAAACCCTTTGGAATTAGCTGCATTCCTCCATTAATTGCTCCGAAAACGTGGTCTGATCTTCATCTAAGTCAGAATATTGGATAAACACAATCTGATTAAAGAAATAACACACAAACAATTGCACTTTTTCATTTCTTCATTGAACACATAGTCTAAACAATCGCAGTCTAGGCTGGAAAAAGTATGCGACCTGTTAGATTTAGAAACTTTCAGCAGAAATAATCTCATCCCTTTGAGAAATAATCTCAAAGGGTTCACAAACGTTTTTTCTCACAACTGTATATACAGAAGCACTTAACCACTCACAGAACTGCTGGGTGCTGATGTGTCCTCAGACGTGGTCAGCAGTGTCCTGTATGCCCTCTTCTTACATGGCGGTCTGTTAGACGGTCTGTTCTCTTACTGATGTCAGATATACCGACTACTGTTCTCACTTTTTGCAAGTCACTCTGGGTAAGAGTGTCTGCTAAATGACGGAATGTGTATGTAAATGAACGCAAAGGAAGTGGCGGCTCCAGAACATGTATTTGGCACCTTTCTCATTCCTCCTCACATAAAAAAAAACAAATTTTCTCTTTGGTTGTGCACACTAAAGGAGACACTTCAACAGAACAGATTCACACTTCCAATAAAGGAGAATCCAAGGTTTCTGTGCAATTAAATGGGTAAAAATAGCCAGCGAGGCGCTCCACTTATCTTAAAGAAGGCGCAAAGAAAGGAAAGAAGCTGGCTTCTTCATAGAGCACTCCAGAGAGGGCACTTTGACAAAGGTAATTACAGTGTTCCGCCATGCTCATCTGTAATAACGTTGTACATCAGTGTGTCAAGTGGAGCGGCTCCAAGCTCTAGACCATCAGGGCCGAACGCAGCAAAACAATTCCGACAATATGCTCTGGGGGTCAATTACCAATCCTACATAACACTGAACCAAAGATATGACATCTCACAACACAGAAAAAGCTAATATGGTGCAATGTATACTCGTACACACAGGAAACTAACATCAATATTACGTTCTAGATCAGCATTTCCCAAACCTCTCCTGGAGTACCCCTTGTCCTACATGTTTTAGATCTCTCCCTGCTCCAACACAGCTGATTCAAATGATCAGCTTGTTATTAAGCAGCTTCAGGAGTTTATAACGAGTTGATCATTTGAATCAGCATGGATCAGCATTGAATGGATTTTTTTCCCTTGGAAGCATCCAAGGGAATTTTTACAAGAAAAGAACAACACCCCTGAAACCCCTCAAGATCAAGCCGTTTTGATTTAATGTACTTTTGTCTCGGTTTTGCGGAAAAAAAAAACTCTGTCAAATGTAATGGTAAGAAAAGACCAGTGCTGTGAGGCAAACATATGTAAACAATATGGAAAATTATTCTTCCCAACCTTTAGTTTTGTTTGCATTTTGAGAGGAAGCTTATCCTGCCGTGCTAAAATGAACACACCAAGGGGCTGGCTCTTTCTTCTCATCCCCTCTGTGAGGACTGATGTGTCATCTTAAGACAATCCTTTTGGGATAAGGGAGACGCAAGATTTAGCGCCACTGTTGGGTTCCAAATTGTGTCATATATTCCCCTTGTCAACACCACTCTCTACAGCCCAATCTCCCATAACTGACACCAGACTCTGCTGTTACACTGGCATTCAATACAGTGTCGTGTCCAACACAGAGGTCCTCTTTCAGGTCTAACATCATGACTTCACAAGACAATCCTCACCATTCTCTTTATTCACAAATACCCAGTGGCCCATTCCTGTGGCTTGCACAATAACTAAGGACAGTGATGTCACTGTGCTCAGTAGGAATTCCCAGCAACCAGTGGGATTAACGTGTGTAAGACATTTTGGCTTGCAGCACTGACTGAACATTCCATTCTGTTCCACAAAACCATCGCGTGTTGTAACAGTGAACATTCTGCAATAACTCTACTTTTTATACTTCAAAAAAAATGCTTACTGTTGCACCCCATTGTCAGCAATTTATTCATTGTAAACATATTTGCAAAACATTTTGAAACAATGCATGGCAGTTTAATTCTCAATAGTAATCCGAGTCATAGGTGTCCGTACACACACATACCGCTCGCACGTACAACATACTCATTCATGCATAGGTTCATATCATCTTCTGCCCTGTGTACCACCAGCCCACATACCCACAAACCTGCAATCATGTACACACACACACACACACACACACACACACACACACACACTCACACTCACATTCACACACACTCACAGCAACAGGAAGTAAATATCAGCACCGAACTAAATACTCAAAAAGGCTTTAGAATCACATTTTTATCATATCCAGGTCCATAAAAAGACATGCATTAATATAATACAAATGATAATTAAGAGGAACAATAATAGTAATGGACAGACAATGGTCACATTTTTGAGAAGGTATAGCACCCAACAGGAGCTGTGCTTCTAGCACGGATTCAGGGACCCCTGAACAGACAGCCCAGACTGGAAGGTGCAAACAAAGCCCTGGTCATTTCAATAAATAAACAAACAAATAAATTAATGTCACACACTTCCAGAGGGACACAAAATATTAGGGACATAATACATAAACCAAAGTCTGATCTAACAGATGAATCGATCAGCCCATTTGAAAAGCAGAAAGAAGTGAACAGTTGCAAGAATACAACACTGTATATGTACAACAAAAAACAATGCTTTACAAAGTGTACAGGAGGATGGAGAGACAGCTGCAGTCTGACTGTAGGAATATTCGGACCCCAGCCCTGTTATCCTTCCAGCTTTCCACTCCTCCACACAAAATAAAGAAGAAAGACGCTGAAGCCACACTTAGAGTCATACGGTCCTTTCCTTGAAGGACCCTGACCTGCAGATGGGAGGAGATGGCAACAACCGGAATCCCATAATGCTCCAGGGCCAGTGTTCCACTCTTCCGCTTCAGATCCATGTATTTCCTGTTCCCTCATCCCTCTTTACTCTTTACACACACACACACACACACACACACGGGCGCACACGCACACACACATACACTCACATGCATACACACACACACACACACACACACACACACACACACACACACGCACACGCACACGCATACACTCACATGCATACACACACACACACACACACACACGCGCACACACACACACACACGCATACACTCACATGCATGCATACACACACACACACACATACACTCACATGCACACACTCACACGCACACACACACACACACACGCATGCACTCACATGCACACACACATACACACACGCATACACACAAGCACACACACACACACACACACACATACACTCACACGCACACACATACACTCACATGCATACACACATACACAAAAACACACACACACACACACACATATACATACAGTCCACTGTTTTGCTGGTAGAAAAGGTGCAGAGCTCTGTGTTGGGGCAGCAGCAGTCCTGGCCCTTCCATCTGAAGTGTCCCCAGAAACCCAGGCCACCTCACTACTGTCCACAGGACTCCGTCCCTCCCAGCACGTGCTAACCCCCCCCAGCTTCCCCTCCATCACATCTGTTTCTTTATTACTGTGTCCTCGTGTCACTGAAACCTCTCTCTCTCTCCTCCCCATGGGAGAAAGGTGGCACAAAGACTTTTTGAACGGGGTCTCAGTGAAGAATTTCCTGAGACAAGACTCCAGCTGGCCTTCCGTGTCCAGCTGAGAGATTTGCAAAAGGGTATGTTCCCCTCCCATTTTAGGGAACATAATTGGGCTTGGCATAGGGACGGTGTGAAGGGGGTGCACTGCATTAGACAAACAGAGTCCACTCAAACTGTAAAAGTGTGTGTGTGTGTGTGTATGTGTTTGTGTGAGTATTCTGTGTATGTGTTTATGTGTGTGTGTGTGTGTGTGTGTGCGTGTGTATGTGTTTGTGTGCGAGTGTTTTGGGAGGGACAATTTCCCAAAATTAATGGGAAAATTTCTTCACCAGCTGGCAGATTTGGCTGGAGTTCCTGCATTCCATAAAAAAGAGGGGGCACTGTTTTATACTAGTTTATATTTCCTTTCTCCTCTCTGGAACAATGGTCCTGTTTTCTTCTTTATTGAGGCTCCCACACCCAACAGAGGTGGACACTGCCGCCTTCATCTCTCAGACTGCAAACAGGCCCCAACTCCCATGAGCTAGGCTGTTTGAGTGTGTGTGCCTGCGTGTGTGTATGGGAGGAGGTGATGGGCTTGGGGATTTCATTCAGAGATTAAAAAAACCACCCGAGTGAATCCCAGAGCTCTTAGTAAATGAATAACTCCATAATGTGATTGCCACGGTCGGCCGAGCACACACTCGTGCATTCCCGGCCATCCCTGAACTCTGTGCTCTCCCAGAATCCCCAGAACCCCAGGGAGTGGCTTTCACCAGACACACACACCGCGGCCAACAGGACCACCTCTCCGCAGACACACACACCGCGGCCAACAGGACCACCTCAGCCCAGACACACACACACTGAAGCCAGCACGTCGACCTCCGCCCAGACACATACATGCTGCAGCCAAGAGAACCTCACATGTGTAGCGGATCAGACTGTAATGGATACATCTGTGTGCAACGTGTGCAATGTGACTGGACTGCGCTTGAGCATAGTACGAATGTGGCCTTCATTGTGATCTGGGAGGCGGATATAATACTGGACGAGAGAGTTTGAATCGTAGAAGTAGAGTATGAGGATATTAAAGGGACAGAGGACGTCCAGCCAGTCTCTTCCACCCAGCCCGTGGGAGTCCCCCATCATGGGAATGTAAGAATGGGGCCCGGGAGTGACGGGGGTGGGGAGAAGACGGACACAGGGTCAGGGGTCAAAGGTCGGGGGACGGCATTTGCTTTGCGCATCCGGTGGGGGACGTGAGGGGGAGGGAGCTGGGCTGCAGGGCACGGGGGGTGGGGCTGTTCCCGCCGCTCTGCCTCCTCCCGTGCAGTCACGGCACGGCGGCCGCGTTACCGCCGCGGGCCAGCGGGGGGGCTGCGTCACACCCGCACGGCGGGCCCCGCCGAGGCCGTCAGGGGCACGGTGGAGCCGCAGTCGTAGTCCAGGTCCACCATGGTGTGGGTCCCGCTGACCATCCTGCCCTGAGGGTACCCGTGCCTGTCGGTCTGCCGGTCCCGAAAGCTCTGGATGTAGCTCTGAGACACAGCGAGGCAAAGAGAGAAAGCGGTGAGGAGGGAGAAAGAAATAAAGATACAAACTCAGATCACACAATGAACAAGACGTCTGGGCCACTACTGCGCTGTGTACTGCCAGATGGAGTGTCCCCATGCATACCCTGCCTGAGGCCACCGCCCCATCCCCTGTCCAAACCACACTGGCTGTGGAATGGAACTGTCGCAATGAACAATGCGTTATACCAAAGTTAGCATTCCCCTATTTTCCAGGAGTCTCTCAGCTGCCATTTTTCTGGGGTCAGAGAGTCTGAGTTTTCTGGGTTTTTTACTCCCTCTTTAAAATCAACTATACTACATACACAGCGTTTTGTGACAACCTCAAATGTGAAAATGCTATAGCAAATAAATAATTGATTGATGGCCTGACAGCAGGCAGCAACCCAAGGAATACCAGGAGATGGGGAAAAAGTAACGTGTCTGGTTTTCCCACAGATCCTCGACAGTTGTCTCGACCGGGACAAGCGCCAGATCTCAGCAAGGCATCATACTCTGCTGCTCATGTTGATGTTACTGGAGTCTAGTGATAATCAAGCTGAACTGGGTCTGCCAGCTTTCTGCCCAAGCTCAAACGGGTCTGCCTCTAGGAAATGGGTACGAGAGATATCAGCTCCTGATCATGAGTAACCAGTGTGAGCTGCAATAGAGACAGAGAGAGAAAGAAAAGGAGGGAAAGAGAAAGAAAGAGAAAGGGGGGGAGAAAGAGGGAGAGAGAGAGAGAAAGAGAAGGAGGGAAAGAGAGAGAGGGAGAGAGCAAAAGAGGGAAAGGAAGAGAGAAGGAGGGGGAGAGAAGAAAGAGAGAGAGAGGGGGGAGAGAGAGAAAGAGGGAGAGGGAGAGAGGGAGAGAGAGAGAGGGAGAGAGCAAAAGAGGGAAAGGAAGAGAGAAGGAGAAAGAGAGAGAGAGAGAGACAGAGAGGGAGATGAGCGCACAGCGAGGGACAGGGTCTCACCGGAGAGAGCACGTCGCCGTCGTAGCGGCGGATGGGGTTGGGCTTGCGGCGGTATGCGGGCTCGGGCTGCATGGCTTTGGGGTGGTGCGTGTGGTGGGGGTGGTAGTGCCGCTGCTGCTTCTTCTTCTTCTTCCTGCCCTCCCTGCGCTCGTCCTTCTGCCGGATCCGCATCAGCTGCACCCGCCGCTGCTGCCGGCTGATTATCACTGAGCAGGGAGATGCACGTGAGCATATACACATATACAATATACAATATACAATCACACACACACACACAAACACACACACCTCTGATGGCTGATTATCACTGAGCAGGGAGAGACAGTAATGACCATACACATACTTACACCACATACACATATACAATATACAATCACACACACACAAACACACACACCTCTGATGGCTGATTATCACTAAGAAGGGAGAGAAAGTAATGACCATACACATACTCACACCACATACACATATACAATATACAATCACACACATACACACACACACACACACACACACACACACGCACACACACACACACACCTCTGATGGCTGATTATCACTGAGCAGGGAGAGATGCACGTGAGCTCACAGCATACAATATATACAATATACAATCACACACACACACACAAACACACACACAGACCACTGACGACTGATTATCACTTAGCAAGAAAGACGGTTTCTTCTGATCATGTCCATACATAATCACACACATGCTCTCACACAGACACACAAAGACAGGCTGCAAATACAGGGTCACGCACGCACCCTTCCTCAGCAGGGGCTTGCTTTCTCTCCCTGTATCTGCCCATTGCATGTTACTCTTGCAACACGCCGTGATTTTGAAACCAAAGCTGCATCATCACACAAAATCAGACGCTAATGTATTCCCTGACACACTGCCCTGCTCCACTTTGGGAATTCTGTCATGAACGTGATTATAGTGCTTATTTCATGCAGTTCGCGATGCCTGACTCTGACATCTCTGCACACCACCTAACATGCACCATCTGTTAGGGGATTCACTTAATGATCTCCCCCTCCGCCCGCTCTCTCACAGTGTCCTGTCTACTTTCACCACGCCCTACCCCCTCTGACCGCACCCTGCCTCTTCTGACCGCACCTGGCTTCCTCTGACCGCACCCAGCTTCCTCAGACCACACCCTGCTTCCTCTGACCGCACCCTGCTTCCTCTGACTGCACCCTGCTTCCTCAGACCGCACCCTGCTTCCTCAGACCGCACCCGGCTTCCTCTGACCGCGCCCTGCTTCCTCTGACCATGCCCGGCTTCCTCTGACCACACCCGGCTTCCTCAGACCGCACCTGGCTTCCTCTGACCGCGCCCTGCCTCTTCAGACCACGTCGTGACTCCTCTGAGTGTACCCTGTCTCTTCTGGCCACGTCCTGTCTCCAATAACGGTGCCCTGCCCCCTCTTCACCTCCATTACATCACAGCCTTTAAGCCCAGTCACAGCACTGCTACCTGTCAGAGAGCCCAGAGAGCCCACCGGCACAGCTGCTTGTTGCTCTTTGATGTTTGCCTTGACCTCACATTGTGATAATGTCTCTGTTGCACATGACAGCATTCTGCTAAATCCTACATGTTGCTGTGGCAACGCTATCTCACCTTTATCTGAACATCCTCCACTCCAGTCCTTCCCAACTCCCCCCCTTCGCCACGCCTTCTCCAGCTCCTGCTGTTGCTGCTCTGATTAGTCTGCTCTGTTCAGAGGTGAACGTGACGGGCTCCCAGCCTCCCACCGCCCACAAGCGAATGGGGAAGCTCAGGTCACCATGGCTACTGTACAGTGCCCAACATACTGCCAGTGCTGGCCTGGCCTGAGGTTTGAATGGATTGGACTGCACCTTTAAATCAGCATCTACCCTCAACCCATTGTTGACTTAGTAAGCAATCAGCAGCTGAAACCCTTTTTTTTTACTTGTCTTTTTTGTTTACTGTGTCAGGGTTGCCTTTGTGCACTTCTTATTACACTGAATTAATACAACACAGACACTGCATAGCGTGAAATAATTTGGACCATAGCATATCCTGGTTCTATGAAGTTCACAACGGCAGTTAGTGCCGCAGATTAGCCCTATAATTAGCGCAGTAGGTGCCACTTGTGTACAATCTTGATTTCCCATCATTGCCTCACCCTCATCGGCACGTCGTGGTCCGTTGTGTTTAACGAGTCTTTTGCGGCTCCCCTCACAGTGTTCTCAAAGTGGACATCGACATTCTAAATGCAGGTACATCCAAAATACAAAAGGTCAATCTTTCCTGACCATTTCCCATGCACGCAATTAACGCAAATTAAGAAGAGAAGAACCGGCGGCTGATGGTTGATCCTCACAAAACTGGGCGAACGTGCTAATGAGACCAAACACGCTCAGGACGGCTATCGGGCTGCAGGTCAGTTCTCATCCTCCCCCTTGTCTCACCCACCAGTCACCACTTACACAGAGCAGCGAGAGCCTACAGTCCAACAGCCACTCCACCCTGGTCCACATCCAGACCCCCCTGCCCCCCCTCTTTATTATTCCAGCCCACTTCATTTCAGGGAGCTTCCCAAACACAGCACCCACACAAGAAAGCATATCACACCACACCCTCCAAATCCTGCCTTCTAAGAACTCCTTGTAGAGTTCACTATTTAGCGGATGTCTTTACCTAGAGCCACTCACAAAACAGGAATAATAAGTACATTCAATAAAGCTGCATCGACAATGGAAGCATGCTGAACACAATAGACCACATCTGAACACACGTCAGTCCCTCTCTGATGTGACAACTGGATCTACCGTAAGTGCATATGTGTAATAAGTTTATAAGTACAGCATACGACACTACATTTATTAATTTGGAAGACACTCTTATCCAGAGTGACTTACAAGAAGCACATTCAGTATGGCCAGGCAATGTGCTGCACAGATACTGAATCATTACTGCCATCGCTGAAACACAGCACCATTGTGGGAAACATTACCTACAGTGGGAGTAAGTACCGCCACAGGGCACAAGACATGACAGTACATAAGTACATACAGTACCAGTCAAAAGTTTGGACACAACTTTTATTCTCTATTTTTACTGTTTTATCTTATCTTTATCTTATATTTTAGATTCTTCAAAGTAACAAAAAATATTTCTTTAAAATAAAATTCATACATAGGCATCAACTTCACTATTTATATCTGTTTAAGAAACAAACTTTTAACATTTAAGCATGTCTTTACATCAACATGTCTTTGAATGCATGTTTCCATTATCAGGTGTGTCCAAACTTTTGACTGGTTCTGTACATTCATGCAATTTGTAACATTCATGCACAATACAATATACTCTAAATTAATCCAAAGACTGCAGTAATACAAGGTAATCTTGCAGGTCTATGTAGCCATTACCTACATTTCTGCCCAATAGGGGAATCAGAGCAGCTCCTAAATCACATCATTCCTTACATTACATTATTGGCATTTAGCAGACACTCTTACCCAGAATGACTTACACATGTTACAGTTTTTACATGGTATCCATTTATACAGCAGGATATTTACTGAGGCGACTCTGGGTACCTTGCCCAAGGGTACAGAAGCAGTGCCCCAGCGGGGAATCAAACCAGCAACATTTTGGTTACAAGCCCTGCTCCATTACCACTATTCTGCACTGCCACCCCTGTCAGGTGAATGGCAGTGCAGAGCGCCAAAGAGAGAAAGCTAACAGTGATAAGGTCCCCGCATTTACAGGCTGAGAGTGCTGACCCGGACCGTCCCCGCACACGGACTCACCCTCAGTGTGGGAGTACCCCTCCGCCGTGACCTTCCACTGGATCAGCACCCCCAGCAGGGTGAGCACGGGCCACACGCCCAGGATGACCCAGCTGAACCAGCACACGGGCCGGCGCGGCGCCACCTTGATGCGCTCGTACACGTAGCGCACCAGCATGAAGAGCTCGATGAAGTAGTCGACGGTGACGGTGATGACGGCCGAGCCGAAGACGGCGGTGGAGAGCGTGGTGAAGCAGCGCTGCCACTGCAGCGTCAGCACGGCGAACAGCATGCCCGAGCCCAGCAGCATGCCCAGCGGGATCCACACCGTGCGCGGGTGGTAGAACTCCTCCATCACCACCAGCGCCGCCACCGCCACCAGCAGGCCCAGCAGCAGGCCCACCATGAAGAGGCCCACGCTGCGCACCAGCATGGTGACCAGGCCGCACAGCACGCCGATGCCCAGGCCGATGCCCACGCTGGCCTCCACGCTCAGCTGCGTGTCCAGCACCCTCTCCTTGTAGCACAGCATGAAGATGATGATGGAGCCGAACATCAGGCCCGTCAGGAACATCACCGCCTTGAAGCAGCGGTAGCCTGAGGGAGGGGAGGGGGGAAGAGGGGGAAGAGGAGGGAGAGGAGGGATAGGAGGAAGAGGAGTGAGAGGAGGAGGAGGAAGAGGAGTGAGAGGGGAAGTTAGGAGAGAGGGTTCAGAAGGAAGAAAGAGAAGAGAGAAGGAAGAAGGAGAGAGAGAAGGAAGAAAAAAAGAGGAAGAGGATGGGTGGATAGGAGGGAGGGTGGAGAAGAAAGAGAAGAGGAGGACAAGGAGGAGGAGGAAGAGAAGGAGGGGCAGGGGAGGGAGAAGTGAAGAAAGGAGAGAAGGCAGAGAAAGAAGAGAAGAGGATGAGGAGAGATGGAAGAGAGATGGGGCGGTGGAGGAACGGGGGTTGAAAGAAGGTTGGATGGACACAGGTAGGAGAAAAGAAAGAAAAGGAGGGATAGAGAGAAAAAAAGAGGAGGGGAAAAGATAGGTGGAACAGAGGGGTTGTACAGGGAGAGGAAAAGAAATGCCAGACGAGAGAGACAAAGGGAGACAGAGAGAGAGTTTGGTTACAGGTAATGCTGCAGTGTTGGTTCCTAGAGATAATTAACTTGTTTCTTTGTTTTCCAGTTATTCCCCTGTTCCTCTTCTGATACTTTATCTGATACCGATATTCAGAGAGGTACTTTTTATTACATTTATGTAACAGCAATAAGAGCTGTCCGATTCGCCCACCCCATCACACACACATACACACACACATCAACGCACACACACACACAAAACAAAACCCTTGACAAAACTACGTAGTCGAGCATAACAAGCTCCTCACTCTAACAATTTCAAATAGCAAAACCCTGATGATGTAGAAGATCTTCTTCATTAGCCTCGCATATTGCCTACTGAGAGAAAGAGAGAGAGAAATGGACATAGAGAGAGAGTAACATAGGGGGAGAGAAAAAAAACATAAAGTGGGCTGAGGAAGATGATTATATAAGATGATTGTGTGTCACAGTGAGAGTGACCCAGATACTCACTTAAATGAATAATAAATGTAGAGAGCAGCACTCAGTCACTGTCAGGGAGGGGTAGAGAGTGTTCACTTTAAGTGTGCAGGGGTCACCACAGCAGGGAGTTCCCATCACCACTAGGGGGTGTACTACCAGATGCATGACATCGGGCCCATACCTCATTACAGACTGTTACACTACGCAGTCTTTCTCTCTGTATGTATGTAGATGCACAAAATGATATTCTGTGCGCCTTCCAACACTCTCTCTTTCTCCCTCTGTCTCCTTCTCTCTCTCTCTAACACACACACAAACACACACACACACACACACACACACACACAGACACACACCTACAGTATAACAGGCAGCGTGGGCACTCTAGCAGTTAATCCTTCAGCATGACACAAATCCTTTAAAAAAACCATTATCCATATTGTCGCCCTATTTGCGCTTCCATTACATTTCCAGCGTTACCGAATCTGCTGGAACCAGCTCAATTAGGAGATAAAGACCCAATTCTCCGAAGCAATCCAGAAGTCACATCCATGTAATTGGTAAAGCATTCCCAGAGGTCGGGTCCAGGATTCGGGCCGGCCGTTCCCCTACCCAGCGGATCCCCTCCCTGCCATAGAGGCACCCTCATCCTCGTCGCTTTACGCGGAGCCAGAATACGTCGATTCAGCTGTGAAGGGTGTGTGAATGGTGGTTGTCCAGACATACGCCCTTACTCAAGGCATTGAGCTCCCCCAGAACACACCCATAACCCAGCACACTCTGCTCTCTCCCAGCATGCTCTTCTCTCTCCCAGCATTTTGGGCCTTACCAAAGAAGCAGTAGATGATGCCGAAGAGGCAGCACATGGAGCAGACGACCGAGGGTACGATCTCGTAGCGGCGCTCAATCTCATCCTCGCAGCTGTAGAGGGGAGGGGCCAGCCGGAAGGCCGGCGTCTGCAGTGTGGACGTCATGGCGACAGCACGTGGGGGGGTGGAGCTAAGCGGTTTGGGAGGGGGGAGTTGGGGCGGCAGGGGGTGGGGGTGCAGGAGGGGGGAGAGGGAAGACAAGGGGGGTGGGGTGGGGCTGCGAAGATCAGGAAGTACTTCCCATCCACAGGAGTCCACCTGTAGAGACAAAAGAGAGAACAGTGAGGCTGGTGAAGAAGACATCGTAATCCATATGCGCCAAACAGCAAAGCTGGTTTGGCGTCAGAGCTGAGAGTGAGCGTCCACAACCTCCCAGAAGGAGGCTTTCAAAGCCATATTTCACCTTCTGTCAGGTCATTACCCTCTTACCCTCTTTTACTGAGGCCAAAGCTGTGAATCTAACCACCTGGACCAGCACTGTAGGAGGCAACAGAAGAAACTGCCTAACCACAAGCTCCTTTACTGCTAAATCTCACAGCTCACAACTTAACTTTCATCACTAAATCCTTACCACTCACCTAAAGAGTAAACTTTCACCCCTAAACTCTCACCCCTTCCCACTCACCCATAAACTTTCACTCCTCACAGCTCACCCCGAAACTTTCACTCCTGAACCCTCCACCCCTCACAGCTCAGCCCTAAACCCGCCACCCCTCCAGCACTGCCTTGCTGTCTCTCTCTGCCACAGTCTCTCGTATCAGACCTGCCTGCTTGACAGCCGCAGGCAACGATAAGCAGGCAGGGGAGCAGGGAGGAGTGCTGTTTGTTATTCGCTTCTCCCCTTACGTAACGCGGTGCTCCTCATTAGGTGCCTACGCGGCAGCGAGGAGAGACCTGAGAGCTGATGCTTTCGATTGCTCGGCCCTCGCGTATGCACGTATCTCGCTTTAGAGCACGGCCGTCGCCAGATGTGCTGTCGGGCCCTACACAGGGCTGCCACCGTGAGGCTGCCCCGGTGTTGCCCCTGATCCCCGCTAAAGGATTCTGGGTCAGGCAATGACATAACGCGGAGCGCCACATAAGCGTCTCGCTGCAGAGCGTGAGATATTCATGAGCTACAGCCCCACCCCCGCCCTTCCTTCGTTCGCTGACTCGAGCACGCTGTGTAAATTTCTCCTCCCCCCCAGCCTCCGACCCCACTGTCTTTACGCTGCACAGTATGCAGATTTCATTTTCTCTGCTCGGATCGGCCAGCGTTTAATATTCGCTTTGCCTGAATCTGATCGATGAAATAATGCCTGCCGCTGCAGAAGTAGGACAGAGTGAGAGAGGGGCCCTCGCTTAGAGCACAGGATAGGAATGACCGTGCACAGGCCGTGCCCAGCCACGCCATGCTACAGCCCAGCCCCGATTGGCTGATACGGGTTGTTTGGTTTCCTGCAGCAGAACCCGTGGTAAATTTATGGAGTTCCATAGCTGTCCGTATAGCAAATTTGTTTGTTTTTGCTTTCTGGGTAGCAAACATAAAAATTGTATGAATTATAGTTTTTTAAACCTTGTGAGAGCGGTATAAATTTACAGTTTTGCATAGAATATAAACAGTATTTGGTGTAAAGTACATATGTTCCCTCACCTTCCACACTTTCTGTGATAACTGTAGAATTGCAGTAACTATATTTAGCTAAAGCTGTTATACACCTACACCGCTAGCGAGGGCAGGGATGACAGCCTGATAACAAGCAAATGTCACAAGACTATCTTTGATAGCTATGCTAGTCATGTAACTACACTTCAAATAATCACCACAAGACTCCAACAACACGTCCACATTCCTGACGGCTATGCTCACACCTGACATGTCGCAGTACGCTAAACCCTGCCGTGGGCCTGCTTGGGATCAGGCCAGAGCCTGAAACTCCGGGTTTATTCCTCCCTGGAAGACAAGGAGGGGCTGTACCTGGGCCACCACGCCTGGGTCCAGCACATCAGCGGAAAAAGGCCACCATTTTCATGGACAGAAGTGTAGCCTAGCAGTAAGGAGCGCAAGTCGTAGCTAAGAGATTTCCTGGATCCCAGTCAACGCGTTTGGATGCACAGATGAGGCATTTGTCTGTGCCCTTGAGTGCTGACACTTCAGCAGAATTTCTTGAGCAAACGTTCAGGTGTATTACAACATGTAGGTTATGCAAAGTCCCCTCCGGCGAGCAAATGAAAAATCTAATGCTTCAGGAGGTGATCCTGTGGTGATACTGTATTACAGAGAATTGTGGGGTCCGGACCAGTCAAGGGAGTCTGTCCACCAATTAAAACGGCTCGTGAAATGATTGAAAGACTGGCAGTGTGGCGAAACTCCAAGATGTTTCGCTGCACCTATGGGCAAGGCGAGATACTACACGCACGTAACTGGAGATGCTGCAGCAAATATGCAGCTGTATCAAAGGACAAGGTGTAAAGCGGTAGCTATGCGCGGTTAATCACAATGAAAAGCATATCTGCTACGCAAACACAATTGAATGCACACCGCGTACGCACAAATGAGCTTTAGAACAAAAATGTTTATTTATTTTAGAATAACACAGAGTGAGTCACAACGGGGTACGAGAGAAACACACTAACGGCTGATGAAATCAGGCCCTCTCAGAACGGCTTCGGGAGGAGAAACACAAAATGAGTTCATCCATCTGGAGAGAAATCACTTCTTCCAGCCCTGAGGCATCTCTCCCCCCCCCCCTTTCTCGCTGGGCTCGTTTTCGCTGTGCCACCCCCCCATCACTCCTTCGCTCCTTCACCCACTTCCCTTCTCCATCTTTTCTCTTTTGTCCTTCACTCCTTTCCCCCTGTTTTCACCCTAATCCCTCCTTCGCCTTCTTTCCTCCTATGCCTGAGACAAAGGCAGAACAATTAGGCTTGTCACCACACTGCCACACAGTGCTGTATATGACACAGTGTACTGTGCTGTATCTCAGTGCTGTATATGACACAGTGTAGTGTGCTGTATATGACACAGTGTCGTGTGCTGTATCTCAGTGCTGTATATGACACAGTGTAGTGTGCTGTATCTCAGTGCTGTATATGACACAGTGTAGTGTGCTGTATATGACACAGTGTCGTGTGCTGTATCTCAGTGCTGTATATGACACAGTGTAGTGTGCTGTATCTCAGTGCTGTATATGACACAGTGTAGTGTGCTGTATCTCAGTGCTGTATATGACACAGTGTCGTGTGCTGTATCTCAGTGCTGTATATGACACAGTGTAGTGTGCTGTATCTCAGTGCTGTATAAGACACAGTGTCGTGTGCTGTATCTCAGTGCTGTATATGACACAGTGTAGTGTGCTGTATATGACACAGTGTCGTGTGCTGTATCTCAGTGCTGTATATGACACAGTGTAGTGTGCTGTATCTCAGTGCTGTATAAGACACAGTGTAGTGTGCTGTATCTCAGTGCTGTATATGACACAGTGTACTGTGCTGTATCTCAGTGCTGTATATGACACAGTGTAGTGTGCTGTATATGACACAGTGTCGTGTGCTGTATCTCAGTGCTGTATATGACACAGTGTAGTGTGCTGTATCTCAGTGCTGTATAAGACACAGTGTCGTGTGCTGTATCTCAGTGCTGTATATGACACAGTGTAGTGTGCTGTATATGACACAGTGTAGCGTGCTGTATCTCAGTGCTGTATATGACACAGTGTAGTGTGCTGTATCTCGGTGCTGTATATGACACAGTGTAGCGTGCTGTATCTCAGTGCTGTATATGACACAGCGTAGTGTGCTGTATCTCAGTGCTGTATATGACACAGTGTCGTGTGCTGTATCTCAGTGCTGTATATGACACAGTGTAGTGTGCTGTATCTCAGTGCTGTATAAGACACAGTGTAGTGTGCTGTATCTCAGTGCTGTAGAGGATACAGTACAGTTTTGTATAGGGACAAAAAGAGAACAGAAGAGAGAAAAGAAACCAGTTTCAAAAGCGGAATCCCACTGTGGCTATCACTCTCCTTTCTGCTGAGCCGGATGAAAGGCCTTTGGGTGTGGAGCTCGGGGGACACAACTGCACACAGACACGAAGACAATGTGGCCCATGACCCTCGCTGATGGAGCGCTCAGGGTCTGAGCTGTGGAGGAGAGGACGTGTAATGGCCAGAGGTAGCAGGAATAATGGAGAGAGCACACGGAACAAAAGCCAAACCAGACACGCAGATATCAGCTTACTGCTCCTGCTTCACCTTCCTCCACCTTCCAGCTGCCTTTAAACACAAAAGACGCATCCCTTTGGTCCAGCGGCTGTTATTTTGCCCACTGATCACCACCCAGGGCTCACTGGAGGATCAAACAGGACCCTGGAGGAAACACATGCGGTGAGTATGGCACGGGACTCATTCACAACCAATAATTCATCACACAGGCATCAGCGCTTTTCACAAGATTCAACCTGTTCTCCAAAAACAAACACCCACGTTCCTGTGAGTAAGTGGCTGGCGCTGACAGACAGGCTGTTAACAGTACAGCTGTTTGTACTGGCAGTCTCAAAATGGGGGGTTAATCCAATGTATGATCCAATCACCTTGATTTCCCAACAGTGGGTGGAAACGCTCCCTACATCCTGTATGTCACAGGGAAGGTAGGAAATGACAGCAACGCTCTGCTGGCAAAGGTGACAGTGACATCACAAGCCTACTCACAGAGTGTCCTGTGACATCACCAGGTACGCCCACACAGCTCATTCTGACATACCAAGCTCCGTTCACACCGCTTACTGTGACATCACAAGCACAGCCCACGTCTTATTGTGACATCACAGCTCTGCTGAAACGGCTAACTCTGTCATCACCAGCAGAGCCCACAGACTCCTCTGCTTTTAGTTTAGAGAAGTCAAAATACTGATCAATATCAGTCATTTGTAATTTACAAAATATTCACTATTTTCAAAATGTGAACAAAAGAAAATATTGTGCTTTCACCAGTCAAGCACCGTGTCACGTTGCAGTTCAAGTCAAAGTAGCTGAGGATAAAAACTGGAGGAAAGAATGGATGAAATTAGAAGAGAGTAAGACACAGAAAAAGCTTCCAAAGCTACCTCACACTTCCTGTCTGTTGTCACCACGAGAGAGGAATGCTGGATTCTGGGCTGCTCCAGGTTATACAGAACTTGGCCAATGACAGAGCAGCCTGACCCCCATGGCAACAGCCTGAGAGCCAATCAGTATCCCGGCCTGTGACTCTCACTTTTTATCTCTACAGTGCAGCTGAGAGACCCTGTTCTCCGTCCAGTGACACAGAATGCAAACTGTGAATCAGTGAATTGGACCCGACCCATGTCAGTGCGCTCCCGACCAGGGGGCTGATTGTCTGTCTGGCCCTCATCAAGTAGGGCTGCTGCTTCTTTGGTGTGGCCTTTACCACCTCATGAACAATACATCAGTGAGACATTAGGAAGAACAAGTGTATGTGCATGTGTTTCAAAGAGTGCATGCGCGTGTGGGTGGGTATGCGTGTATGTGTGTGTGTTGTGAATCAGCAGGCGAATACATCCCCACTGACAGAGACAAGATTAGCATCCACAGCCACAGTAACGAGCCACGAGGGAGAGAGAGAGAGAGAGAGAGAGAGAGAGAGAGGGAGAGAGATCGAGAGAGAGAGAGATATAGAGAGAGGGAGAGAGAGAGAGAGGGAGAGAGAGAGAGAGTGAGAACGAGAGAGAGAGATAAAGAGAGAGACAGAGAGGGAGAGAGAGAGAGAGAGAGAGGGAGAGAGAGAGAGAGAGAGAGAGAGAGAGAGAGAGAGAGATAGAGCGCAGCTGGGGAGACAGTCAGGAATAGGATTATGTTGCAACCTTTTCTGTTTCCTGGCTAAGTTCCATCTGCAATGCACACGCAAAAGCCCACGGAAAAACAGGTTCACACCCACACGTTTTTTTACAAGGACCCGCTTCTCCGTTCAATCCCCCACTCGTTTCCCATCCCAATCAGCAGCTGGCTGGCCACCACACCCGCAGCGCTAAGAGGACAACGCCAGCTCACAGCGACCACCAAACACAGCGAGCACCGTCCCCCGAACGGAGGCCCTCACACCTCACCCGCCTGCCCCAGCGCCACGTCACTGCCGCGCCCCTGTTCCTCCGCAGCCCTGCCAGTCACGACCCGGTGGGGGCCGCGGAGTTTATCGAGCAGAAACCTCAGCATTAATATTTCAGACATCCCAGGAAAGCCTGGAGAGAGAAGGGGGAGGGCACTGGGTCCGTCTGTGGCTTCCAGCAGCCTGTGTGGCGCCGGACACCCGAGAGAAGGGAGCCGGCGCTAAGGGAGCCGGCGCTAAGGAACCCCGGCGCACACAGTGGGTCTCCTGCAGAAGGGGACTAAAAGTCCACGCCCCAGTGATTGAGGAGCTGTGCTTCTGCGCGGTAGGCTGCGGGTTCGACTCCCCGTGCCAGGCCTTGCCGCGGCACCCCTGAGCGAGGCATCCCTCCCGAGCGGTTTCAGGAAACGCTTGGCAGTGTAAACGGATGGCGCACGAAAACGCAGGCTGTGAAGGATGCTCTGGGTAAGGCCGCCCCGTACAGCGGAAGAATAAGGGAATGTAACGCGCTGTTTCTCCCCCTTGTGTGGCTAACTGATCATCTCAGGCAGATGGAGCTGCTTGGTGTGAAATCACCCAAT
Source organism: Megalops cyprinoides (assembly GCF_013368585.1). NCBI lineage: Eukaryota > Metazoa > Chordata > Actinopteri > Elopiformes > Megalopidae > Megalops > Megalops cyprinoides. The sequence goes on along the minus strand of NC_050593.1, from coordinate 11,453,538 downwards.
AATCCTCTCTCTCTCACTCACTTCCCATCTCTGCTGTGTGTCTGGTCCCAAAAAGCAGACAACTTCTGTAGACTGCAAGGTTACATTTACAATTACACTGCATTTACATTTATATTTTGTCAGCCAGCAGACACTCTTATCCAGAGCAACTTCCAAAGTGCAAACGCAAACTGCATTTAGCAAAGCAGCATGGAATGTTGCATAAAACAAGGAAATGTGAATGATTCAACATGAAAGTGAAACGCAATCTCCATTATTACCGTAATGGAAAACTACAGAGCTACAAAGAACTCCAAACGACAAAACCACAATGTATAAAACAAAAATATATATTACCTATCGATGTTGTTATCCAGAGTGACTCCAGCATGCTTATGCCTGATACAGGCCATGCAGATTACAGAGGCCTCAATAAAATTCCAGATGCTTCTGCTAAGCCTTGTTTCCCCTTCTTCCCATGTGCAGATCGCGTAGCTCCACCGAGAGGCATTTTCAATGAGGCCGCTAGCGTTTGAAGTGCACGTCTGCACAGTAGGTGGCAAACAGAACAGCGGCCAGGTTACTTGAAGATGATGAGTTTCAAGCTCCCGCTGTGTCTGGTTCAAGAGGCCTAAGCTTTAATAAGGCAGAAAAGACCCTTGCTGAATTGCAAGGGGCACGACAGAGGGCATTCTCCTTTCATCGTGTCATCCAGGGTCCCACGTTGCTTCTCCCAAGAGCCGCGCGCATTAGGAGTGAAGAGCCAGCCCTTGGTCTGGAGTGGAAATTAATAACGCCGGCCTGACAGATTGTGTGCTAGCGTGTGTGAAGCTCAGGTGAGGACAGCGGCTCTGGACAGGCGCTGCGTATTCCTGCACTCCACTGAGGTGATTGAGACGGAGGGGCAGTTATACCTGTACACTAGGTTCAGGATAATGTTGATGCAGTGGTGTGTCAGTGGTGTATCAGAACACAGGAGTCAGATATCCAGTTCAGGGGTTTATTTAATGTGTGTGGGTATGTGTGTGTGTGTGCGTGTGTGTGTGTGGTTTCACGGGCATAGCCACACACAACAGCATAACCATCTGTCCAAAGGTGTTTGGTGTCTCCAGCTCTTCACCCCGCAGGAATTAGTACAGCTCTGAAGCCGGGTGAGGTCACCACAACTTTTATAATGTCCGAAACCCTTGGCTCTTTTGGGGTTCCTATTGGAGGCCAAAGGATACGGACAGGTCAGAGGGCAAATGGTGACCTACGGGCTGTTCTTGTGGGTGTACCTGTGGTTCAAGTTTCCTGCTGGGGTGCTGCTGTTAAGGGGGAGCAGCAGGACAGGTTTGAGCAGATTTGAACTGGTTTATAAACAATGGTCTGTGAGAGGTGGGGATAGTGTGCACATACTGAAACAAACAAGGAAATGTGGCCCTTTTTAACAATGATAATCCTCAACCCTCCACACCCTCTGTGGTACAGTACCAGCATTTACAGCTGTTCACAGATTTGGCCAAGATCCTGCTCCTCGATCACATGGCCCACTCACTCCTGAAATAGTACCCCCACAGAGCCTGATAGAGAAGGGACACTACATTCTGAAATACTTGAGTCTTGAGGCCTGTACACTGGGACTTAAGCCTGAAACAACCAAGGCCTATAGACTGAGACTGAAACCTGGAACATTCAAGACCTGTAGACTTAAGCCTGTAGGCATAAGCCTGAAAAAACCAAGGCCTATAGACTGAGCCCTGAGAAAGCCTTCAGTCTGAGACACGCAAGTCATACTGATTCAGGCAATGTCTTCAAACACTGGAGATCACATTTAGATTCACAGATGACATAGATTCATTTGGTCTAAGGTAACACAGTGGTTTACAGTTTAAAAACCCAAACAAAAACACGGGTGCTAGCAGAGGCATTTTGAGCTTCTCTTTTCCTCTCTTCTTTTGAAGGAACATCACACCACTTTGTGGCCACAGCATGGTGCCTCCTCAGTCTTCCCTGAGCCACCTTTCTAGCCCACAGCGTCATGAAATACAGCACCAGTGGACAAAGCAAACTAAAAAAAGACCAAGAAGCAGCAAGACTTTCCACATATTACAGCTAAAACTGCGTAATTATTTCCTCGCTCTACTTTCACCACCACTACAACAAGATGGGGGAGAGCTGGGAGTTAAGTAGCTCTCCAGGGTGATGTAATTATGATAAAATTATATAACAATGATTGTAACATAAATATAAATAATAATGCCACAGCAAGCCAACAGGATAGCTCGGGGCTCTCAAGTGAAATTACAATAATGATCCTAATTATATTCAGAATAAGAATATACACGTAATAACTGCAGTAAAAAAGTCAAATGAAAGCAGTGTTTATGTTTGGTTCCCTTTCACACCTCCAGTTTCACTGAGGGCTGTGGAATGGCTCTGTGATGAGGAGGAGAGCTGTGAGTGTGAGTGTGAGTGTGAGCATGAGAGTGAGTGTGAGTGTGAGCATGAGTGTGAGTGTGAGAGTGAGTGTGAGCATGAGTGTGAGTCAGAGCATGAGAGCGAGTGTGAGTGTGAGTCAGAGTATGAGAGCGAGTATGAGCGTGAGCGTGAGTGTGAGTGAGTGTATGAGTATGAGTGTGAGTGTGAGTGTGAGCATAAGCATGAGTGTGAGTGTGAGCGTGAGTGAGTGTGAGTGTGAGCATGAGTGTGAGCGTGAGTGAGTGTGAGTGTGAGTGTGAGTGTGAGTGTGAGCGTGAGCATGAGTGTGAGTGTGAGTATGAGTGTGAGTATGAGTGTGAGTGTGAGCGTGAGTGTGAGCGTGAATGTGAGCGTGAGTGTTAGTGAGTGTAAGTATGAGTGTGAGTGTGAATGTGAGCGTGAGTGTTAGTGAGTGTGAGTATGAGTGTGAGCGTGAATGTGAGCGTGAGTGTGAGTGAGTGTGAGTGAGTGTGAGTATGAGTGTGAGTGTGAGTGTGAGCGTGAATGTGAGTGAGTATGAGTATGAGTATGAGTGTGAGTGTGAGTGTGAGTGTGAGTGTGAGTGTGAGTGAGTGTGAGTATGAGTGTGAGTGTGAGTGTGAGCGTGAGCGTGAATGTGAGCGTGAGTGTGAGTATGAATGTGAGTGTGAATGTGAGCATGAGTGTGAGTGAGTGTGAGTGAGTGTGAGTATGAGTGTGAGTGTGAGCGTGAATGTGAGTGAGTGTGAGTATGAGTATGAGTGTGAGTGTGAGTGTGAGTATGAGTATGAGTGTGAGCGTGAGCGTGAATGTGAGTGTGAGTGTGAGTGTGAGTGTGAGTGTGAGTGTGGCCTGCAAAGGGTTGAGGGTTTTAGCGGGCTGAGTGCAGCTGCAAGAGGGTGAGCGCTCCCCTCAGAGCAGGGCCAGGGTCAGGACGCAGTGCCACAGTAGAGTTAATCCCGGTTAATCTCGTTGAGTGCTCCTGATCTAAACTGCATCCCAGGCCGGATCACCACCTCCTCCTCCTCCTCCTCCTCACCCCTGCGCGTGAGGAGCACCAAGGTGGGTGGGGGGGCGGGGGTCGATGCGTGCTTTGGCACTCGAGTGGCGCCATGCAGGCCCGGGGGCGGCGGGCGAGCAGTCTGTGCAAAACGTGACGAGGTCCTTGCTGAGAAAAAATAACAGTCATTTGCCCCCCCTCCATTATCAAGCCAGCACACTGTCGGTCAATATCCGGCGGATACTGCCAGCTGAAGTCCTGTCTCAACAGCTCACCAGCAGAAGGATCCCACAGCAAGTAATTTAGGCCTGTCTGCATTACCAACAGTTTTTTTTCTTTATAATTGGTGAAAAACATCTCTCATTTGTTTTTATAACTGTAATGAAGCCTGTCGCTTTGTGGATATGGACCATCATTACAAAAAATAATCAGCCACATTAACACCTGCTGTGTAGAATGACTGAATCCATTTCACTACAACAGAACAGACTGAATGAACGAGAATATACTTGTGTTTGCCAGTCACAGTTTTCACAGCTGTTGTCTTCAGATCAGATCCTTTGTGATATTCAGTCATGTGGTGTAGGGATAACAAACTTGGCTTGCAACCAGAAGGTAATGGATTTGATTCCCGTGCAGGAATAAAAGAGTAACGTCAGAGGTAAGTCACCCTGGATAAAGGTATCTCTATTAAGCAAAGCTGATTAAGTCAATCATTTAATCATTAATGACTGACTTAATTGGTTCTGATGAAGGCCTGGCTTGTCCTGTGAGCTCAGTCTTCAACATGAGCGTCACCTTTAAGTCTTCCGCTGCGCGGGTGGTGGTCGGGGTTCATCAGGTCTGTCCACAAGGCCAGTGCCTGGGTAGCTCGAAGACAAGTGACGCCAGTGGGCACCGGGCCACCGCGATGGCGTGACCCCCGCCATGGGAGCCCGCAAAACGAGTCGTGAGTGACACACTCTGTCGTCAGAGCGGAGTCACGTCCCAGTCCTACGGTCTCTCCCACAGCAATCTGTCGTCTCCACCCACGCCCTGGTGGGACAGTCAGCTGGCGACTGGCGCTACACCCACGCTCTCTGGAACCGGTTCCCGGTTCTCTGTGCGCGGAACCAGCCAGGAGTGATCCATACACAGCTGACTGGGGACTCTGTGTGTGTGTGATAGTGTGCTTTTATCCACATGAGGAGATGGTTTCTTTATTCAGAGCAACAAATTATTAATGAGAAATTGTCCTCAGCAAAGAACAGCAGTAGTCAGATACAGTTAGACAGGCCAAAAGGAAAACAAACAGCAAGTCAGAACACAGTACATGCAGTGTGTGCGTGTGACTGTGTGTGTGTGTGTGTGTGTGTGTGTGTGTGTGTGTGTGCTTGTGTGTGAGTGTGTGTGAGTGTGTGTGTGTGTGAGTGCGTGTGAGTGCGTGTGCGTGCGTGTGAGTGCGTGTGCGTGTGTGTGAGTGTGTGTGTGTGTGTGTGTATGTATGTGTGTGTGTGCATGTGTGTGCGTGTGCCTGTGTGTGTGTGTGTGTGTGTGTGTGTGAGTGTGTCTGCGTGTGTGTGAGAGTGTTTGTATGCGTGTGTACAGAGAGCGTAACTGAGCCAGGCTTTCAGGCGGGGTGTCGCTGAGTGTGCCACCGAGCGTGTCGCCGTCTGTGTCCTCGTCACCGCGCGCGCTTTTTGGCGCAGACTCCTCAGCGTTCCCGGCCTGCTGATGATGCGTCAGCGCGGCTCGGGGTGAAAGCATGGGCCTCTCTGTTCCCTGTGTCATCGCCGTGTCTTAGTCATGCTTCTGTCGTGAAATGCCAGCAAGCATGTGCTGTGCAGCCTCCTGCTCCTCCTTTCCCCTTCACGCTGCTACGGAAGGGGGCTCAGCAACAGAGCGGCCGCTGCCCACCGTACAATTAAGCTACAAAAACATACGCTTAAACCTGGGATTTCATTTCTCAACACGAACGCACTTCTGCGCTCAGTATGTAACTGGAAACCCACGACTGAGGTTCCAAACGAAGATTTGAGAGAGGAACTTTCAGATAATCCCTACACAATTAACCAACCCTGGACAAACTGGTCCTGTACACATCTATAAAAAAAACCACTTACCACTCCCTTTCCGTGTCAGCTGTTCATGGCAGCCCTCCTCCAACCCATTTCCCTGTTTTCTTTTCTCTGATTGTTACTGCATATGACTGCATATCAACAACCACAGCTCATGGCCGGCTGTGATCCCTTTGTCGGGCTCCAAACCAAATAAAAGTACCATTACAACCACATCACACGCAACCTTCACGCACTGTTTGTATGGAAATTTAGATCTACACAACTGCTAACAGTGCACCGATCATCTTTAAGGCTAGCACCTATCGTTACTTAAAGCAGAGCAGTTTTGGATTTGTTAGTTCAGAAAATCAGAAGCAAGAAAGCAGATAAAATGAATCACTGGTGACTACAAAACATACAGTATCTGTGTTGATTACTTTTCTTTTCGAATGTTGGAGCCGCATCGATAATAGCTAATCGATCGGTCCCAACCAGCTACATACACCTCATGAGAAAACATACAGATCTGAACAGGAAGATAAAAAAACATCTCAGGTGAGCTTGGTGAATACATATATCTCTGGCTACCCAGGGCAAGGTCAATAAAAGTTTTGACAAATGTTCATATTAGCATTAACACACACATTTTCTGATTCCACAATGATGTTTCTGTAGCATGCTGCTTTCACCTTGGTTTTTGACTCTAAATTTCCAAGTGCGTAGAATTGTCATATTATTTTTTTTTGCACTGAGAGGTACAGTTGTGACCTGTTGCTTAGTAGTTGTGTGGTTCCCATGTTTCATTTACACTGATTTAATTTTTCCATTGTCCACAGCCTGAGGACTGCATAAGAGCAAACAGAGATGTCTCTATCCACACAAAGACTAGACATAGTATTACAAAGCTAATCAGTAAAGGCTAAATAATCGCCGAGCCAAACCAATCTAGGAGGAATCTATAAATGGGTCAGCATTCCCCCTTAGCCAGCACTGGTGGATAAGGTGATTCCGTCAGTTTATTAACTGAGCTGAACGAGCAACATCTGATGAGCGAATTAAAGGATTTGGCTCGGCGGTGAATTTGCAAACAAGATGGTTTCAAATAGCACTTTAATTCACGCGTGCGGCTGAAGTGCGAGTCCAAAGGCACTGACAAGCTGCCACGGGCTACGGCTAATCTTACCCACCAAATCTTCACATCAAATGCGAAAAGGCAATTTGAGGAGAAATGCAGTCATTCTAGCCACTTAGACTGATGCTATTGTCATAATAGCTGCTTTTAACTCTGGCCCCTCAGGACCCAAGACAATTCCAGGAGTAGAGAGAAACAAGACCCATGCCCGCCTTAACCTTCCGGGCAACAGGAAAGGAAAGCGGAGGGAAAGGAGCAGTCAACAAGTTAAACAGATCCAATGAAGCGGGGGATCTGAGAGTGGGCTGAAATTGGTTAGCAGACTCTATTCTTGGCGGACCTGTTAAAAAGACAGCAACAACACAGGAAGCGTGATAGCAGCATGCCATCTACAAATCCCCGCCACCGTGCCAGGCTCTCCTTATTGCCGGTGCCCGCTCGCAACGCTGAGGCAGCACTGGCACATAGCCCCTCCTGGAGGGGAGCGCTTCTGGCATCGGAGGAACGGAAAAAGCAGGGGAACAGGAGGGGGATGAAGGAAGGAGGGATTGGGGGGGGTGGAAGAGTGTGGGAGGTACCTTCCGTTCGGACCTGACAGGTGAAGCACGACGCAGAAGACGAGACGTCCGGCCTGGGCTGCTTGCCGTGTCCCCGCTCGCCGGCCGACCGCCGCGGTCAGGAAAGAGGGCGGGCTGGGAGAGACAGACAGGCTCGTTCGCAGGACCGGGGCGGCCTATTACTGGGGTCTTAGCTCACTGGCGGGGGGGAGGGCAGGCTACCATATGGAATGCTCAAACAGACGTTTGGCGACATGGCTGTTCTGAACCAGAGCCAGAGTTCTGTCTAGGGACAGCCCCAGTGGCGTATGTCTTCGGAGGGATACCCAGATCAGGGGACGGGGGGGGGTGGATGGGGGACAGAGGAAATCCCCTCACTAATTAAGCATACAAAGCTCAGAGTATGAACCGTACGCCAAGCTATACAAGAGCGTTGTTCAGACATCTTGCACTAGGGCACCTTGAACAAGTTTATCTGAAGTCAGCAGCTCAACCATGATTAGCCGTCATTAGAGAGAAGCGAACACATGGAACTCCAATGGCAATTTAGTCTTGACACAAAGTCCCACCCAGAGTATTGAGGAGGTCCAGCCAAGGGGTTGAGGGGCCAGTGTCCATTCAGTGTCAGTTGCCTGATCAGGGAGAGTGTTTAAGTTATCATGGTACATTACAATACTCATCTGCTGGTGAAAGACTTTATTCAGCCAGCTTAAAGCTCATACAATCTACCAAAACTAATTCATGCAGCTGGACTAATTCATTTCACCAGACAGACAAACCAATTTCTCTGCTTTAACACTGCTCCTCTCTACCTTCAGCTCCCAGCATGTGTAGCGAGGCTGTATGAGATTTTGATTGCTCCAGAGTTGGCTATGCAACCAAGACAGAATTTCCAGTTCGCTTGTGTTATTGTTTTATAAGAATAAGGCATTTCTCGGTGTAGATTCTCACTTCGACAAAGGTGAAGGAAAATACATCGCACACATATGCATTTGTGAGGCACACATAAATTTGTTGCGGTTTAATTATACTTAAAGCTCAAGGATGTGGACACAGACTTTGAGGCTCAATTTACAGGAATTTCACAGGCGTTAGATGTGTGTGATAGCACTGGGGGACACATGCTAGACTTGGGCTGACGGTTGGAGGACTTGGCCACATCATACTAGCTCAGTCTCATTAGGTACTGTGAGCTCCGAACCACCTCTGCCTGCTTCTTGTGAGGCTGGAGCCAGGAGCTGTACTCTGGCATCCACTATGAAGACAATGGCCAGATAGGCCAATATCCTTGTCTCTGTGTCTGAGTTCATGCCTAAAGCAGCCACATAATGCTCAGGTCTGCCTGCGAACTGGCCACAGAGGTAAAGACAAGAGCTACACCACTGTACTGAACCACACACTCGCACACCTTCTCCGAGAAATGATCCCACATGTCTCAAATGCTGTGGTAAACTGGCTCTCTGACTGGTAGACTGTAAAAGGACAAAAGAACACATCAAATTGCCACGAAGGGATCCTTTAGAGCAGTTAGATGCATGACTCATTCTGTAATGGCACTAACGCGCTTGCGTCATGCTGTGCATTACCACGCAGGATTTCACTACAGCTATAAAAAGAAAACCAGTTCTCAGAAACACAGACTGTCACAGTTAGACCTCTTGGTAGTTTTGATAAGGACCTGACATACAGCAAGACATGGACAGAGCTCTGACACTGTAAGTCGAGGATTTACTGTGGAGTCGGTATGTTAGTCTGCAGGAAATGAAAGTGCAAGCCAATGTTAAAACATAATCAACTGAGTAAATAAACTAAAATACCAAGAAAAGACCTGTTCAGGGGCTGTAACTGCTTTTGGTGGCTCCCCCTTTGCGCCACCTAGTGGCGAAACAAATGTACTGTTCCTAATCACAGGGAGCCACTTAATCCGTACGTCAGCCAGTGACTGATTCAGTCAGCTCCTATAGGGTTCTTAGGCTCTGCTTAGCCACAATCTGCAGTATCTGTTGCTGGTGGGAAGGACAGCAGTGAAGTGGATTAATGGGATTAGAATGGACTTTCCTTTCCTCTCTCTTCGCCGTACTCCACCCCCCCCCCCCCCCCCGCCTTTGCTCTGCTTTCTCTCTCAAACATGCAAAACAGGAAAAGGTCTTACTTGTTGCGGCAGAGCCAAGGTGGATTCTGCCCCTCAGGAAAGCTGCTGCAGTTTTATCCATACCTAGCAATCCTTATGTAATTGTCATCGCAGCACACTGCAGTTCCCACATCCCGTGGTGTTAATTTTACTCCCCCACGCTGTCCATTTATGTTCCTGTTCAGTTGTGTAGCCTCCCACTTTATACCCTGCAGTCTCTCTGTTGGAAACACAGGCTCGTTGCAATCCTTACCAGTTAAACAGACATCAGTGGTCGACTGAGCACTTGGATGTCAGTTAAACATCCCCGAACACCCAGCCGCTGAACACTCAGCTATGTCATCACCCTGTCATATGTCAGGCACATCACATATGACATACACACAGACACACACACACAGAGCTATGTCTCCCATTTATCCAACAGCAGGTAGCTGCCCGGGGCCTGTCACTCACCAGAAGGAGAGGCAGGAGGTCTGAATATTTGATGATGTTGTTACTGTCAAAACAGAACGCTCGCATTCACGTGCCTTTTAAAAAAAAAGGGGGGGGGGGGGTTGCTACGGAGACAGGGCACGACCTTATGGAAAGCCAGGGGACCGAAGAGGTTCTGAGAAGGTGGATCCCACTGCTGTTGATACATGTGCATGATTCAGCATCCCACTCTGACCACACAGACAACAGACTGATGTGAAAATCCTTAACAAAACATCATAAATAATCTATCAATACTCAAGGTTGATATGGTTATTGACGACAATGACGACAATAACCCTTTACAATGATTACTAACTTCACACCCGCATGCTGGGTCCACATGTGTCCGTCCTAAAGCACATACTGTCAAACCCTCTGGTTTAGGCATCTGAAAGACTGGCAGCCAGGACAGAGCGTGCTGATGGGATCGCTCTGCTTTGCATGGATGAACCAGCAGGGGAGACTCCTTGTCGTGTCTCCTAGTCCTGTCATCTGGCACAAGCTGTCATTCTGTTCCACGTAAAAAGCAGCCAAACCCAGAGCTCAGGTCAATCAAGTGCCTGTGATCCAGGCTGAGCCCAGTGGTGCCAGGAGCAGTGTACAGAAATGACTCTGAAAGCCCCACATGTAACAACGCAGACCCGTGTCATTACAGACAGGAAGTGACATCACCATCAGGACAACACCGTTCCCTCACTGCAGGGGCAATCAATCTCCATGTGTTCTGAAGCTCTCCAGTTCTACATGCCCCCCCCCCCCCCCCCAAACACACACACACGTTCAGTCTCTGACATCATAGACCCACTGTATCCTGCTTACTTCATTTTTTCAAGTAACATTCAATTTTTTTTTTTTACAACTTTCAGTTTCAGTATTTTCCCAGAGTATCATTCAATTGCCTATAAAAGCAATCGAAGGAATAATTTTCCATACTGGTTTAATTTTTTCTGTGTGCTTTATTTGCTTCTGATGAAAAAAAGAAAAACGCTGGAGTGCTCTGTGACAAAATAACTGTAAATGGCACTACACTAAATACATTGATTGATTGATTGATTGATTCAAACCTGGAATCAAAGACTCCACATCAAATTTACAACCAAACACTCCACGTTCAGAAAATGGCAATTAGTGTCTCACAGCTCTAATGGAGCGCAAAACACACAGAGACACACAGAGCTGTCCCTCTGACAGATACATACACTGAACAGGACAATGATTCATCATTCTACTGCATGTCACGTGTGTTCCAGAGTCCAATCAATCTGGGCGGGTGGATCTGGAACACCACAGGAAACGCATCACCGCGGCGTGGCGTGAGATTCGTTGTGAGCGTGATGTCATAACCTGCGGGTTTATGTAAGCGTTGCTGTGACATCATCATCCCCTTCGTGGACAGGAAACAACAGGGCTGTGATGTCATGTGGGACCAAACAGTTGCCCAATGTGTTGAGACAGAAGCTGCAGAGAGATGGGACAAGATTTCTAGCCTGTGGCTTTTTTGTTTGTCACCGTTAGCTATCCGCTGTCAAGCCAAGTAAGTCTTGAAACAGAGGCATGTGTGCTGGCTCTTTCTGGACATGCCCTGTGTTTCTGGCACCTCTTTCAATGCCTCACAGCATATCCTGACATACATTGTTTTCTGACATGAATGTGCACAAAAAGACTGACATGATGAGACTGACATGCGGATCCATACATGTCATTGGGCTTCTGGTGAAGGTAGACAGGAAGTATTCATAGCTGACCATTTTCATTGTGTTCGGGGTCGGCTGAGCATCTGTGTTAAGCGTGCTTGACTTAGCGCTACAGTATGCACAGAAAAAAAGAAACGGGGTGTAAAATGGCGAGCAAGACACAGCTCTGAAATAAACTGCTACTGAAAATAGTGGTGGTGAGCTGTCATCTGATGCAGAGCCGCACGCAGTGATCTCCTGGCTAAGCGTGAAGAGGTACGGATTAGTGCGAAATAAACGCTGTCTGACAGTCTCACACAAAGCGTGCGAGAGCAGGCGAATAGAGGGCAGTAACAGGTTCCATCGACCCTGCGTGTTTTCACACGGCCAAATGTCACACCCCTTGTGTATAAATAATAGAGAAATGCTGTGGGAAGTCAGTCAAAAGAGGCGCAACAATGAGGAAAATGTTGGTATGAAAACACATTAAGTCTGTAATAAATGAAAATGAACCCAAATGATGTTGGTAAAATTGGAACAAAAGAGGACCAAAAATAACAGGAGTCAGGAACAATAGCTTCATGCCAGGAAGGAGTGATGAACACACACACACACACACACAGGCGCAGGTTCCGTTTTTTGCCGAATACACCGTCAACATCCCAAACGCATGTTGTTGTTAGATAATGTGGATGTACAAGAATTGATGTGAGCTACAGTATTACGTTACAAAGCATTACTGTGAGGAAACAGTTACCAACTTGACCATGCCTTGCTCTGTAAAACCACTTTGCTAGCTCGGAGTAAAATGACAGGCACACGCGTTGTTTTTAATGAGACCGACGGAACTGTCTTGATGAGGAATGCCTTGCTTTGTTTCCCCGCAGTGTCTGTTAGTTATCTCTCACATAATTTTTCAAAGAAAATTGTGGCTCACGGTCAGGCGGTGAACTCTGTGCTGCTCCGCCAACTCGACCTCGTACCTTTGCCGTGAACAAAGAAACGGCTCCGCATCAGTACTCACCCGCGCTACGGCTCAGCATCCGAGAGGTACCACAGACCCAGGAGCGCTGCGTCCTCCGTGCCAGCTCGCTGCATCTCACAACATCTCCCGCAGCACAGCCCGCTCCCCATCCTAGAGTGCCATCAGTCCGCACTCCAGCACAGTTCACTTCTCTGCTCGTCTTCCCGAGCGCAGACCATTAAAAACAAAGGCTCTTATTGTACAGATGCTCCCGCGACGGGAAACTGTGTCCTAATTAGCTGGCCATAATAGACCTTTGCTTGATAACACTCGAGGAACTAGACATGATATATTACCGTCCTTGCGTCCACTGTCCGCCGTTAACATTAAATTCTTAATTTCTACTGATAAAATACAGGCTGTTTCTCTAGTATATTCTGCCAGCGTGCAGGTGCTGTTTCAACCCCGCACAGCCGCAGACGTCAGAGTAGTCGGCTCAGTCCAGTAGCCTAAAGAGATGATGTTAATTACCTCGCACGGTTTTGGAGTGTACCATTCTGCGCAAGATCGCGGGGCAAAGTGGGAGCCGAGGATAATCCGGGGCACACACGACCGCTAGGAGACAGCGACACGCCAGGCCCTGCCACCAAAACGCCGCCAAAGTGGACTTTCTGCTAGAGATTTGGAAGTTGTAACCGCAGTCAGAGATGTGAATCTGATATAATTCTCTATGACCATTTATGTATGAGAACATACGCTTGGTTAATACATGGCATAACTTTAAAAATCGTTACATTGAACAAATGTGTGTCTCTGATGGATTTCATGTCCCAGAGGTCCCCCTGGAACTGTTTCAGATATTGATCATGATCTTCTGGTCTTAGTCTCCAGTCTTAGTCGCCTGCTCATTTTGTGGGACAGGGTTAACCACCAATACTGGCTTTGAGTCATCCACGGCTAACAACCCCGCACTCTCGGTTTTACTGTATATATACAGTCTATACATATATAGACTGTGTTACACATTTGCCTAAATTCAGACTTTTTTCCAACTCAAGATTCTCTCTCTCCCCTGAGGGCGGGCCTGGCTTTGGACCTCTTCTCTCTACCAAGCCTAGCTCTCATACCGCTGCCACCTGTCAACCCACACTACCTCTACCTTTAACATTTTTGCCATGTGTGATGAAGCTTGCTGGCATCCTGCTGACCTGTATCAGTGCAGACCGCTAGCGCTGGTGCTGGCCCACTTATAAAAAACAGCTGTGAGCGGAGTTAGCAAGTTGTGTAACAGAATGCCCTCCACTGCCTTCTGCATGTGAGGAAGTAACTACAGCAGGAGAATCGAGCATGCCACCACGACAACACAGCGAAAAACCAGAGCTAGGCAGTAGAAGGAAGCATAAAATCTCATTCCTTGCCCTGCATATGAAGTTCAAATCTCAATCTGGCCAAGTACCAGCATTCAAGAGTGTCATGTGCTGCAGCTCTGGCTGCATGGCATAACAATGGACAAGCAATCTCACTGTACCAGGTCAGCCAGCTTTGGCTCATGCCAACCGGGCTCCAGCCCTATTGAGAAAATGAAAGGAAAGCGGATTAGCCTGGGGCACGCTACGCAAAGCGAGCTGCACAGCACTCTGTTTTTCTCCGTTTGTAGGTCTCTTATCTAAACAAATACCTGTTATCATGAACATTTGACAAATCTAGTTAATAATCAGGCTAGGAACCCACTCAAAAGGGAGCGGATTCTGCAGTTTCTGGGTCGGTGTGAGAATGACCCACAGCGCTCAAACAGGCCACAGAGAGCGAGGTGGGAATTGGTTCGGGGTGAGCTGGAGCAGTACTGTACACACATTGAATGTCCACACCTTTCGCAAAACCACACACAAAAAAATACAAGTTATCAAATATATGTTCACTTCTTACGCTGTAACCCATGACAATTAATATCTCTGATAAAAATGTATCTGAAAGATAGATCATTCATACTAGAAAACATTGCAGGCTTGTTTTATAAGCTTTAAGGTGCAGTACAGAAACTGTCAGGCCATAGCCCTAGGAATAGCCCATACACATAATTTTTAAGTGCAATAAGAACACAATAAAGATAGCAAATCATCTGGCCACCTTCTCTTTACAGTTAATTCACAGTTGTAATCATTCAGACCATGCGGCTACTTAACATATGATGTTGCTCACGCTTGCCTATTACATATTCTCTGCTGCCATTCCAAAGAGACCTACAATAATATTTATGCTTATCAGATATAAAAAGGAAAGGCTCTCATTTCAGATTCTCATCTCACAGGTCTAGCAAGCAAAGCTGAGTTGTCTGGAAGCGCTGAGTTTCCAGTCCCCGCAACAAACACATTCCTGGTTACCTCTCCATTTCTCCTGCAGGCATCATGTGCTTATTGGGGTCTTAGAGGGAGGGGACACAACATTCATGAGTCAAAGGCCATCAAAGCTGTCACTGTCCACTTCATACATCCCTGGTCCGAACGAACCCAACATGCAACAGTGTCCGAGGCAGTCTGACTGGCTGCCCTCTCTCTGGCGCCAACTTCAGGCTCGGGGGAGGAAGCGCAGGTTTATCTGCTTGGAGGGGATGAGGAGAGTCCGAGTCTTGGGCTCTATGGGCGGCGCCCCCTCCTCTGGGTGGACCTCGTAATGCTGCATCAGCTGGGAGAGGGGGAAACAAGGCTGTGAGTGAACAGCAGAGAGCACCTATGGATCTGCACCAAACAGATTCCCTAATTATTACGGTGGGTTGCAGCCCCTTGTTGATGTTCTATCCGGCAGCAGTGTAGAATAGTGGTAAGGAGCAGGGCTTGTAACTAAAAGGTTGCCAGTTCGATTCTCTGCTGGGACACTGCTGCTGTACCCTTGGGGAAGGTACTTCACCCACAATTGCCTCAAAAAATATCCAGGTGTATAAATGGATAACATGCAGAAAATTTAATATATGTAAGTCGCTCTGGATAACAGCATCTGCTAAATGACAATAATGTAATGTTATGTGTCGTTGAAGGCCATGTTCTATTTAAGACCACAACCAATCAATTAAATACAAGCCTATGGTTCCTCTTGCTTCCTCTCACACTGCTGTTGAATGTTAGCAGGCTAAAAAGACCATCCCCACTCATAGCCAGTTGCAGGTGAGATGTGGTTGAAAGTAGGTCACTCCACGCAAAGTAATAGCTAATAGCATGAAGTCACCTAGCTTGGTACTGAGACTGTTTTAACTTATTTGCACACAGAGCTATGTTGATAACAGCAAAAGGCTCAGTACTGTTCCACCCAAGCACCCAACTCACCCGGGACAGAACAAAATACATCTCCAGCTCGGCTACTCGTTTGCCCACGCAGGCTCGAACCCCTATCCCAAACGGGATGGAGCTGTAAGGGTGGTGCTGGGACTGTGTCGGAGTCCCCCTCAGCCAGCGGTCGGGGAAAAAGCGTTCCGGCTCGGGAAACTCCGCCTCATCGTGACTTGCAGCATAGTGGCACAGGTGGAACTGTGTCTGCAGAGACAGAGAGAGAGAGAGGGTGAGAGAGTGGCAGGGCAACAGGGAGATAGCATTTCTAGAGCAGTACTCTCCTACCTGGGCACTGGCAGTTAATCTGGACCAAATTTATTGATCAAAGGTATGGAACAGACAAGATAAAAGCCAGATCACAGGGAACTAAGTACTGCTTCACTCTCAGAGGAAGTAGGACCATCTACCAGTTATACTGAAAAGCTCCTAACCATCAGAACATCAGGGAGTTTCTGTATATTGAGGGAAAATCATGCCAAGCCCAAAATTCCATAAAAATAACAATATAGACATCTAACCCAACCGATTAAGGATTGCCAAGGAAACACTGTCATATATAAAAATATGACCGTTTTTCCTTGACAACCCTTTTCTCTGGTGGAGAATTAGGCTACTTCCCTTTACTGACAACTTAATGAAAAGAGAGCAGCAACATTCTGTGTATTTATCTGACCCAGACTGACCTATACCCCTCCCATTACAAGAAACTAAACAACAACCAGCTTAGCCCAAGGAGAGATTCCTTGGAACAACTAGCACAGCTTAGCACAGACACAAATGCAAATATGTAACTACACTATCTCAGTACAGGTATTCCTGGGTTCAGTGACTAGTAACCACAGCATCACCAATGAAACAAACTGACATGAGAGCTGGCTGAACAGGGGGCAGAGGTTGTGCAGTCAATGTGAACTGGGAGAAGCCGAAACATTTACATTACATTCACATTTACATTTATTCATTTACCAGACGCTTTTATCCAAAGCGACATACAAAAGTGGGCAAACAGGCACAGGCACAAGGGCAAGATGTGTACAGGTCATACAATGCAGATAGTGCTGAAGCTGAGCACAAGGTCAGTGTAGCGAGACAGAACTAATCTGATCTAAGGGTACATATATCGAATACAATCACTGGGACAATAAAGTACCGCTATGCTACCTAGGCAAAAAATGTGCTACAAATACAAGGTAAGAGATAAAGCTACAAGTACAAGCCAAGAATCTTAGATCTACAAGGCCAAAATGGCAAGGGTGTCAGTCCAGGTAGAGTCTGAAGAGGTGTGTCTTCAGCCCACGTCTGAAGGGTTGGATTGAAGGGGCTGTTCTCAGGGGGGGTGGGGAGTTCATTCCACCATTGGGGGGCGATGACAGAAAAGCAGACAAACAGAAAGGCATTTCCTGCTAGCCTGTGCAAAATATGGCGAAATAAGGAGCACATACTTCCCCAGACACACAGGACACATGAAGCAATTTCCACTGCTGTCAAACCCTGAGAAACTGCATGGGTATCAGATGGGAGAGCTGGTGGCAAAGTGGGTGACTGTCTATTACAAAATGTGGGACCTGTCTGAAAATCCTTTCATTAACAGTGTCAGTTGCTTATCAGCTGGTTTTAGTGTATTTTGAGAAAGGGAAATGTATTATATTGTGTATTATATTATATATACTGTTGATTGTTGTTTTACTTCTTTTTCTTTCATGCTGTCCTGGAGGGGGAGGGAAAAATCCTGTCATCCTAATGACACCAGCTGGAATCCTTGACTTCAAAAGGGTGTGGCAGAGAAAGAAAAAAGACAGAGAGGTTGGGTAAAGGAGAGAGAGCGTGAGAAACAGCACTGAGCTTCACTCTCCTGTACTTAGTACCTGCTTGGGGAACCAGTAGTTGTCTACAACCACCTCGTTCTCCACTGTGAGGCGCCCATTCCCAGGAACCACCGGGTACATCCTAAGAAGAGAAAGAGGCAGGCTGCACGAAACTACCAACACAGCCACATCTGCTCAGGTGTGAACACACTGCTTCTCCACAACCTGCACTTTTAAAGAAACTACTAAAACGCCCGTGCACACCGCGACTTATGGGGAGTGTGTCAAACCACACAAGAGGCTAAAGATCTGTGTCATTTATATAAATGTAGACAAAACAAGTCAAGTTAATAGTGTAAGGGGTTATGAAATCCGAAATAGTGTCAGAAACAGTGCATTGGAAATGTGTTTAAGTAAACAAAACAAACCTGGGACCAAGAGACCAAGTTTCGATCTGAGTATTCCAGTCAAACATGGACTGTGACCTTGAATAAACCCTTCCTTGAAATGCCCAGACGTAAACAACATTTTCCTCATAACTGGACCCTCTGGATTCAGTTGCCATGAAGGAAATCCCTTGTGCATTTTTCGGGCAAACAGGGGCAAGATTAAACACACACTTGCACACAGATAACATGTTGCTTTCACATTGCATGTATAGCTTTTCTGTAAAGCAGTTTGTGAAACACTGCGACAGTTCCTTTGCAATGGGAACAATATCAAAATGCATCTGATAGATAATACACACTCACACACAGACACACGGACACACAAACACATACGGCACGCATACCCAGCATAACTTGTGTGTCTGACCGCTAGTTAGCATAGCAAGCCCTGAATGCAACCCCACTCCAGTCACTACAGAGTCAGCAATACAGCACAGGGGTCAGACTCCTGACTTCACCTCATCATGCCTTACCAAATGATTACTTTTGCTGTGGCAGAGTTCAGTGCTGGAGCAAGGGGCAGAGCTGCTTGCACGCAGGCAGACTTTCCAGACCCAGAACAAGACCCCGACTGGACACACAGCCATGGATTTGGGGGGGGGGGGGGGGGGGGTCTTGTCTTACCTGAGGATTTCCTTAATTATGGCCTTCAGGTAAGGCATCTTGGTCAGGTCCTCTGTGGTGGGAAGCCTCTGTCCTGGGCACACAGAGGTGACTTCCTGGTACAGCCGCTCCTGAATCGCCTGGTCCCAGGCCAGGTGGTACAGCGTCCAAGACAGGGTGTTGGATGTCTGGAGAGGGAGGGCAGCGAGCATTTCATATTCACCACTCTGCCGTGTTTACTCCACAACTATTCCCACAGCAGGCAGTTGCCATGATGATGTTGTTGTCAGGTGGATTAAGGGTCAGGCTGACACCTCAGCACAGAATGCGGAAAGACAGGTTTACCCTCCTCATCACGCTAAAATTTTGTCTTATGGCAGTGCATGCCCAATCAGTGAAACCTGACAACCTGTGCTCTGCTTAGTAGGCCTGAGTAGCAGGGCTAGGGTTGTGCTGTGTTTGGAAACGAACATTCCACCCATTCCCATGAGTAAATCTCCACACACCAAGATGTGCAATTCGTACTTGTGGGGTCAAGACCAAAGGACAATTCACGCTGTTGTTTGTGCTTCATTGGTCCCACATAAATGCTTATGTTGTCATGGTGAGACTAGCCCAAAAAAGAGCCTCTCAGGCTAACCAGAGAGAGTGTTGTCTGGCAACCCAGCTATTCAAAGTTTCCCCAGTTGACCCCATGCTGAGCATTGCTCAAACCGAATTGAGACCAAGAGCACTAGCTAACACTTACATCTAAGCTTTATTAACAGTGATTCAGAGCTATATTTCAGACAAATGAATAGTTCCAAAAGTGCCCTGTATTCTTATGCTTGGAAATGATTTCAACCCAAATTCCATGAGATGGAAAGTGTCCCAAACCGAAAGAACTGAAAATGTGTCCAACAAAGTTCCACAAGAAAAACATCTTGATTTCAGAGGTGACCGCCTCTGCGCAACCTACCTCTGCATACGTGCATGTGCCAATATTTGCGGGCTGCCCGTTGCTATTGAAAGGATCAGTTACTCTGGGATCTTACAGCTGCAGAATCTGCGGCCCACTCACCGTGTCAACCCCACCCAGGAGCAGCTCAGTGAGGGTGATGTACACCTCTCCCAGAGACAGCTTGCCACTGAACAGCAGGTAGGTCAGGTACATCCCCTTCACCTCCTCCCCGCGCTTCACCATGTCGTTGATCTCCTCAACTTTTGCGTCAATTAGTTGCTGGGCTGCACACACCACACACACACATACACACACACACGCCCAAATGTGGTTAGAAAACAGGTATTGCACAAAATCCCACACCTTCCATTGTATCTTTCCTCTTAAACTTATTCTTTTTTTTTTCTTTTTGTCTTAGATGAACCAAACACACACACTCACACACACACACATATGTGCGTGCGCATACTATCACACACAACCACAAGTTGACTTTTTCACTCTGTTATTAATGACATAACACTAGAATTTGAACAGAACTCTGACTTATTTTCTCAAAGCCGTGAGAAAATATGGAATAAACTAGAAAAACCCTGTTAATTCTCTGAACCCACTCAGGAACAGAGGGCAAGGCATGTGCAATACTCCAATACACATGCAAGCCTGCTATGACTATTTTTACAGTGGTTCACTCTGGAGCATAATTCCCACATGATACATATCCTTTTTGATGTAACTGCATCCTTGCAAATAAGGCTCATTTGACCTTGAACCATCTGTACATCATCTGTAGATTAAAACAGAGCGCCACCATGCTCTGAAAGCGTGGCCAACGGCCCCAAACCGAGTGAGTGCAAGGCCGTACCCACGCCGTAGAGGTCATCCCAGGCGCTGACGAACTGGGTCCAGAAGGGGAAGATGCCGCGGGTCCAGCGGGGGAAAAAGAGGACCGGCTCGGACAGCCGCAGCATGTTCCCCGCCGCGGCGATAAAGCGGAGGGTGTCCGGCGGGATCTCGTCCTCCAGGCAGCCCAGCCTCGTCTCAAACAGGATGGAGCAAACGCCTGCGCAGGGCAAGGGCACAGATGTTCTACATACAGACCGGGCAGCCAGCTCCATGTGCTTCACATGACATTACACTACATTACATTACGTCACTTAGCAGACGCGCTTACCCAGAGCAACTTCCAAATAAGTGCATCACAATGCTAAGAGTAGTTATCAAAAAGTACTGCAAGGGGCCAGTAAGATACTGAGGTAAGTGTTAAACTAGTGTAGTGTTTTGTTTTTTCAATAGAAAATAGGGCTAGATACGATAGATAGAAAGGAAGAGCTAAAGCTTGAAGATTTGAGTTTTCAGCTTTCTCTAGAAGGCACGCAGGGTGTCTGTTGTACTGACTGAATCTCAGTCAGAATCTTATTCTACCAGTGTGGAGCAAGTACTGAGAAGAGGCGGGAAGAGGCACTGAAAGTTCTGTCTCTCCCACTGACGAAGCTATGAGCATTCTGATGTGCTACCCTGTTACGAGCATTCTTACACGGCCGAAGCATAATTGTGCAGGGCAGAGGGAGCACAGGAGTCAAATATCTGCTCATAATATATAGTATCTGTGGAAACACTTAGGGCTGTAAATGGTCAGGAGCAAACACTTGAGGGCTGACTTTCAAATCCGAACTTGTAGAGCTCCCCGGTGAGGTCGCAGACGGTGGCCCGGTCGCTGCTGCGCAGACGCAGACGCTCCACACGGCGCAGCAGGTCGTCGACCACCTGGTGAATCACAGGGGCGAAGGCGGACACCTCCTGCAGCTTCAGCATCTTGGGGTTCAGGGCGCTGCGCATACGGTACCACTCTTCGCCCTTACTGGTCATTGGAGCGGGGGGGAGGAGGACAAACATTGTGAAAGACTAGACTCCCACAGCAAGACAAGAGACTGAATGCAACATTCAGCTTTTAAAACAAAATGAAACAAGAGAAAAGAAGAGGAGACATGAAACAGGAGGAAACATCCCAGAGGGGAAGAGGAAAAAAGGCACAAATCTGTTAAATTGGTTTAAGCTAAACCATGAGGTATTCTCTGATGCAAAATCAGAGGTAAAAACAGTTCCACGGATTTCAAGCGGAATTGCTTAAATTTGCTTTGGCACCAGTAACTGTCACATAGCCTGTTCTGAATTAGTCTGGCTTGCTCCATGTGGACCGTCTAAGTGGCCTAGGGGAACCCTGGTGAGGGGAAGGAGGAAAGGGTAACTCACGCCACATGAAGTCCGTAGCTCTGTCCTCGCAGGTCTCTGTACTCTTTCCAGTGCGGCAGGTCGGTCCGGTACGGGTACCGCCCTTCTTGCCGGATGACCTGCGCGATGAGCTCCGCCGTCGCCACGTTCACCACGTCAAAGGGACCGAACCGCGACCGCCAGATCGGGCCGTACAGCCGCCGGTGCTCGACCTGCAAGGGAACGCGCGATCAGACAAGCTCTCCCCTACGGACGGTCGCGGTCCAGGTTTTGACAGCTCAAATGAGCAGGCGTTTGCCCTATTGAAGCCGTACATCAACAGTACCAATCATATCGATGAGGAGACAGACGATGTGCATGCCATGCGTTCAGAGTATATTACTGGCAATGATGACAATGATGTTTAGTTTATACATCAGGTTTATGCAAGCAAATCACTGTCAGGCAACCTTTTGAATACCGTAATGTGCTGACACGAGCCCAGCAGTTTCTGCTAATGGATGCGTAGCTGTAATTAGTTTGACTCTGATGGACATGAGTGTCAGTGTTATGCCTGCCATGTCTTTCTTTCACAGTAAAACAGCTCAGTGAAAATGTCAGGTGTCTATTTGACTATGATCTGACATGCGCAGCCAAATCACAAAGTGACCTGCTGTCAGGGTGACCACTGAACTATCTTTTTTGAATTAAATCATCACTCCCGCCATCCTCATCTATCCCGAGAAGGTCCTTCATTAAGTCAAGCTTGCAGTTGCAGCCACTGGCTCTATCGCAGTCATCTGAAGTGTGAACCAAGGCTTAGCAGTAGGCAGGAAATTACGGCGATGGGAGCCAAGAATCTACCTTTAATCTGATAGCATGCCTGGACATGCTTCAAAAAACGTATCTAGATCAAGATCTGTAAACTACCGGGCCCTGAATTCCCCTGGTACTCTAACTCATCAGAGTAACGGAACTCAGCCACTAATGAAGTTCAGACTCCGTGACCAATGTCTTTCCCCACACCATTGAAACAGGCAGACAAAACAGCTGGCTGACCAGGGGGACAAGGCTGGGTAGTCAGTGTGAATTCGGAGAAGCTTAAACAGAGAAGTGTTTCCCACTACCTTGTCATACATACAGCCAGACAAAGCCATTCAAAACTACACGAAATTTAAGAATTAAATTGTACTGTTCTAGGTGGTCTATCAAACATTATGGGAATGCGAACTTACTCCTTAGGCAATAATGATACTCAGGATGTTTACTTTAGCTGCCAATGAGTCAGCACATTTGTATGAGGCACTATGCATAATTCAAACTTTTTCATTCAAACATTCAAATGAATGCCCATAAGAACTGCTAATACACACATGCACACACACACACACACACACACATATATATATATATATATATATATATATATATATATATATATATATATATATATATATATATATATATATACTTTTTCCCCTCAACTCCCTCCAAAGGTAAGCTTTCCCTGAGGGTCAAATTTTAAACACACCCACCACTGCAGCACACTGTGGACTTACTGCAACCTAACTTTGTACATGCCACAATTATCCATTCCTGTGTGCGCACGTTAAACGCATTTCTTCATGTCAACATTCTGCTCAAACTGTTGGATCAAGCATATCGATGTGTTGCCCAGCCACAGCTGAGGGGAAACCTTGCGCTAGCCAGCTGTCTGTCTGCCATTTTAAGTGCCTACTGTTCCCAGAGCGTTTCAAATTCTGCCTCAAACAAACTAAAATGATAAGGGGAGAGTGCCGTTTCACGCTACCCTCAGAACAGCATATGTATGGTGGACTGGCACTGCCCTTGGAGCGCTGGTGCGTAAAGAGGATTCACACTACCACCAGATGTAGTGATGTTAAATAACATCCCTAATTTCCTGTGCTGTGGAACAAAATGCCAGACCCTTTAAAATTTAAATATATATGCATATTTCACAAACGCTTGGGAGAGACAGACAGACATCACAGATGTCAGATGGCTCTCAACAACGCAGATTACAATGCCATACAATGTTATAAAGGCAAAGAGAATCACGCACCTAGGAAGGTTAAAAACTAAAAATGAAACACAGCCGCCTTAAAGTCATCCCAGGTCGCACTCTCGCTGGTACCCATATATCACTCTAACATAGATGCAATTGTTTGTGCTTGGTGTCTCTTACAGAAGGTGAACAACAAGATCTCTCAAAAGAATCCCCGTGTTATTTAATTGATATCTTAGACATTACAATGTCCCTGCCAACAATGACCATTTTAGCAACTGTCCAATGTTATACTGCGTATTGGTTTGTAAATTAACCAATGTATTTTATTTCGAAAATTCAGGGTTTATTCAACGGTGCAAATTGAAAGTATCCTTTCAATAATATTTAATCATAAGTGTCATTGCCTATGTAGATTTAAATGTTGTCACACGTTTGTTAAATGCTATCAACGGAGATGCACTGATACACATTACACACATTACAGTTTTATTTAGCATTTGGCA
Source organism: Megalops cyprinoides (assembly GCF_013368585.1). NCBI lineage: Eukaryota > Metazoa > Chordata > Actinopteri > Elopiformes > Megalopidae > Megalops > Megalops cyprinoides. Next base: position 11,429,287 of record NC_050593.1, on the reverse strand, counting down.
TTTGCTAGTGTAATGAAATGTTAATAATGTAACAAAATGTAATGAAAGGCTCAGCATGTGGTAAACCAGGTTACAGTACAAGCAAACTGAACTGTATTGTCTTATAGCGCAGTCGTTTCAAGTTATAGGCTTTCAACGACCTGGTACTGCCCCGTCTCTGATTCCCCGCCGTATAGTTGCAGTGCTGGTTTGTTGTTTTAATTGCCTTTTAAATTGTGTTTTTAATGATGTCTTGTTTTATTTTGAAGGTGGTCGGAGGGTCGGTCTTGTATTTCATACTCTTAAAAATTGTAAACACTGGATAATTCCTTCAAATGAAGAGAGTGCCGCGATAAGGGAAGTAGTTTGGTCACCAAGTTTTATCACTGATATTTAAATGTTGATAAAGTGCCCAGAGCAATCGTCAACTTTAAAACCTTGACTCAAGTCCAGTTTTGAAGAGTCCACTAGAGCAGTAAAACATTTGTGTGTGTGTGTACCGGTTTGTTGTTTGATGATAAAAAGAACATCGTTTGCAAGAATGTTCAAGGAATTTCACAGATTTTTATTTTTTTAAGTAACATGAATTAAAGCACTGCATGAGTGAGTTATGTTTGATTAACTTTAAATTAAGAATACGTCTGCGTTATAGCACATGTGTTATTCTTTGACTACACCAGACACTCTTTCTCTTGCATATGAGTTTTTTTATGGAGCTTTATTGTTATTATTATTTAACTCAGTTACGTGCTTTTGGCCTCAAAAGCACCACGATGGGAACATCTGTCAAATAAAAAGCCTTGCTTGCGTTACCTGCATCGCGTGGCTCTTGTCCGCATACCCCTTCACGAATAGCCAGTAGACAGTAGTAGCCAAGCTTGGTCCGGGCAAATCGTCAATGGTCTTTAATTTAACTCCATCTGTGCCCGCTGTTTGTAAATTTAATCCGTCGGTGCCTGACTTAAGCCTGCGCGAAGTACCGTCCAGCATCGCTGCCCAGCATCGCACGGGGCGCACGGCCGGTCTGAGAACAGCCGCGGTGAACATTTTACCTGCATTAACGCAAGAAAGTGCTCAGATCCTGCCCTCGGCGCTACTGAGGAAGGTGCGAACGTGTTTGGACACGCCTACCAGAGTGTCTCATAATTTCAAATTCATGTTTGCTTGTCTATTCTGTCAAATAATCTGGAAAGGCGTAGAGATGGAATGTCTTTTTCTAAACAATCCACAGTTCAGTGGTTGAAATGATATTGTATGCACACAATATGGACATGAGGATATGACGCACATTTATAAATACCCCACACCTTCCCTATAGCATTCTTAGGGGTGTAACACAGACATTCCCCGCCGAGCGGCAATAAGATACTTCTTATGAATACCGAACCATATATTACTTTGGACGGGCGTGTTTTATGTTAATTTTTTCCAACATATATTTCAGGAACTCGGTTTTTGTTTTTAAAAAAATTCCATTTCAAAGCAGTGCTGCTCAGTGTTTCTTTTATGCATCTGGTAAATGCGGCATTTCAAACCTTTTTTTTGTTGGTCCATGGAACGTGGGTACTGAAGTAAAAGACGGTGCAAATGTACATATTTACAGCACAGCTGTGCAGCATAGAAGTGTCTTGGCATTGCTGTAATGTTGATCTTTATTGTATTTAATATTTTATGAGTATAAAATATCTCAGAATATTTAATGAGATAACGTTATGTAGCTTCAAAGTAAGCATTAAAAAGTAGTCGTTTGGAGTGTATTTTGTGAACTGGGTATATTACATTCATAGAGATGGTCTTATTTCCTGAAACTTCCTTGTAATTCCGCACTTTAGCATGCAAGCTTGAAAGGTCACATTCAGACAGTAAGTGCTAAGCTGTATGAAACACATCTGGAAACATCTGAAATGTTTGTATGAAGTTCTTAAAGCAACACCAAAATAAATTACATGTGATATTCTGAATAATTCACAAATCACGGATTTTAATAAATCTTGGGAGAATAAAATTATTTGCACCCAGTACTTTTAATACCACATACTGTACAACCTCACGCTTGTTTTACCAACCCTTTTCGATTCAAGTGACAATGCGGTGCCGAAACCAGGAAAATAAAACCAGACTCGGCAAGAGTTGAAATAAATATCTTTTATTATCATTATTATCAACACTCTGCAAAGTGCCAGCTGTCTCAGACACTCTTGGTCTCCAGAATAAAGCTTGCCTTTTTTTCCATGACTGTCCTCTCACCAAGGGGGCCGAGGGGTCAGGAGTCTTTATCAGAAAAAACACGACCAGGCTGTGTTCGAGGGGCTGCGACTACTTTGGTGGATCCCCTTATTAGTGCTTTTCTTTTTACGCCCACTAGTGGTAACGCAACGGTTCTGTCACTACTGCTGGGGGGAGCCCCTCAGTTGGACTGGGTGTGAGGGGCACTGCCATTTCCTTGGGCTGCTTCGTCGCAGCCAAAAAAAAAAAAGACCTGTCGCTTCCGCATAGCTCTCATCATGCATAAAATCTTAATCCTTAAAAAACAGAACAAAAAATAAAGTATATATTAAAAAAAATATGCGTACCACTGATATACAGATTTGATATAAACAGGCTTATTGGTCACAAACCAAATCTATAAACATGGCTTCTTTTACAGATAGAGAACAAAGGTGTGGGATACATGTTCTGTACCAGTTAAGTGTTTTCATTTTCTTAAAAAAAAGAAAGTAGATCTTAAACTCGTATATTTGTACATCTTTTTTTCCAATCTTTTTTTTTTTTGTAAAAGTCATACAGTCAGAATGCGCAAGGAGTTTAGAGCGCAGTGTCCAGGGAGCAGGCAGTGTGGTGGACACCACACACACACATACATACATACACACACGTGCCCGCACGCACACACATGCATACAAATGCTCACACACAGATGCACGCATACATACACACAAGCACACGCATATCCACATATGCATACATAGGCACGTACCTACACACACACGCTCACGCACGCACACTTACACATGATTACAGCACAGAGACATTCAACAGTGCATTCAGGACCCTGCAGTGAAAGCAGCCAGGGCATTGTGGGCTTTAAAAGTAATGATTCATTGAGCCAGACTCATGGCTAATGTTGACTACTATTATACCTATTTTTCTGATATAAGGAAACAGGGACCACGGCATGAACTGTATCCTGTCCTGAAGCGGACAGACAATCCCGTCCGTTTTGTCCACTCTGTGACTCCTGTCTAACACTTCACTCATCACCACTATACACACAGCTATGCCTGACAGTTGGAAGTGAGTTAATGAGCTAAGCACAAGGCACAGGACTGTGGACCTGCAGGAACAGGATCGGGCACTGCCACCTGGAGGCGAAGATGAGACATTACATTCCTGCCAGTTCCTCCAGCAGAGCTCCCGGACTGCACCATACAGCCGCCAGTCTCCACAAAAACGAGAACATCAAAACTCTCATACTCCGACCAAAGCAGATTAGAGCCAACCCATTTCTCACACAAACAGTAAAGTGCACAGACACACAGCTTTTAAGTACACACACACACACGCATAAACATACACACACACACACACAATCCTCCATATGCTCAGCATACATCAGCAAGAGTATTAAATCAGTGTACAAATCATAGTCTTCAAAAAATGTGCAAAAAGTTCAACATCAATAGAAAAAAATATCTGTACATATAACTACACTCAATCAGCCGAGAGGAAATGCATACTTGCGTTGGATTTAAAGCGGGCCTGACACTCAACCAAAAAAAAAAAAAAACTGTAATTTGATGTTCACCTACAAAATAGCAGGTGCCCTTTCTCCCACGCTGCAATTCGACTCTGATGCCCCCCAAACCTGGTCATCAGTGTCGACGTGTACCGGACCGTTAAAAGCCGTCTGCTTTCTGACAAAGCGAGGGTGTGGAGTTTGAACATACAGGCACTTAAATGAAGGTGAGGGCTCGGACCCATAAACAACCAATCTGGTTTTTGAATATCGATTTGTGTACTAAAGACCGTCAATTAATGTATCCTCATTAATCCACCTGATAAAGAGAGTCACGACCAGATGTCAACTACTGTCGCTCAGTAAATCTCTGCCACTCTTACAGAGTTGTGACAGGCCCTACAATGTCATCATCCTCCTTGCGCAAAGGCAATCATTTCACCATGTTCCAGTCTACCTGGTGGTGGCCAGTAATGGAAAAGCATCTAACCTGTGTAACGCTTAGCAGTTTGCCTACGAGAGATCTTGGCGCACACGGCGCTAAAAGCATTATAGAATGTGGACTGATCAAACCTGCGAAGCACATGCACTTTCACTGACGTGTTTCTTCGCAGTAAGGAAACGAAACTGATGTACCTCTGATTAGCCTACAGAGCTAGTTAGGCTGTTTAAGAACCGGGGACCACATCTGGTTCGGCTGTAAGAGGGGTGAAGCAGACTCAGAGGAAGGTGCTCGCTTGTTGTGAGCCGACACAGCTGTAAAGTGGGTCGGTTCTGCAGTACCGAGCGTCGACCCACGACGCGGGAGAGAGGAACACCCACGGTACCATCTCGAAGGTTGGCGAAAACATCAAATTACAGCTTTCCGAAGGTTGGGAGGAGCGCCTCTAACTGTTGGGTCAAATCCAGAGCTCTTGCAGGGTGCTGAGAGGGAAGCCGCAAGCCCCTCCTGCCAAACACTAAGTACGCAAGGAGACTGCAGAGTTTGCAGAACTCAGGGCTAGGTCTTCTCCTCGATGCTTTCGCTGCTTATCAATATTTACACAATTCAATATGCGGTGGTTTTTCTCCAATGGGAGAAGGGATTGAGTGTAGTTAGCACTTTTGTTTCGCTATAGTCTCAAAACAGGAAACAGCATGGAGTCCATCATCATGATCATTCACAATCATAACGACCATTAATAACAATAACAGTATTCATAATAATAATAATAACTGTGACAGTACTGATAAAACTGTATAATCATTGGCACTGTTGAAGTCTGAGTGAGGGTGAGAGACACTGGGGAATCCTGACCCACGTGGTTATCAGTCAGAGTCTGATCTGGATTCATATTCATAAATATCTGTATCTGAGCCACGGATGCTGGGGGGTGAAGACTCATAATTATATATATTATATATATATATATACACAGACCGTCCTACATTAACCTGCCCTGGGTTCCATTATTATTGTCTGATAAGTAGTCCGTTAGAAATGAATTTTCAGTGATTTCTTAACTTCTTGACCATAGCATATCACTGGGAAAAGACACTGACTTCAGAGTCCACTTTGTGTGTGTGTGTGCGTATTTCTGTTTGCAAGTGTACACTTGTGTGGTTGTGTATGCCTGTGTGTGTGTGTGTGCATATTTCTGTTTGCAAGTGTACACTTGAGTGGTTGTGTATGCCTGTGTGTGTGTGTATGTGTGTGTGTGTGTGAGTAAGAGAGACAGGGTTTAGTGTTTCATTCAGCAGAAGACTGCTGCTGGGCAGAGAGTGGGTTTCTCTCTGGAGACGGGACTATGGAGTACAGAACCTGCCCAGTGCCAGCGTTCAGCGGAGAAGACCCAGGAGAGCACAGGCTGGAGTGTACCTGGCGTTAGTACCTGGCGTTAGTACCTGGCGTTAGTACCTGACCGCATCACCCAGAGTCCGGTAACCTGCTGCACATGTGCCGAGATGAGATGAGCAGGCTCTGTAAACCGTTAAAGCCCTCCTCGAGTTCCTACCCCTCTGATTCGGAGCCCCACAGCTGAGGCACTAACCCGGTCCGACCAGGGTTATTGTTCTCTACTTTGGTTTGTTTGAGATTTTTATCCGACTAACGTTTCTCGAGAAAAGGTGAGAGAAAATCGTCGCCGTGGCGCCAAGGCCACGCAACGAAAGAGATGAAAAGGCAACAGGAAGTCAGCAACACACCAGAGCCGCCGACGCACCGAAGCGGCAGACCGCGCGACCGGCTAGCGGCAACCGCTCCAAGCAGCACAGAGAGGAAGGCTTCAAGCGAACATCCGTACCAATGCTTCTGTAAACACGCTCGAAATTAAAACGAGAGACAAGCCTCCGCATTCCAAAATAACAAAAAAAAGGCAAACTCCAGATAAAGGTTTCAAGTACCAGACAGAGAGGGAGAGATGGTAGATGACAGGAACTGGACAGGCTGGTCGTTGCTCTGAGGCCGCGCTTTTGTTCGAGATGTGTTCCGTTTGGACCGTGACTGCTGACGACGCGCTCCCTGCAACCCGCCTCCACCTGTTTGCATTTAGCAGCTTGCTCGGGACCCAGGACCGTCACCGGGCTTGCCGATACATTCTGGTTCGGGTCAGCACAGCGCCGGCCCGCCTCTCTCACCCCCGTCCCCTCACCCCCACCCACCCCATCCCCTGCAAATCCAGAACACGCCTGGATTCAAACGCACAGATATCCACTCCACCGACTTCAGTATGTATATATATGTATATATATATATAAAATGAATGGGGAGGAAACTGCTGAGAGTTGTGTATTTTGGTCTTTGTGGGAACCTACCCCAGTGTGAAATTAAGGTGCAAACGTTTTCCATTGAGTCCCTCCTTCCCCAGAGCTGTACAGGAGAAAGTCCTCAATGTCCACAATCTTTTCAGGTTTCAGGGGACAGGCTTCTCTGTGGATACTGGGCTGGAAAGGGGAGGAGGGGAGAGGGAAGGGGGGGGGTGTCTGCCCCCCCCCCTCCCCCCCAGCAGTTCGGGGAGTGGGGGGGGGGGGGGGGGGGGGGGGGGGGGGGACTAGTGCACAAAGATGTGTCGCAGCAGTTCCTCGGCTGCCGGGCGCTGCTTGGTCTCCACGAAGATGCGCTTGAGGAAGTCGCGGCAGTGCTCCGACACGTGTGCGGGCAGGACAGGGTTCGTGGGCTGGGTGGCGATCTTAAAGATGGCCGCCATGGCTTCAAATTCTGCCCACGGGGGGCGCTGTGTCAGCATCTCCACCACCGTGCAGCCGACGCTCCTGAACACAGATCGGGGGGGGGGGTTTACTGTTAAAAGCTCTTTACTGAATGTCGGCCCGAAAAATCAGGAACAATACTGAGACCCGCCCCAACCTGACAAGAACTCAAAACAAAATCAGTTAAAAAAAAAATTCACTGCTATCCTAAACGACACACAAAAGCATAGTGAAATTCTCACTACAGCCTCAAACATACTCCCGTTACTTCCACACTCCTAACCGCTCCTCTTACCAGATGTCTGCCTTCCTTCCATATCCCTCTCCGCTGATCACTTCCGGGCTCATCCAGTAGGGGGTGCCGGTCACAGACTTGATCCCCGTCCCAGACAGACAGATGGTCTGCAGACGCCGGCTCGCCCCGAAGTCGCCCAGCTTCACGTTCCCCGCCGAGTCCCGCAGGATGTTGGCCCCTGTGGGGAGAGAGCGTTGCGGTTGGTCCCCTAGCTCGTGCGCCCCGGTGCCCGGCGGCCGTATCCCCCCCCTTGATGGCGTCCTGCTCACCTTTGATGTCCCGGTGCACGATCATGTTGCTGTGCAGGTAGGACACTCCCTCCAGGATCTGCCGGGTGTACTTGCGTGTGACGTTTTCCGTCAGGGCGCCGTAGGACTTCAGCTGGTCCTTAATGGAGCCCTGCGGGGCGAGGATGAGACCCCATCAGGGCACAGGTACAGGGCAGACAGACAGCACATTTTCTCCAACCATCGGCTATACAGTACTCAGGAGGAAGTAGAGCCTTAACAGATGTGCATTTTTAGTTGTGTGTGTTTTCAACTTGTGTCCATGTGTTCGCATGACTCTGTGTGTGTGTGTGTGTGTGTGTGTGTGTGTCTGAGTGTGTGTATGTGTGAGCGTGCGCATGTGGGACAGTGTGTGAGTATGGATGCAAGCATGTGTGAGAAAGTGCTTGTGGCTGAGAGAATGTATGTGTGTGTGTGTGTGTATCTTTCTTTGTGACTGTGCTCCTGTGCATGCCGCTGTGTGTGTGTGTGTGTGTGTGTGTGTGTGTGTGTGTGTGTGTGTGCGTGTGTGTGTGTGCATCTTTGCATGCCGCTGTGTATGTGCGTGTGTGTGTGTGTGTGTGTACCTTTGCATGCCGCTGTGTATGTGCGTGTGTGTGTCTTTGCAGGCCACTGTGTATGTACATGCGTGTGTGTGCGCGTGCGTGTACGTGTATGTGCGTGTGTGCGCGTGCGTGTACGTGTATGTGCGTGTGTGCGCGTGCGTGTACGTGCATGTGCGCGTGTGTGCGTGTGTGCGCGTGTACGTGCATGTGCGCGTGTGTGCGTGTGTGCGCGTGTACGTGCATGTGCGTGTGTGTGCGTGCGTGTACGTGCATGTGCGCGTGTGTGTGCGTGCGTGTACGTGCGTGTGCATATGTGTGCGCGTGCGTGTATGTGTGTGTGTATGTGTGAGCGCGCGCGTGTGGGACAGTGTGTGCGTGCGCGTTAGCTCACCCCAGGCATGTACTCCATGAAGATGGAGAGCGTGCGCTCCTGCGTGTCGCGCAGGCAGCCGTAGTACTGCACGATCCGCTCGTGGAACAGGTTCTTCAGCAGCTGGATCTCGCACTCCAGGGCGCTCACCTCCTGCGGAAAAACAACCGTGCCGTCCCGGTGAGCGCGACGCTCGCCAACGCGCGGCGCCGAGAAACGGAGAGGGACGCCCTCCCTCCGCGCTCACCTTGCTGGTCTCCGGGCTCTCCGGGTCGAACTGCACCTGCTTGACGGCCAGCTCGCGGCCCGTGTCCGCGTCGTAGCACAGGAAGACCCGGCCGAAGGCGCCCTGGCCCAGCAGCTTCCCGAGGCGCCAGTTTGTGGGGGCGCGCGGAGCTGGAGACGGCAAGGCGAACACGGTTACGGACACACGCTCATGCTGACAGGCCAGGACAGAGGTTTACAAACCGGAGGGGGGATGCCCCAAAGGGTCTTAGGAGAATGGACATGGCACAGACTTCAAAAGTGCAAGGGGTAACTGTGCACATGCACTGATAGTAATGATAAAGTAGATATATCTAGTAAAAATACACCAGATATGTAGTAAATCATAAGTAATTTGCGCAGAACTGCAAATATGTTTGTAATAGTGTGCGCTGCAGTTTTAATTAGAGCAGGCCCAATTCCTCTCTACAATGGTCCTGTGTCAGCGTGCTGTGACGGTATTTTTAGTCTGGTAGGCAAATAATGGAAACATCAAACTTCATAGACCGTAGGTTCACTGGCTCCAGTAAGGAACCTCAACCACAATGCGCTAGCCGGCGACAGCATGAGGCCATTCAAACTCAGTGCTAAAAGGAAAAACCCTGTGAGGTTTTTTTTTTTTTTTCTCTCATAAAATCTGTCACAGTTAAAATGTCAGGTCAGTGTAATTTAGCTGTATCTGTACATCAACCACATCAGTTAAACCTTTTTCAAATGCATTCCAGCGTCTGATATGAGTCAGCCACAGACATGCGGATATCACAGCAGACACAGAGGAACAGCTAATCCATACCAGTCCAGTGTTCGTAACTGATGAAACTACAAACACCACAAATGTAGCTCAAGTGATAATTTTGTAAGAGACATGACTGGAGATAAAGGAAGGCTTTTTACTTTGTTATACAGTCTCAAGGAGAATTACATCAGATAAGTCCTTCAAACTTTGGTGACAGAAAAGGGTCTGTATTGGGAACATTATAATGGACTCTGTTCTGATGTTCAGGTGGGTGGAGAGAAATCAGGACTTGCAGCACATGTGAGAGCTGTGGCACCAAGCTGCATACAGGGGAGGCACCGGCTGCCGACACGATACCCAACGAACCTTCACATGTCCTATGAACCAAAGTGAGGATAGCCTAACTGCATTAATTAATGCATTTTTTCTTGATCTTGTGCAAGGAGATGATGCATGTGTGTCTTTGCTTTACAGAGAGGTAAGGTAGCTCCTGATGGGCTGAATGCTCACACTACAGTTGGTGAGTTTAAGGATAACTGTTGAATCTTATTTGGCAAAAGAGGGCTCCTCGCATCATTTTAATGATCAGCAATTTCAGAGCTTGCTGGGAAACATTTTCCCTGCATAAGAAAAACTGCAGACCTTTGTCTGAAAAGCATGCCCTGTGGAGCTGTGGCATAACTGAAAACAACACAGCAATGTCTCAAACTCTTTCCTCTTTCCTTGAGGACTGAGGCGATGAAAAGCAATGAAAAGCAGTGATAAAGGAGCATCCGTTACAGCTGACCACGTAATATCAACTGCATTGAAGAGAGAGTAGCAAAAAGAGGAGGAGGAGAATTGCATGGAAAGTTTACATCTCCATTTTGGGGGGGGGCTCAGGGGAAAAAAAAAAAAACTAGGAACCGCTGTTCTGGATCAGACACACACACATATGCATGCACATACACACACCGACAAACAAGTAGGGCTGCGCGATATGATCAAAATCTCAAATCCCGATATGGGTCATTTCATATCCCGATAATGATAAATCCCGATAAAGGTAAATTCAACGAATGAATAGTTCATATAAAATAACCACATGGAAATGCCTATTTCTTATTACATTTTGAATTATATACTCGACAAATAAAAGTTACTTACTCATACTTGATTATTTTTCTCCTTTTATTTAGAACCTTTGTGCAAATTTTCAATGAACCCTTTCGCGCGTGCAGTCACACCGGTGTGATTAGCCGTTTAGCGCGTATGTTAAACCAGTGCGATTAAAACACTAGACTGGAAAAAATTCTAGCTAAGTTCAGCTTTGAGGAAACAGCGATTTAGCTTTAAAAAATATAGCAAATGCTAACTGAAAACTATGAGAAGCTTAATAACGCTGATGAAAACTTAAGAAACCATGTAACGTAGCACGCACGCTACACAGCATAAAAATCATTTATGTGCGTAAGGGTTAAGCATGTAACAAAATATAAAATATTAATGTATAAAATACAAAAAGGTAAACAGAAAACACTTTTCAACTATAGTTCTGTCACGTTCACTTTCGTCCATGTTTGTGTTGCCTTCATGCAGATTTCCTGCCTGCATCCGTGCCGTGTGGAAGAACGCAAAGCGTCATCAAAATGATGAAAAATTTTGCCGTAAAGTGCGTGATTTGCGACACAACGCAATAAGCGATAGAGCATAATATGAAACCATAGATGTTTTTCTATCGGCTATATATATATATATATATATATATATATATATACATATATATATATATATATGCACATGTATACACAGCTATACACACGACTGAACACAAAAACATATGCAGAAAAAGTATGCTTGCAGACACAAATGAAAACACACAAAAGTAGGCATGAAAACACACAAAAGCACACGCGCGCACACACACACACACACACATACTCCGTCCCCCTGTGACTCACAGCGGCTGGGCGGGCTGATGTCCATGACGGACAGGGTGGGGTTGGTGTCGATGTCGCTGCCGCGGCGGCGGCGGCCGGCCTCCTCCAGGTCGGGGGTGAAGATGCTGCTGCCGCTGCTGGTGCTGAGGGACTGCTCCGTGGGGCTGAAGCTCACCGGGGAGCGCAGGCTGTGGCCCTGCGTGCGCCGCGCGCGCGGGAACGTCTTCCTCCCTGTCCCCCAAGAAACACCGGCCCACAGTTCAGTTCCGGACAGTCTTATCCCGAGCCACTTACACAGGCTACTACTTCATCTGTTATACAGCTGGATATTTATGATATTTACAAGGCAACTGGGGGCTAAGTACCCTGCCCAAGGGTGCAACAGCAGTGCCCCAGCAGGGAATCAAACCGACAACCTTTTAGTTACAAGCCCTTCTCCCTACCATGACGCCGCACTGCGGCTTAAAGGTCGTAGCAAAGGAGGGTGTTTGATCGAGCGGCCTCTGGGTTATGGGCCCATAACAAAGACATTAGGCAGACTGTGTGAAAATCATGCACTCTGACAGTGCTGGTCAACCCCCTGCCTGCCGCGCATGCAATTCACCATTTCATCCTCAACTACACAACTGATACCACCTCCTTATAACTTGATCTCATCAAAGTCCTTCAGATTTTTTGTCATCAATTGAAAAAGTCTGCCCTTGAATCAGGATGAGTTTCAGAGGGTTCCCCACAGCTCCATCAACTTAATACTGATCTTATCTGATCCATTACAGCCACATAAGTCCATTAAAGACACCATGCAGCTATAGCAGCAGCAAGCTGGAACTGACACAGCATGTGGGCAGCTGTAAGCCACGTAAGTCACTCTGAATAGGTGCGTCTCTTAAGCAAACTCAGTAAAAAAAAAACACCTACGTTAGCCTGCACTGCGCAAGAATGCAGGGTCTAACCGACCGATTGCAGGTTAGCCGACTGCACTCCCTCCACCGTGTGTACACGTCTGTGTGTGTGTGTGTGTGTGTGTGTGTGTGTGTGTGTGTGTGTGTGTGTGTGTGTGTGTGTGTGTGTGTGCGCTCGTGTACGCACGCACGTGCGTGACTGAGCACGCCCCACCCCCCCGGCTCTCACCGTCGCTGTAGTCCTGGTGACCGAAGGAGATGTGATAGCGCCGTGGGTAGGTCCCGCCTTTCGCAATCTTCTCAAACACGGGGATGTCGTAATCTGAGCGGGGCAAGGGAGAGAGGATCTGGGGTGAGACCGCAGGGCGAGCGCTGCTGACCGCACCCCCTCCCAAAACCGACGGCACCTTCCGAAGCGGGCGCACCGCGGACACTCACCTGAGAACTCTTGGTGGTTGTCCGGGTAACTCTGCGCTCTGGGCATGCGGGATTTGGGGTAGCTGTCGCTGCAGGGAGAGAGGAGTCGCACGCCCACGCACGCATGTTACTCAGGGGCAATTCCACTCTCAGGTTATCTTTATATAAAGACACTATCTTTATAAATGCTGAGGGCAACAGCACACAGGCACACCCGGAGGAGCACTACAGGTGCTTGGTACAAGGACACCATGTAACAAGGAACGATCTCAGAGCACAGAAAGACCTTAATGAGAGAAAATGCTTTTGGCAGACACTATGAGCCAGAGCAATGAACAAATCAAGGGCGCATAAGTACATACATTAAGACCATGTGAACTGCACATACAGAAAATGACAAGCATCTATAAATGCATCAATAACATGCCACAATAAAAATTCTACAATAACTACCGAAGTGCAACAATAATAAAACCTTAAAAAATGCTAGACAAACAAAGATTTAAGTGCTATCACAAGTGGGTAAGGGAGCCAAGATGCTTTCTGAGAGGTGCATATTAAACACTTTTCTGTGCAGTCATTCTTATCCTTCTTTATGAGTGATCCAGGCTCCTGAATGAGTAATGAGATCAGTAAGCAGGTCTGAGATCAGTGAGCGGGTCTCACCTGTCGAGCGGGCTGTCGAGGGAAGGACAGCTACCGGAGGCCGAATTCTCCGGGCTGCTCATCGACAGAGGGTCCAGCATCTGCCACAAGAGACACACACAGCGTAACGGCCACGTTACTGTGGGACATGTGTCACGCGTGGGTGTTAAACACCGTCCACCACCAGTATTAAATACTGCCCACTCTCCAGCAATGCTCCTGTTGGGTATCTGCTACATGTGCAGTTCTCGGTCTCTCTCGGGTCGCTTGCCCGTCTGTCTCTCTCGGGCCAGTCACCCGACAGCCTCTCTCGTGTTTACCTGGTCCATGCTCTCGGGGATGAACTCGCCCTCACTGTTGATGCTTGTGAAGGAACCGTTTCGGGCGACCTGCTGCAGCGCATCAGGGATGTACCCAGGAGGGGGCGAACTGCGATCAGTAGAATGGGAGCCTGGGGAGTTGAGGGGGTGTGCTGGGTTAGCAATCGAAAGCCTTCCTCTACCTACAGAATACCTGCATCAAATCTACCCACTTACTGCAAATCTAATACCCATACAGTTCCACCTGCCTCTAAATGAAAGAACCTTAACGTCACCTTTCCACCTGCTTCTACTTGAAAGAACAGTAACCACACCCTTCCACCTGCTCCTCTCTGAACGCAGAGTTATTCCCCCAGCCTCTGTACCTGACTTTTTCCCCCTCACTTTCCTTTCTTCCCCAATTCCCACACAGCATAGCAGCTTCCCTTAAAATCTCCTGGCACTTACGAGCTTTCCCTCACATACCATCTCCTCTGCCTTTTTCTCCTGCTGGTGAGACCCACTGATTATCAAACCTCGGAGTCCCACCAAATTTACAGAATCCAGCATAAAATACTTACCCTACACTACGTGTGTTGTTTTATGATACAAGGGTGGCTGTATGGTCTAATGGTTCTAACCACAGCCTTCTAAACCTGCAAATCAGACTCCTATGTGGGGCATTACGGATATGCCCTTGAGAGGACATACCTAACATGCACTGCCTTAATAAATAGTAAATAAGTCTGGATAAGGGAGTCTGCTAACCAGTGTGATCTTGAACACAATGAGTAGTTATTGCTAAAGAGTAAGCAGCAGTAACTAATCAGCCATTGTTACAAGGACCAAAAAAACTGAAGACTAGTATACAGTTTAATAAAAGTATAAACAGCTTAAAACTCAAAAGAGTTAAGGAGCAATCCTATGACGGAGGCTCGGAACAATGATAAGCATGGAGTTCTACAAGTCTCACTTTAAGCGAACACCTTAATAACGCCACCATAAAACACCACCATACACTTCCTGTTCTGCCGCATTTTCGGAGCGACACACTCTCTCTTTTGCCACTCGACGGAGAATGCCCCCTCAGGGTATTTGACGCTTGATGGATGACCCACCGATCAAAGCCAGCATGCTCTTCTTGTCCGTCCCTCTGAAGGCGGTGTTGTCTAGGTCCTCCAGTGACGGCAGCAGCTCCATGTGGGTGCTGGAGCTCTGAGAGTGGGACAGAAACACACCGAGCAGTGAGAGGCCAGCGCAGCGCTTTCTTTGGCTAACATCCGGAACCTTCTCTGTACACAGAGAAGAGAAGGGCACGCCGCATCTGCAGCCTCGCTCCTTAGAGCCACATAAAAAAAGCATATTTGAAAGCAAAGGAAGCCATGAGAGAGACGTTCTTTAACTCTCCTGAATGTCACAAAAGCGACACAACTCAGCTGAAGGAAGGCCTCCACTTCAGACTCTTGGGCCTGGTCTGCATGTAGATTAAACATGTAACACACAGAGATGGATTGTGTGATACATAAGGAAAGGAGGGTCAGGTGAGTCTATCTGAGATGACACAGAACACAATACACAACAAGTTCTTCATGGGCCGGAAGGTGTTGACTTGTCAAAGACAGGAGCTCCAACTGGCTGGACTGCCAAATCAACCATCGGTGCCCTCTCCCATGCACACACCTGCACGCGTTTGATCTCTGCCGCTCCCCGTTGAAAAGAGAAGCCAGCCTCGCTCCGCTGCACAGAGAGCTCGCGATGCGTCCCGAGATACCGGCAGGGGAAACCGCAGCGGTAAACATAAGCGGCCGCGTGCGTGCCGGCGCCGGCCGAAGCTCCGCGTCACTCGGCGCTGTGTAAACAGTCGAGAGAGGCTGCGCAGCCAGTCAGCCGCTGGTCGTGCGCAGAACTGCACCGAGCGCTCTCTGACGGCAGGTACCTGCCTGTCTCTGTCTGCACGTGGGCTCAGAGACGGTGTGAACGCCGTTCATTAACCTTTGGTTACGGCTCGCACTTTAAGAGTGGACAAATTCACCAGTCACAGTGCTTCTCGATCCTACTCCTGGAGCCCCCCTGTCCTGCATATCTTCTATCTGTCCTTGCTCCAAACATGCTGTTGATTAAATCGGGTGTGCTCAGCTAATCAAAAGTGCCACTGATGCATTCGGTCAGGTAGGTAGAGCAGGGAAAGATGGAAAATGTGTAGAGCAGGGGGGCCCCAGGAGCAGGACTGAGAATCAGTGCAGCATGGAGCCACACTGGTACAATCTGTGTGCGCGTATGTGCAAGGCGGTGTGTGTCCGTGTGTGAGAGAAAATGTGAGAGCGCGTGTGTGAGAGTGTGTGTATGCATGTGACAGGCTGTGCGAGAAAGCACGTGTGCGTGACAGAGAGTGTGTGCGTGCGTGTGTGTGCCTGTCTGTGGGTAAGTGACGAAGTGTGCGTGTGAGACATTTTCCACATGTAGTTGCACAGGGAGGCAGCTGACCTGTGTGGAGGCCTGCAACACCAGCAGGATCTTCAGGCTCTTCATGTGGACACTGCGGTCCAGCAGCTCCACAGCCTTGTCCAGGTCATCCTGTGTGCTCAGAGGGATGACCAGCTACACACACACACACACACACACACACACACACACACAGACAAAGAAAGACGAATCAGCTGAGAGCCAGCTTAAGAGATAGGAATTTAGCTCTGTGCATTTTAATATCCTGTTTCTGCCAAATTGTTTGAGCCAAACATGATTCTGATTTGCTAGCTCATTATGCATATTCAGCAAAAGGAGTGGTCAGGGACAGAACACCCACAGCTTTCACAATGACGCTTACAAAACCCATACCTCCACGAAAGGAGCACAGGACGTGCACTACATGGTGATAACACATCCAGGTCAAAGGGTAAGAGAGGCACACAGGTGCTGGGAACGCTGTGTTCACATAATAGCTTTGACAATCCTTGCGCCGATAACGTCAAACTGTATCCTGTATTATCCAGAACACGCTGCGTATATAAATCTATGTCCAGGACGATTTAATTCGTATGAAGCAGAACTACAGATGACCACATTACCTTACCAGCAAATTCAAGGCATGGTGAGGCAAAGTAAGGCAGCAGAGGGTTTAGTCACGTGTGAAATAAGACTCCAAATTCTCATTCTTCATTAAGTGAGCTAGTACCTCGTTGTTGGTGTAGTGCAAGTCCATGGCCTGTCCAAAAGCCACCTTGGCCTTACACACCAGGTCATCCAGCTTGACCGGGCGTGGGAACTGCAAGATTCTTCAGGAGTAATGGACAAGACAAGCAATCATTCCCTATGCGTCGACAAAGGCACCCATTTACAGCAAATGTAACATAAGCTTGTTCTCTCACCTCTTTTCACCTCTGTACTCGAACTTCACTCGAACATCGTTCTGTAAAAACACGGCATTTGCAAATATGAGTCAAACCTTCAGAAGTGGCCACTACAGGCAGATTCCTCTGACTGACCCTTATCTGAAGGCCATCAAAAGCTTGTTTATTTTCCCTTTTACTACATTGCCTGGTTTGTTTAAAATCTTTACACATCAGACACGTTTACATTGAACACTTCCAACTAGTCAGTTCAGAACTGTGTCAGGATCTGCAATATGCACACGCGAACAGGTATAACCTCCTCATACAATGCTATGATGCATCATAAAAAGGTTAAAAAGACCTAGAACAAATATCCAACCCCAAACAACGCAGCATGTGATTATTCAGCACGTACAACCGAATTACCGATAGGCTGTTACAGCGATGTAGGAAAGCAAGGGCTGTATCTGACACTGAGGTAACGGTGCGGGTGCCTGTTCCAGCCAGGGGTCATGTGACCGGCAGGTGAGTGCGCAAGCAACTCAGACGGTGATGTAGGCGTCTCACGGCGAGGGCACACCTGGTTCTTGGGTGAGGAGGCCTTGGGCTTGCCCAGGTCAGTCAGAGACATGGTGGGGCGGCTGGAACGATGGAGCTCGGCCAGGTCCTGCATGATTGAGTTCAACGCCTCCTGCTCATCTGTGGGGGGGGGGGGTTTACACGCAGATCCAACAATAAGTACAATGTGCACTTATTATTATTCGCAACCCAGCGAACAAACACACGACCTTTACAGGTAAGTAGGGCTTGCATCATTAGGCGTATGTGTTTCATCACATGCTGTTTCCTTTGTTAACGTTATCATGAGGAAATCTGTAGCTGAGAAGTTCTGAATTCCTGTTAACTCTGGTACTGGTGAAACACACCTGTGTAAGTCTGACTTCTGAACATGAATTCAAACGGATCTCAAAGATCCAAATTTGTCATCAAGACTGCATTCGCGAATGCAGAACACTTACAGTAATTAATTTTACATCAAGCTGCTTGCCCATCTTACATTTTTATATGTTCTCCATTTTAACAGCTGCATATTTACTGAGGCAATTAGAGTGGGGCACCTTGCTCAAGGGTACAACAGCAGTGCCCCGCTGAATGGAACGAGCAACGTCTAGATCATGAGCCTTGCTCTGTACCACTGAGCCACGCTGCCTCCCTGATTTCCCCTAGTGAGTCTAAATGAAAATCATCTAAAAAAAGTCTTATCTGCAGCTGTGCAGCGCTGAAGAGCTCGCATCTCGGAAAGGAAGCAATCAGAATTTAGCTTCAGGGCCACAGGTGTGTTTGCGCCGCTCGCAACGGAAGTCAACAACAGCATCATGATCGGAAAACAAAAGCCTCTTAAAATGCTCATAACGGTCAAAGCACAGAGGTGCGCAAAGACCCTGGAATGAGACGTGCCACAATGTTACAACCCTGCTGTCCAGAGCACCACACAAATGAGCATGTAGAAACAAATAGAATACCTGTATTTATATAACAGTGTAATATCAGTAGTGGATGGAGAGAGCAAAGGTGATTGGCAGCTGACGACACCCACCCATCATCACAGCGCGCTGATCGACCCAGGAGTCCAGGAATGAGGCTTCTCCCATTAGCAAGTCCCCTTTCTCCTGCAAGGCAAAGGGGCTTCATTAATCAGCAAAGCCAAAGAAAGACAAACCCCTGAATATATCAGCAGTGCAGCCAAAAATAATGCTAAACCGCAACCTGTGATATGTTGTTCCTTGTCGGTACTTATTTATTTCTTTTCTATTTTTCCTCCCTTTTTACCGGTTTCTTTGCGATGGGCTAATGCACATCAGCCTCACGCTGCAGTCCCACAGTGAACCAGGAAGCGAATGCAAACTCTCTCTGATGTCACCTAACGGACTCACAGGCACTTCCACGAGTTATTGGGTACCAAGCGTGGTATAATGGCAGACATACCCTGGATGGAAGGAAGCCAGTTTGTGCTGCCGATGTGAGCTCCGCTGTGGGCTGGAGCCGAGGCCGCTGGGCTCAGTCTTCATTGACAGCAGGCGCCTCAACTGACTGAACCACACAGGAGCTCCTTACCCCGTAATTTAACCAATTCTAACAGGTTTCCTCCTTGTATCAATGCTGTCTGACCAATGCAATATGTTTGTGTTTGTTCTGTTTTTATTATATCAGGTTTTTCGTTCTTGTTCTTTTTCCTTCTTTTTTGTGACATACTTTGATATATCCAGTGAAATCTGGCCTGTTGACGAACTGGGTACGATGCATAGCATGACATATCACGAGCGTTTTATCTGGGCACTGTCCCTGACAACAGAAATGAGTACATACAGAAACAGATCAAACGAGCAAACAGGTCTCAAGTATTAACCACAGACAACCCCGTGGCACAACTGGATTGGCGAACAGACTCAGAATTCACAAATGCGTTGTGCCCAGACAAAAATGTTTGCAGCCGAGCAGCGAAATATTCTCTTGAAAAACGCGACCCATCACCATTTGATTTCTATACCCGCAGTCTGCCCGGATGCACTGCTTTTCATTGTCACATTGAAGGAGTCACGTTGCGTGCGTTTATGTGTCTACACAAGAAGCAACAGCAAAAAACTGCCCCCTTTCCTGCTGAGGGCCAGACACACAGAAGCACAACTTCTGTGTTTATACTTCAATGTATCTGACTTCATAACCACTCAGACTGAGCTTCATAAAGTAACACTGGAGAGAGCTGCAGAGAGCAGGCCATTCTGCCCATCTCGGCTAATCATTTAGTCAAGCCCCCCCACTAATTTCAATTAATTACTGTGGCTACGACATCCCCACACACGCACCCACTCACAATAATCGCAGCACACTTGCTGACCTCACTATAAATAATAAAAACAAAACGTAACAGATTTTCGCCTCTACACTTTTCACATGCGTCACTTACAAGTAAATCCATAATCCAAATAGGCCTCGTCGTATTTTCTTGTCTCTAGTGGTTTAAATAAATAAATTCCACCCATTTCCATGGTTGCAAAGATGCCAAGTACAACCGCTGGTCTATGTTGTTTTTTTTTTTTTTTTTGGTAACGGATGCCAAATGTAACCTGGAGAGAGGACTGTAAGAAATCAGTTTAGAAACTAACATGGGCAGGGACAGACTGGACGCAATAGTGAAGGTAATGTTTTACGACTTGTTTGATTTTTCATTTGTTACATACTGGATATTCTGGACATGTTTTCTTCATTTGTTACTACAAGCTCTTTCATTAAATGCATTATGCACCGTGACCCCCCCTTGCAATCACACCCACGCCACTGGTCTCCAGCTTGTTACCTTAGTTTCATCATTTCCCGAAGCCACATCACTTTAAATAACACCTCTGCAAATGCCCTGTTTAATTGGTCCTCCGCTCCTGCATCTTACATTTACTTTGATTACAGATCTTTCTGACAATGACTTATCCCCCTTGCACACGCTGTTCATGTTAAATCTACACTGCAGTTAATCACTGTGGCCACAACCTCCTACGCTAAAGCTCTACTTTTCAATTCCTTGGGATTCTAGTCACCGTTTTCCTACGAAAACACATAATACTACGTTCGACATTTATTTCAAGTTTATCTCTCTGACATTGTATTTATGTCTCCTGCATTCACGCAGCCATGGCGAGGGGCGGCCGGTAGATGACATCATCACCATCTTACGATCTGATTTGTGTGCACTTGTTCCTGAGGGGTCAGATCAGCAAGTGCAGCGTTGTCTGAACAGCTGTTGCCTCGCCTATCAAATGTTCACTTTCACCTTTGAAATTAAAATAGCGGAGCTCATCAATAGTTAATACCTGCTATGGTGAGAGTACATCTGCTAAAAAAAAGTATTAAGTTAAACAAATGAACGCATTCCTCCTATTGCCAAAGAGTACCACTTAGCATTAGTCCCTCTCCTGACATCATGTTCTTTGACAAATTAGTCCTGTAAAACATGGTTTGTGTTTTCTTGTACTGATTAAAATTATTTATCTCCAGACATTTTTGTTCTTCGGGACTGACCACCAATTTACATTTCCTGAAACCTGCAGCCCTCCGTGCCCCCTAAGTACCTCCAGAGCGTGTTACTGTGAACCACGTGATACACAATCAAGGAAACATGCGATGTGTAGCGTTTGCTTACCACTGCTTTGAGTGTCGAAACAAACGCACTTGGCATGTAAGAAACATAAAATCTATATACAGACATTAAACTGATAACCGATAGCTGGACATACTGTAGCATATTCCCCGTGGAAGATTAACGTTAAGGTAGCAGCCACGGGCCTCTCAAAAAATTATTCAGTTCTCATCTTGCTTGACATTTGTGATGTGCTTCAGACGGCGACCTGTCTTAACGCAGTTCCTTACAAGCAGCTTAGCCATTTATCTCGCCATCACTCACAGTTTCCTTATCTCCGTGTCATTCGTGTCGATCGACAATCGCAAACAATGCTATGAAAGCAATGCCACGATCCACAAACTAGAATTCTGGCTATTCGCAGCTAATGTCCAGAGTTAAACGATAGCTGACGCAGTTAGCTAGCTAACCAGCAACAGAGCCTTTTGGCGAAATGGCCCTAACAAGCGTAGCTCGCTAGCGAACAAACGTCATTATCAGTGCTGTCAGTTTAGTAGCTAGGTTGTTAAGTAGCTAACTAACCACATTGGCTGTCAACATGTTAACTAACTAGCTACCTAAATCACTCAGCGCTGACATAAATCGTCAACTAATTATTGTTTCTGTGCAACGACTCGGTTTGCATCGTTTACACAGCGAACTGGCTGTCGTGCTCCAGCTCTTGGCATTGGCTTTGCTCGCTAACGTTAGCTGGCTAGCATAGCTGAGCTGTCTCTAGCTAGCTAATAGCGTAGCAAGCTATCAGAATATGCGAGCTTTCAGTCGACATTCCCGGAATGAATTAGCTAGCTAAGTTGATTAATTAGTCTTACCTGGGTGGCTTGTATCTTTTCACTTCCTCATCCACAGGGCCGGCTGCAAGAGCCTCGGCCCCGCTGACAGGAGACTTCACGGACGTAGAGAGTTCAGGAGTCCGCTTGGAACTTCCACTCGAGTCCAAGGCTCCTTTCCGACGCAAGGCCACACGTCCTAGCTGGCTAGTTTGCTAGCGAGATACTATTTACTTGATCTTGCCAGGTGAGCTCACAGGTAGCGACGAACAATTTTTTATTCCCAAAGAAACACCCATCTGAATACTAATTCGATAAGTCGAACTAATCCTCTTTGACTGTCTGTTTTGTTTTCTTGCAAAAGACTCGTCCAACTGTGCTATTCGGTGGATCCACCCCCCTGGTAACGCAACACACACTCCGGCTAACTGCTGCACAATTTTTGTGATGTCAGAGAAAATGTGTGCTCATCTTTGGTTTTCGTCATCTGAATTATGCGGTTGTTTGAAAAGGAAAAAAAAAATGTTTGCTCCGTTATCGCCTGGAAAGCAAGCTTATATGTATCCATATGGAAAAGTACTGTAGTTTATCTACTAATGTACTTTTCCATATGAATACATCAGAACAATTTACAAGGAGGTTCTAACCGCAGCCATTTTAAGCATATTAAATGTTGCAAAAATCCATGAAAAGTGAGCAAAAAGTTAAAAGGGCAGTTAACAACGGTTATCAAATTTTCTGCCATGGAAAACAAGCCAATAACGGCAGTGTAATATATAAAATGGAGCGCTACGTGTACACGTTAAAAACCAACGTAAAAATTGGTCTCTTTTGTTAGATCTTTCAACAAGTGTTTGCGGCCTCAGTCACACAGGTAAGGGAGTCAGGGAGTCAATAATCGCCACCGTTCAATGTATAGCCAGCCTTAACAGTTCTAACGGGTCTAAGCAACGTAGCTCGCATCTGCAAATCTGCTACGCTGCGTCCCAAACTGCCCTCTCTCCCGTATCCCTTTCACCGGAGACCCCTCAGATTTACTATTTCCTTGCGTCACCATGTGTGCCAGTGAGTCAACGAATAGCGAGGAGGAGGGGTGGGGTGGCGGGAGCTTTCAACTGTCCACTTTGAGACGCCCTCGGTCCTTGCTCAGCGCTCAGTAACAATGGCAGTTTATTAAAGTATTTTTCAGGAGAGGTTTAGTTACATGTTTGGTTGTCCCTTCAAGCATTTTAGGAGAACATTCAACTAAGCAACTATAATTATATCACCATGCAGCTAGCTGTATTTTATAGGTATCTTACAAGTTATTTTACCCATTTGTTGCCATTTGCAGGATATGGAAAATTGTAACAGTAGGCCTACTGATCAAATTAGTCTAAGAACATTTGACAGAAGCATGTAAATGTAAAACAGTAGGGAACCCCGTGGGGTACCTTGCTGAACAGGAGCTATACTGCATCTGCTGCCGTCAAGTGATACAAGTGAACAGTGTTTCTCTCATCAGGCAAGACTTAAGAGGCCCTGGGGTCAGAAAGTGAGAATATACTAATGAATCCAGCAGTAGCAGACAGAAGCAAATCTCAACGTCACCTAATTTCTGTGCTTGGCACTGAATTATGACTGAAAACCTTACAGTAGGGTTTGAGACATCAGAACATAGTTCAGTTTGGGCAACAACAAGCTGTGAAACCTTGACAGAATGTTAGAAAGTGGTTACTATTTTGTTTTTTGGTTTTTTTTTTTTAGGTTCAAGGAATCTCGGCTGGGCTTTCCAAAAAACAAAAATGCAACCTGAATAAAGCCAGTATTGAAATGATGGGGGCCACAAGCTACCTTTTAAATAGCAGATAGCAGGGTCTAACCATCTAGCTAATTATTTGTTCATGTCAATTGGACTTGGTGGCTGAGAAGATTTCTTGATATTTGTTCCTCAGAATGTTTCCCATTCAGCAAGTGCCAAGCATTTAATGATACATCTTTATGTTTTTCAGTAAGCAGGCTAACTTCGTTTAGGTAAAGGAATTCAACTTTAAGGAGTCTGTGCTGTAAATAGATTTCATACGTAACACTTAATGCTCCATATTTAACAACTTAACCTGCCTGCAGACAATGAAAAAGAAATCCATGTTGTGAATGTTGTTTATTCTCTTCACTTCTGGCCTTGGTTTCCAGAACTGGAACCTGTCCTACACCTCCTGCCCAGAATCGGATCATCATCCGATCAACACCTAAATGAAATCTAGGTGTATTGCATAGCTCTTAAAGGTTGTTATTTGGTACCATGCATGTACCCGTATGATGCAAGATATTGTAATGTTGTACTTATGAGTAATTTTTTGGCAACATATGTGTGTGAAAAGGACACCAACCATCTCACAGTGCCTGGTCTTTATATTCAGCCTCCATAAAAAATTATAACTCGGCTCTAGTTTCAGGTGCAGGCTGTGCCATGTGCTTTTGATGTTAGGATGTGTAATTAATCTGGTGATGGGATTAGGTTTTGTCCCAAGATCCAAGCAAAAAAAGGCAGACAAGATGGATAAGAACCTGCTATTAGCTGTGAGGGATTGCCATGAGCTAGGAAATAAACAGGTATCACCTCCAAGATCCAGTTTCCTGTAATGATGGGTGTGCTGCTTGAATATGAGTAGCGCAATGCTGTGCTGGAAAGCCAAGTAAATGCAGTCATTTTTGAGGCAGACGTGACAGTCCCGTAATCCAGAGGAGGGAGCAGAATGCCTGTGGGCCGACAACAGCGTAGTTGTTAAGCAGTAGTACTTGTAACTGAAAGGTTGCCGGTTCAATTGCCTACTGGGGCACTGTTGCTGTACCCTTGGGCAAGGTACTTAACCCACAATTGCCTCAGTACATGTCCAGCTATATAAATGGATAACATTGTAGAAAAATGGTAACTGATGCAAGTCACTCTGGATAAGAGCATCTGGTAAATGCCAGTAATGTAATGTGTCAATGCACCTCAATGGTGAGCATACACTGTACACTACCGCCGTCAGACTTGCCATTCTCTCTGATGCCAATCTACATTGTATCACCACTGGCTACTTATGGTGCCGAGGTCAAGGTGAGGGAGCACCGTTTGTAGGAATACATGACTTCTCTTCCTCAGCAACTGCCCAATAGTCAAAGTGGATCCAGCGACCGCCCCTTTTCTGTGTCACCCATTTCCTCAATGCTGAAATGTTAAGCTTAAAATAAAAAATAACCGTAATGATAAGAAGAAGAAGAATTTTACCCTTCAGCAAGGACTTTGTGTAAAATTATAAATCACAGGTTAACGAAACCAGATGGGGGCTTTTCTTGTTCTATATGTCATGTCACCACAAGGTGTCGCTATAATTCTGTGTTTTTTCTGCTTTTGAATATAGTCATACCTGAGTGCACTTTATAAGCGTGGTGTCCAATATTGCCAGGGTTTGTTGATCAGTGTGAGGTACAGTGTGCTCTATGCGGTGAAACACCACAAGGATCTGTGCCTGTCATGTCCTCATTCAATTACATACTTACCACAATCACCAAATCAATGTTTATTTCCTTTGCATTTAAGGAGTATCAGTAGATTATTCACCTCAAAAAGTATGTAATATCATCCCCAACCCAGTCTGGGTTGAATTCAAATCGGACATTCATGTTGAAGTTAAGGTTTTTTTGTGATGTGAATTCTTTATTGGTTGATATATCTTTACCAATATATATATATATACCAATATATATATCCTTACCAAAAAGCATTATTATGATGTAGCAAACTTACAAAGATTTTTTTCAAAGGTTTTGTATCTATATATACAGTATAAGTATACACACACCCACACATATGATAAATGGGTTTAATCAACTCCTGTGTATTTAGAGGAAGATGAAGTAAGTGATGCTTGTGAAATCATTAATATTTGTTAGGGTGAGTGAACAAGCTTTATAATGTGGTTGTACTGTGACCAAGGTGAACCTCTTGCAGATACACTGTTCACACAGCCTACCTTCATATTGAATAAATATATCAGCTTCCAATAAACTATGAAGAAATGACTGGTTCCTTCTATTACATTCTGTACTGCTGCTGCCAACAAAGCCTTTATTATTAGCATATTTCATTTTCAGTTTGTGAGGAACATCAATGTAAGTCTGTCCAAAGTGTGTTATAGGCTGGACTGTCCCTCAGCAGTAGTGGGGTGTGGAGAGGACCCTGAAAGCAGGCATGAATTGCAGGGCGTCCACACCCTGCCTGCCACTACTAAGGCCCCAAGGGGCATGGCTGCAGCCTTGCTTGCTTTCAAGAAGGATGTGCAGGTCCATTCAAGCATCCTCCCTGCCAGCTTTCCTCAAAAAGCTCTTCACCAAAATCTTGATGGCCCCAGTGTTGTTTTTTTCAGTCTAAAAAAGCTATCTACTTTTTTTTTTTTTTGTAGCTGTCATTGCTATTTAGCTGGTTAGTTGGCAGGGTATTCAAACTGCTTGTATTGTAGCTGGTTGTTAAAAAGAGAGCATCCAATTTAATCATATTTTATTTTTAATTTAGCTTTTTAACATTTTTCATTTTTAATGTTGTGTTGCATTATTAAAAATGAAAAATTACTGTAATGTGCTTTCGTTCTGATGTATTTAATTAGATTTCCCATTAGATCCATTAGATTTAGACTTTTTTCACTGAAACAATTCCCTTACCAACTATATTTTTACAATTCACTGCGGACATTGAAATTATGTTAGGCAAAGACTTACTAGTGAGACCACATCAGAACAAGCGGAAATATGTTACACAGTGCTGCAGTAACCTGTGCCACACAGAAAATACCAACTGCTTCAATAACTAATGTCAATGCCAAGACTTAAGTGCTACAATGTGAGAGGTGAAAACTTCACTGGCAGTCCTGGTTCTCATAATCCATAGTCTACATTTTCTGTAACACATCACAAATATATGGTGCTTTACAATCCCGACAGACACAAAAAGCAGTGTTACACCTCACACCATAAACAAGGTTACAGTGATATAAGAAATTAACTGAATAATACAGTTGTTATACCTGGTATACAGTGGTTATTCCTCTCTTGTCTCCATTCATGCCACTTACCAGACTGCTGACAGAACCATAGTTGACACAGATATGATATTGTCCAAATGCATATTATCCAAAAAATATGATATTGTCCAAATGCATATTATCCAAAAACACCAGACCCATAATCTTTTATTGTAACTACTTCTCAGTCTGCAGGTCAGCATTGCATTTAAAGGAATCAACAACATGCCTTTGTGATAGTATTACATTAGTAAGTAATAACATACAAGTCAGTTGAGATTATGCTGTCATGTACTGAATTGTAACTGTTTTTCAAGGAGAATCGGCATTTTTAGAAAGAGGATTACAAGAATGCTTGCTTACATTCTAGGAATGTAATCTTATCTATGGGTAACTTCAAACATACAACAATAGTGTCTGCATGATTACATAAGGAAAGCATGCATGTCTACATTCTTGGAATATAATCATAGTTTTTCTTGAGGAGACAAATAAGATATGATTATAATACTCTCATAGTAAAATAGTTAATGTATCTTATCTGAGTATCTTTACAATCCTTCCAGCCACATCTGCCATCACCACAGAGGATGAACAACAGAACTTAAAAATTAAAAACAAAAAAAAGATTCCTAAGATCCACGCTATTTTCTGCTGCAAAGGAACCAAAGGTATATACAGCCTTCCAATGCATAATGCACGATTTTGTCCTGCTTCAGGGCCTATGATTTGCCACTGTCTGCACATGTGATATCTTAACTCAGTTAAAACCCTACACAGTGGAAAATAAACTGCCATTTCATCTCGACTGTGGTGGCATGATGTCATAATGTCATGATGTTATAATGGCTGCAACAAATGCAACTCTCATTCAACGTGGAGCATAGTGAATGCAGTCCTCCAATACACTCACACTGTAAGGTGCCCTGTACACTATAGCGAGCACAGGGCTGATTTGTTGGCAAAAGACAGTTTGTGCCGATACTGTGGATTTCTGCTCCTCGTCCACTGATGACAAAAATGGAATTTAACCTGAGTCATAGAGCTTAACTTGGTCTCGTAGAGAGCACCTTAACCACCGACCTACTAGAGAGCCACAGGTCAGTCATTTTGACCTTTTCAGGTAAATGGTCCTTACGGTTGAATTGTGCAACTACATTTTAACTCCGGAAACACACCTGAATACTTGCGTGTCCATTTATTTTTCTAAAAATCGTGGCAAAATAAACACTGGGATATTATTCAGGTCACGGCCTCATCTACCATTCCCGTGTCCTCACCTCCAGCCCTCACCTCAGCGGCACAGCGAGTGAGACACTCGGCTTTATCGCTTTATCTGCCGACGGCTCACGTTCTGACTCAGATCTGACACGTTCAAACTCTCTGCCGCTCGTGCTGACAGAAGCCTTCAGACTGGCCGGGGCTGCTGCGTGTCTCGAACGGTGACAATGGTGATAAGACCAGAGTCACAGACGCTGTTATCAGATATATATTCCCACTGTTAAACTTTGCTTGGAAACTCTCCTCGGTCAGGTGTTTTTGCACAGCGAGCGGTCTTATTAGCAACTTTACAAGCAAGCAATAGCCTAGCAGGTTAGCTTGCCTCTGGGCAAAATCCAAATAGAGCTGGCACTGGTATTGGTGTCTTGTCAAAAGCTATTTACAGTCTTGTCATGTACTATAATTTGTTTTCACTGGTAGTGGCAAACAATGCTGTACTGAAATGAACTTCATTGTCTGCCTGACTTCTTGGAATTTATTTTAAATAAAAAGGTACGGTACTATGTCCGTTTTATGATTTTCGTAATAAGCTATGCTTACAGTGAAGACGTCGCTCCCATCCCTAAATGCCCTACCTACAGAAAGTGGTCCTAGCCTCAAGGGTGAACAGAACAAGAGCTGAAACGGTGCAGATCGGGGTTGCTATTTCATTGCTGGCCCTCCTCGCCACCTTGTGGCAAACACAAGCCACTGTCAATTCTTTGGGGGAGCCAAGCTTCATTTCCCTTGGTCACATTAAAGATGGCCGCAAAAGTCACAGGCCAGTAAAAAAACTAATAATCTTTTCCTAACACTACTTTATCTTATAGTACTAGAGCAGTTAGCTACCGAGGGACACCAGATGTCTGTTCATATTTTATGCTCCATCTCTCTCACCATGATGAACAACTAGCTACCCATCTAGTTAAAAACACTAGCACCTTGTCATTTATCAGTGGCTAGCCAGCTAGGTGGAAATGTGGTTAAGCTTGGCAGATTTTAATATTCCCCCGAATCGTTTGGTCTTTTACGTTACAAAATCTGTAATGATATTTTCTAGCATCTTTTCACTTCCATTCACATGTAACTAGGTACACAGCAAGCTAATTTGCTAACTTGTGTTCAGAAAAGACATGCAGCGAATAATGTTGCCTGGCTGGATGTGTTCAACGTTTACTTTAAAAGTCCAGCTATGTGAGACCTCACAATTTACTTGCCATTGGAGGACCCTGCTTCCTCCTTCAACATTCCAAAAGTGCTACATTACGTCTCCCAAATGTAGTGTAACCAGGTCTACCTAGTGCTAGTAGCCAACTATACCTTCAGTCAGACCTCACCTCGCACTAGCTGTGGAAAACCGCCTTTTTAGAGCAGGCACGTATAAGTGTGCCTGGATATGTGTCATTCAGGCAGTTTGTCAGTGAGGGACAAAACTGTTTCTTGGCTTGTCTCTCACAGTTGCTAACATGTGATGGCTGAGTTAGTCTCCCCCACTCTGACTCAATCTGCTCGCTGTGACATCACGGTACATCGCTGGCAGCAGGGTTCCAATCGGTCCAGCTGTTGTCAATCTTTCCCCCCATTGTGTATTTCCTCTTCCAGGACTGGCTGTACAGGCCTCACACAACACCCGGTCTCCGCGGATCAGCACGGAATGTGGGCCGCTCATTATTTGTAGGGAGAGCCTTGCTGTTCGTTTAAAAAAAAGACAGCCGCAGGTCTGTCCACGTGAGGGGGAGTCTTAGGGGCAGCTGTGGGGCTGTGAGGAGGAGAGAGAGAGAGAGGAGAGGTGAGCAAAGCAAATCACTTGTGCTGTAAAACCAAAGTCCGTGTAGCTTTGTAGCTAAACAGTGTTATGAAGAACCTATATTTCTACACAGTCACTTGCAGCCTTACTGCATTTTATCAGTGGCAAACGTGGCCACTAAAAACACCGTAAAATGGGATTCCTCTTACAGTTTCGCAGATTTTTTTTTTTCACTGCACATGCCCACATCTAGAATGACTTACGTAACTTGCATTCCACATTATTCATTTATACAGCTGGGTATTCGCAGAGGCAATGCGGGCTAACTGCCTTGCCTGAGGACACAGCACACTGGTCCCTCCAGCTGGGACTCAGGCCTGCCGCCTTTTGATTACAGGCACAGATCTCTAAACAGTGCTCTGTGTTCTGCTGCTTCTCACGTTACCTGTGAGAAGTCCTGTGCCTGATAACAAGACAGAGCCTTGTAACAGTATACTCCTGCTTCAGTGAGGTAATCTGCCATTCAGGGGCACAGGACATTGTCCCTCTTATTATTCTTCCGAAGTTGCGTTGTGAAGTATGAAACGTCCCTGACTGTCTTACATCACACAGACCTATTTACTGATAGCAGTAGTCACAGCGATGGGGCTGCTATTTTAAGTCTCTCTCTTCCACTGTGGCTGTGTTTATGTGCTGTGTGTTGTGATGTATCACCATTTGACATCAGGGTAGGGAGCGGTTTTTATGAGAATGGTTACAAATTGCAGCATAAAATGAATGTTACAGGAATGGCGAAACATTGCGGGCTGATGCCATCTCAGATGTGCTGTCCGCAGAATAGCTGAGGATACAATGCTCCCTTCATCCAAGCAACATGCATCACAGAGATGATAATATGATCAGAGGTGATTTTTCAGTGGATCTACAGCTTCAGTTGGATTCAAACAAGACGTGCCCACTAATTCAGCAGCATCCAGTTGCCTTTCAGGAAAGATGAACTTTGGAAAACAAACCTGGTGACCATACAATGGGAGGAGGGAGACACAGGATGACATCTTTACTGAACTGTCAGCAAAATTAGCTACGGAGTTACCCCCCACTCATCTTGATTATTTGAATAACAAATGTATACCACCTTAGTATTTTTTTAACTAGAAGATTTACAATATTCTATACTTTCTGGTCTATTCTAAAAAGATTTAATGCATTACTGGGAAGTAAGACCATTTTCTCTCACAGTAAACTTTCTGTCTGAAAAGAAATCTTATTTTCCCCATTAGCTGAATAAATGAATATCTAAACAAGCCTTAATCTCCATGAAAACGAAAACAAAGGCCAAAAACGAGAAAGAAAAAAATGTCTGCTCGTCCTTCTAAGAGGATTTTCTCTCTAAATGAGGACGAACAAAACGGAGGCAGAGGAGATTGCAGGCTGCACCATAGACAGCTCAAATGTCTGTGAGGGCAGAAAGCGTGAGAAAGTACCCAGTCCCGCAGGAGCAGAGGAGGTAAAAGGGGATGTGAGGTACGAGTGCGAATCCTTCCAAGAATCCTGAGACATACCCTTACCTAAAATCTGCACCGGGGTACAACAGCGCAGGCCTCCCATTGGTGCCCCTCAGGGGGTGTTGCTGCTGCTGTCTCAGCATGCCAAGTGGATCTGGCATGGGCCTTTTCAGCCAGAGAAAAGGCATTTAGGCCGGGAGTGTGCACGAGCGAGAAATCTCCTGCCCTCACAAATAGCACTACAGGGAGTCAAGGGGACCCTTTTATAGCTAGATACTCCAAATGCACTGCTGACTACGTTGTCTCCCATTGGAAGGGTTTTTGACTGAAAGCAATGCAACAGGCCTTGCTTTCAGTAAATACTCAGCTGTAGAAATGGATATGTATGTGATATGCATGTGTGAATCAATAATGTTTGACTGTCTCTGGATAAGAGTATCTCCTAATACAATAAAGTAATGCAATGTCTGAATAGATGGGCAAAAAGTATCTCTACCATCCTGCCAGGCCCAGAAATGAATGGACCTTCCAACCACTGAATGGACATTTTGAATGGCTGTTGCCTTATGAAATTGTGCCCTGTTTACGCCACTCCCCTGAACATAGCCCAGGTAGTGTGTCTCCTTTCCAGCCACTGAACATTCTTCCCCATTCAGAGTTAGGCCAGCTTCCTGGATTTGTGCCAAGCACCTCACCAATGTATTTTGATATGCAGGTGCTGTACACAATCATGTTGTCTAGGTAGACCTCTGCATAATCCTGAAACTCTGCTAATACACTGTCCATGTGGTTTGGACAAGTGGCGGGAACACCATGAATGCCAAATTGCATTTCAGTGAGCTAATAATGACTCATGGGAATCCTGACCACAGTGAACGGTATTCCCCACCTCTGTTTAAGTGAAATTTCTGCAACCCTTGTCCCCATGTCCAGGGTTAGGTAGGTGTGCAATTGCCAAACCCTCATGCCATACCAAATATACAAGGTAAACAGGTGAGGTGACTTTGCGGAGCAAGAGCCGAGGGCATGGTGAGTGTCTGGCTCGTCTGACACTGTCTCTGATGCTGCTGACACAGTGTGAAATTCTTTTTCCGTGACTAAATCCATGCTTGGTAGATCCACCTGTGTGTGTCGGCACTGCTCTCCTCATCTCCACCCCTCCACAGAAAAAGCATCCAGATCTCTTCCCACACCAAGCTGCCGTGACGGAATTCACCATGCAAATGCACAAACCCCAGAATGGAGAGGTTGGAGATCTAGGTGTTTATCTGCAATGTAAAAAAAAAAACTTTTTCCAGCGTAGCTTAACTGCAAATTGTGCCCTGTTTACGCCACTCCCCTGAACATAGCCCAGGTAGTGTGTCTCCTTTCCAGCCACTGAACATTCTTCCCCATTCAGAGTTAGGCCAGCTTCCTGGATTTGTGCCAAGCACCTCACCAATGTATTTTGATATGCAGGTGCTGTACACAATCATGTTGTCTAGGTAGACCTCTGCATAATCCTGAAACTCTGCTAATACACTGTCCATGTGGTTTGGACAAGTGGCGGGAACACCATGAATGCCAAATTGCATTTCAGTGAGCTAATAATGACTCATGGGAATCCTGACCACAGTGAACGGTATTCCCCACCTCTGTTTAAGTGAAATTTCTGCAACCCTTGTCCCCATGTCCAGGGTTAGGTAGGTGTGCAATTGCCAAACCCTCATGCCATACCAAATATACAAGGTAAACAGGTGAGGTGACTTTGCGGAGCAAGAGCCGAGGGCATGGTGAGTGTCTGGCTCGTCTGACACTGTCTCTGATGCTGCTGACACAGTGTGAAATTCTTTTTCCGTGACTAAATCCATGCTTGGTAGATCCACCTGTGTGTGTCGGCACTGCTCTCCTCATCTCCACCCCTCCACAGAAAAAGCATCCAGATCTCTTCCCACACCAAGCTGCCGTGACGGAATTCACCATGCAAATGCACAAACCCCAGAATGGAGAGGTTGGAGATCTAGGTGTTTATCTGCAATGTAAAAAAAAAAACTTTTTCCAGCGTAGCTTAACTGCAAAGAAAACCCATCAAAATAGCAAACACTGGACAAAGTTAGCCATAATGAATCACCCAATACCATATAAAAAACACTCTTCCCATAATCAACACTTGTGTTTACATTATATGAAATTTACAGCTTTTCATTTGAATACACAGATTCATTATGACTGGACCCCCATTACCCTTAAAAGGTGAGTGCTTATATGAAGACTCATTAACCGAATGCAAAATACTATTAGAACTAGCCTCAAACAGTAAGTACAACATTTACACAAGCCTCTATATATAAGCCTCTGGTCCATACACAGCTATATATCCTTTAGGATACTGGCCTACACATCTATGAATTAGAATTAATATTAGATAAAAAGCGAGTTTGTGAACCAAAGAAATACATAATATAAGATAAAAAGCAAGTTTGTGAACCAAAGAAATACATGTGCTATGCTTTTTGATGTTACAGCAGAATCCCATGATACCCGTATGGAAATTCCTTGTTAAGCCATGAATTATAATTGTATAAATACAATAATGCACTCTGTCACCATGTAACAATGACCATGTATACAAGCAAAGTAATTATAAAACTCTGAATGAGGCATAAGTCATGTAAACACATTACTTCCATTACTTGAATGTAATTAGGCATTAAAATAATTATTAATGACATTACTGATGATGTTGATGCTAGCTAGCCATTAAGCTATGCACACAAGAAAGACAGTGAATGGCAAAAGGTAAAATTTCAGGAATGGATGAGACTGGTTTCATGCTGCATGTCTTGAAGGGCATGAACATTATGAGAAGTTATAGCTATGGCTACAGCTAGCTACTTTACCTGAATGAAAGTGGTGGGAAAGGCCGGGAAGAGTAACTAGCCAATGTGTAATGTTACAATCCTCTGGCCTGTCCTATTCCCACTCTTTAATCTAATCATCCATTAGTAGGAGTATATGACTCTTTTAGCAGATAAATGTAAATGGCTTAAATGAGCTATCATTATAGTCTCAGCATTGTTAATTACTAAAATTCTTGACATGCAACCTTTCAGTTACAAGCCCTTCTTAACCACTATTGTACACTGAACCAGTTTCTAGATGCAGTTTCCCTGCTTGTGCTGACACTTCAGTGGGCGAGATATTGGCTGTTTCCTACCGCACACATGCAAATCCTTCACAGTCCACGTTTTTGACTTTTTGATTATCTTCAATGGGAATTTTCATAACAGCGATGGGGAGTTTGCGAATCATGCCACTGGCACTCTACCAGATAGCTGTGAATAAAACTCTTTCTCTTCAGCTTATCAGCTTGAGTGAATGACTAACCACATGCAAAACAGGAACCTGTGATGTCAATGAGATCAATGTTATGGGAAAACAATGGCATGCCCCTTTTGTAATGGGTGATGTAACTATGCAGTACAGCCCAGTGTACATCTGGGTGAGTGTTCAGTATGATTCTTTTCCAGATGATCTCCTTTAGGAAATTCCTTGTATGGCTTTGCTTGTTCCGTGAACCTAGAACTGCAGTCAAAATCAGTTATGAAACCTCTGGTTTGAAACACATTCTTATTCTTCTGTTCTCATTATGTGGACTACAGTATTGATTCACCAAAACATAGATAAAAGAAAAGTGCAGGTAAAACACAGAAATTAATTTCAAAGGTTAAACTAAGCCATCATCTATGTGAATAGGTAGGTGCCACCGACTAGTAGTTGAGTTTAATTAGTAACATGTAATGCCTTACACTTTAAAAATAACTTAATATAACAAATAACAACTGAAATGTTTTCAATGGGTTCCTTTATTTTTGTGACATACTTTGTCTGGATTGTTTTACAATCAATTACATTTCAACTTTTTTGCATTGAAATGACAATTAATAATGATTCTGAAATGCTACCTCTAACCGTAATCACATGCGTGTAACTATTACAAGATTTGGATTTGACACAAAATTCATGAAAAAAAAACATAATGGGAAATGGGAAATGGGAAATCACTTCCATTGTGTAAACCTTTTCAACGTCTACAGGTTTCATCCATGCAAGGCATTTCCTGTATTTGCATCAGTGGTTGTACAATGTACAATGTTCAATGGCACTAACCAAATTGTGCCATGAGTACACACTGCCAGATAGAATAAGGGGGAGAGGGGCAAAGGTAATGATGTAAACAGGCTTAGTTATATTTGTACATTGTGAATATATTGTACCTTCAGGTTGCTGTGTGAAGTTTGTTTGCCACTGGTCACAGTCTAGAGAGTAGTGCGGCAGTCCTACAGTTGATGCAGGAGGTGGTGCTGGAGAACATTTTTTGTTTCTGAAACTGAACCCCGAACACATTTTTGTGAAAAGAGTACTGCCCAGCACTCAAAATCCAGCCCATTCTAAAGGACAGGGAGAGAAGGCAGACATGCAGGAATGAAGGCCTATAAGAGGCCTACCAAGTATGTGCCAGGCCTGACAACCGTGCTCTCGACAGAAATAAAGCATGCACAAAGGCCAGGCAATCAAAAGCAGTGGGCGAATATATATCTCCCAATCAGTGCACAGAAGGTGCTTGTCATTACACACAGAAAACATGGATGATAAGACAGCTCTCTTCTCTGCTTGCTTGAACGTACTTATCTCAGTCAAACAGACAGTTGTCACCTGACTTAAGCCAGACCGGCTGAACAAGGCAAGCCCGGTAAGCGAGACCTCTGCAGGTCTCAAGCAGGGCGGCAGCAGAACACTGAAACCTTATATCACCTCGTGCTTTGAGGGAGGTGGGGGTAACCAGACTATTAGTCTGTCTATTACACAGGGAATGGACTTTGCAACACTTTGCACAAAGACGTAACGTCAAAAGAAGAGAGCCAGCGGTAACAGAAGTCAAAACGTCTGAATTACTATTAACACAGTAGCACACAATTTTGCATGCATAGAAACACTTACACGTTTATTTTCACATGGGTCATAGCTGTGCTACACTACATACAAAACAATGCTAAGCATAATATTTATAAAGCATAAAATGTCAGCAATGTCAGTACAAAATGCCAGCGCAAGATCCTATAGTTATCTGCATGACAGCCGCCTCTATAATGGATCTGTTCCACAAAAGTAGGTCCGACCTTCATGCAGCTGATACCTCAAACAAACAAATGAACACCGACAGATATGAGGACACTGGCGACCACGTTACTAACCTTAGTTAAGTTAATATGGTGTCATTTTCTGCAGAGAGCTGCGCCTTATCTGAGGTTCCTTTGATTGCATTTTTACTGCACCCTCACCTCCTATACCTTCTCTACATTCCACTTTGCCACTTAGCAGATACTCGCATCCATTACATTTACATTTTAACATCCAGCGGACTCTCTTACCCAGAACAGCGTACAACATGCAAGCACATTTAATTTTACATTTACATCCAGCACATACTCTCATCCACAGCAACGTACGAGATGCCAGTACATTTAACATGACATTTACGTTTTTCATATCTAGTAGATGCTCTTATCTGGAGAGACTCGGAAAAATCGAGGACAAATGCACCTAACAAAATGATACAAAATGTTACACAAACAGGGACGCCACCCATGCACACACAAACGAGCATCAGTGCCCAACACAGGGCCAAGAACACAAGTGTGCACTTGGCCACATACACAAGCTCAACACAATGTCCCCCTTGTGTTACTTCTCCATTATTACAGAAAAAATCTTTTGTTTGTCATCCAAACCATGAAAGTTTAGAATTACCTGCAAGTCAGAGCATGGATATGTATCTTTTATACTCGGTGAGAATATTATGTTATTGAAAATAATAATGATCACATTAAAGAGAGGTTTCATTTAAACTGTATAAAAGCCAAGCTTTTGATCTTTGAAAATATGCATTTTCTATGCCGCCGAGTACTCATACCCTTTTTACTAAACCTGCTCCACTTGTAATTATCATTATTGTTTATAGTTTGAATATTTTTCACTTTTGCATGTACATTTCTATATTTCAGTTCCTCTTTTCAATCCCTCTGTTGCAATCAGAGACAGTTTGAGTAATTTCACTGGAAAAGGTGTCATACAAGTTAAGGGATATGATGGACTTTACCCCACTGAGGCATTATCCAGTCAAAGCAAAACCCAACATTTTCCCAGTTAAGGTGTTGATGCGAATCTAAAATAGGCATGCATTTGCTGCCATGTTGTCCCTTGCTGTCATATACCCACCTGCCAGCAAGTTGCCATTTGTTTTTTGTTTTTTTTTAATTACCACTCAATAGGGAAGCTGGTTACATCTGTAAGACTTTACATTTACCAATCCAAACATTGTAACATATTGTGTTTCATTTAACATTCTGGCTTACAAAAGTGACCCAAGAATAAACATGTACTTAAACCTGCATCGAGCTATGACAGAAATGGATAATGGTTGTGCTGAGCACCCCACTCCATTCCATAGGGGAAATTTCCCCTGAGTATGCTACACAATGACCATTTTTTCCTTAAACCCAAGATGTGTAATCATCTAGGGCTACTACTAGGACTAATACTATACATATTTACAACAACTCCGTGGTGACCCAGAATGCAAGGTACGAAATGATGAATGCCATAATATTTTGCGTATCAAAATTCAAATAGGAAGATAAAGGTTACTCGCACTCCACACGACGAAGCTAGAGTGGGCCGAGGGGAAATTAAGACTGTATTTAAAGATCGCAACATTAATGCATATAAAGTCGATTTATGGTTAAATACATTTAAACTAGTTTATCTAGAATCAAAGATTACTGAATGTAAGTGACGTTTAAGTCATTTCACAGCCGGGGTTCTTCAACTAACCAGTAAATACGTGTGACCAGTCTTTCTCACAAAACATTTTCACCTTACTGTTTGCTTCATTCCTTTAGGTTGCAAAACATGCGGAGATAAAACACTCGGCAGTAACCGATCGTTATATGGTTCTCCTTGTATTGGATCTTCGATGCCGTTCAATTTGCTATGGCTATTTCCCAAACCTACGTCACGACCCCTTTAACATTTTAGTCCCCTAACATTGCTAGCCGTTCAAAGTATGTTATCACACTGAATAAATATTTTTCACTAACAATTAACATCCGCTTTCGTTTTACAGATTATTGTAGGCTACATATGATTACAAGGTGGATGAAGAACATTCATTGGAAGCAGAGCAGAGCGATTAAGTAAACTGTTGTGTTCATGGGATTTATGAATTTGCGAAACTAGTTCTCTAGCTAGCTAGCTAACGTAATTTGAATGCAGTTCAATGGCACTACACAGTCCAAGAAGGGCACTGAAATAGTGAGGTGTGTGTAACGGGGTGCTGGGTCTGCTCACTCGCTACAATAACCTTTCCCATTGTATTGTAGCAGTTACATTTCACTAC
Source organism: Megalops cyprinoides (assembly GCF_013368585.1). Taxonomy (NCBI): domain Eukaryota; kingdom Metazoa; phylum Chordata; class Actinopteri; order Elopiformes; family Megalopidae; genus Megalops; species Megalops cyprinoides. The sequence goes on along the minus strand of NC_050593.1, from coordinate 11,390,427 downwards.
CATTTTCGCCATGTTTCCAAATGCATTTCTACAAAGAAAGATTACTGGTTCCTTTTTTTTGCAGCTGTCTTGCTACCTAATTGGTTGGCTTAGTAGCTCATTCTAGTAGCCTGCCAGTTACAAGGGCCGGAGGAAGGAACCTCCTTGCATGACCCCGCAGACTAGCTGCAGATCTGAGGTGTCCGTTCGGCATGCTTTTAAAAATCAATGCGTATACAGTCATACAGTGTAGTTTATGGCTGAGATTTCATAGACGCACGGGAAAAGAATCGATATTTTATTTTTTGCAGCTGATTGTGAGCGCCATGTCGGTAGCTAGAACCTTCTGGAAACAGCACGTTATCTACCACGTCCACCTTACCATTTGTAACTTTAGCTGTATGCGTAATCCTTATGTACGTCCTGGCCAGAACACAGTTCAACAAATAACAACTGGTACGAAATCACAGATAAAACACTCTGTTCCTGATTGAAAATAAAAGTCCTACCCTGCACACTCACAGACAGCTACGGAGTAGACAATTTGTTGCACTCTTATGTTTAGTTATCGTCTGCAAATGCTTTGACAACCCAACCCCCTCCCACTGCTAGCTAAAAGTGCTAGGGTAAGCAAAATATGCGCCAACTTTCTGGTCGAGTTGGAATATACCTGTAAAACACTGCCACCAACTGGTTCAAATTGGGGCTATTAATATTCCTCCATGTCTTTTTATGATGTTGATCATAATCACAAGCACTATACTACACTATCATTGCACTATTGATAAGGGTTTTGTCCCACACGAAAAGAAAAATCATTTGTCATATTTCCGTAAAATCTGCACTAAATCTTGTGCACTTCTGTTAAGATGTAACACTTGCCTTTAACTTGATTGTTTGACAAATTAATAAAATATCATTTAGTGGAAACCTTAAAACGTTGTCTCTAGGGGGTTCCGCCCAATAGTTAACCTAGGAATACATTTGTCGTCTTTTGTTTTAAAAATGATATTTAAATCCATGTGTTGTAACTTAGTCATCTTTCATAATGCATGTTGTGCAATGAACATCTTACGTTGGGCAACTATAATCAAAAGTCCTGACACGGGACCAAAAATCTCAGCTGCACTTTTTTTCTTTTTCTTTTTTTAATAAAGTGTGTCCCATACATTTCTTCCCAACACATAATTTCAGACGAGATTTTGTGGGAGGGGGTATCACTTGGTAGTCTCATCGGAGTTTTATGATGTGCGCTTTACAGTGTACTTGGCAGAGTTTCACTTTTTTATCATGAGACAGATTTGAAGTCCTTCCAACCCCGCCAGCCCATCCCATCTCTTTCTACACGTTCGCTCTCAGAAGATTGGCTTTATAAGCGTCGGTGGGACCGTGAAGCGTAGTCATCTCTAGCAATTACCACTTGGATGAGCATTTCGTGCTCGGCACCAGCAGGATTCGAGTCTGATCGGAGGAAATCAGCTTCGGCTACTTGTGGAAACATTTTACAATCGTGCATTTACTGTCAACGGCAATTAAGGCAGGACACGCAATGGCACCTTTTAAGAAAATGCTGCACCTTTGCATCAGGAGAGTGTCCAGGGAGGCGGAGAGCGGATACTTTTTGCTACAGGCAGCTGGTTTCCACAAGCACTCTGCAAGTCAGTCTCTGCCAGCAGTTGAGGAAAATGTGTTGCCTAAGAGCTTTATTCCCCCGGCAGCGGCGGCTGGAAAGGACACTAAAGTAAAAACCCTGAAGGAGATGCCAGGACCAAGCACTCTCAGTAATATTATCGAGTTCTTTTATAAGGACGGGTTCAGTCGGATCCACGAAATACAGGTGGGTCTGTCTTATTTTATGAGCTGCACACTTAGATTTGCAGTGTGGTATGCTGGTCGTGAAAATGTGTTTGTAGCCCAAAGGTTGCCAGTTCGATACCCCTACTGTTTTACCCTTGTAAAGGGTAGTCGCTTCATCGGATGTCCAACTGTAAATGGATAACATGTAAAAACTGAGCTGAGTAAATCGCTGTAGTCGTCCATTAAGCAACTGTAACGTAATATACTGACATTGAGGGAGTGCATTTAAGGACACATCTGCACAGCACATGTGCGCGCACTTTTTAACGTACGTATTAAATAATAATAAAAAGTTTGTGGGGTCGCACCGGAGGCGAGCACATACCTCCATCTCCTGCAATTCTACTGTGTACCATGACGTTGCGTGAAGAAAACTCGCGCAAGTGTACAGTATAGAAATGTCTTGGGACGCGTGCAATCTCGTATACCCAATTGCGATGTCCTCCCATCACCGATAATTGTTTCGCTCGAGAAGCGCACGGGAAAATGCGCGTGCCCAAGTTTGGAGTTGCATAATGGCACAGGCTTCCCCGCCCCCACAGGGAAATTTGAGTACCTTGCAGGGGGTTGCCAAGGGAAGCTAAAGAAAAGAAAAGGCAACAGTAATCACTTTGTTGCGTAAACCACCTCTTATTCGCGATTATATGTGCATTAAGCGTGAAATGAAGAATTGACTTTTTACAGAATGTCTACATTAAACCTTTATGAACAATTCTGTTTCAGTTCAGAAGTAAGGGCATGGGTAATTGTGAGCACCAGGAGAAGACAGGGTAACCTACCTCATGAAACTACCTCAAGTTTTCACTTGGAAGGGTAGACGGTACACTTTTATATGCTTCACAGAATAACTTGTAGGTGGCAGGTTAAAAATCTAACGTTACAGACTTCCAAGTTTTCGCCGCAAAGAGAATCCAGTTTACCCTTGGCTTCTACTATCCATAAGAACTGCCCAGCTTCAACCTGGGTTTTGTGCAGCGACTGCCCAAAACCACAGTGGAAATGGTGGTCCGGTAGCTTTTGCCTGTCAAACACTTAAATGCATACATTTAAAGGGCAGGAAGCGAATATCCGCTGTCTAACTTCAGAAAAAATACACGACTTTCCCGGGATGTCCTTAACAGCCCGTCTGATTTGTGCTGACTGCCTTCATTTTACACGAACCAGCGTTATTCAGAATTTAAAACGGGACCTGCCATGCATGGCAACGTTAACACCAACCACACCGTAGCGCGGATGAGTGCAGCATATGGTTTTATTACATTCATATTTTTTGCAGACTTTATTAACCAGGCGCACATTCCAAGTGAGGTTCCCCCACTGATTGGAGCGTTGGTTCAAGGCGGTGTGTTTTCGGACGGTTCGGTCACGTTTTTTGGCTCCTGATGGGGTCTTGACGTCAGAATCTTGACACCCCCCCCCTTTCCCCACCACCCCATGGAGCGTTTGGAACCTAGCGGATCCAAATCCCTAGCGGAACTGTACTGTTAGCATGCAAATTACACGTGGCACAACGGAAAATACACTCATGCACAATAAACTGTCCTGGTTATTTCGCCGTGCGGACTGGGTGTCTGTCAGTAAGAAAGTATAATAATGTATCAGTGTTCAGTCGCGTGTGTAAGTTTTGTAATATTACGTTTCGTAATGTTTTCCACATCTCCAACACCTCCATTCAGCAGGTCAATTCGGTCTCAGCAACATTACTTTTAAAACCAGTTTACGTTACATAAGTGTAGCCTATTGACTCGGTTATGAAAGCTTCCCATATCGGACGTATTCTGAGGTGCAGGGACCCATCTCTTCCTTTTAGCGTATTCCAGTGCAGTCAGAGGGAGGGGGATGGTGCCGACAAACAGTTTTTTTGAAAAGGCCGTGGCGATGACACAAAAGCGACGGAGGAAAGAGCCAACTCTTTGATATGGAGAAGTGCAAACATTTATTTAGAACAATAAGGATCTTTACGTGCGTCCGAGCTGAATAGATTGAAAAGAGTGAAGACCGTACCTGATTGGGGGGGGGGGGGGGGGGGGATTAACCTTAAAATTTGTCGCTGATGCATACAAATGCAAAGCTGCTTAAAACAATGTTCCGTAACTCTGCAAACTGCTGAGAGATTGAAAAGTCTTTTTCCGGTAAACGACCTGAAATGCATGCTTTCACTGTGCGGCTGACACACAAAACACATTCAGCTAATAGAGAATCTAATGGTCTGGCCCAAGGATAACATAACTATTGCCAGACTGACCAAAAGATTGTAGGCTACTGTATTGTGCGTATTTACATATAGACCTATTGTCTCTGTCCAGAATTCCCTGCATTTCGCACTGAATGGTTTGAGCTTTACACAGTCTTTACCCAAGTGTTACAGCTGTGATGCTAATTGCCAAGTTCCCTTGAAAGGGGTGTTCAGTTTCAAAGGTCTGTCCATAGCACAGGGGTGTGAATGTTTTGGAGGGCCGAGTGAAAACACAGAGCATCCTTTGTGCGCATCTTGAGTCACTCGGTGGAGCAGAGGCTCTACTTCTGACCATAGGAAGCCCAGCACGACTGATCCACAAGCAGCTCTTTTGCCTTTGTCCATGGATTTACACAGTATTTCTGTATGTAACTTCCAGTAACACACCATGACAAGTTCAAAATTCACTGAAATGAATTAAAATGTTTTTTGTAAGAAGATTACCAAGGTTAGTTTAAATTTGTAACTAACCTTGGTAATAAAAACGTGTAATGAATGCTATGATTTTCCATTCCAGTGGCATGGAATGCTGTAAACATCACTGACATGACAGTTATGGTGAGAAAATTGAAATAGTCAGCGGTGAAAGCTTGCTGATCGTTGTCTTGAATTAGTTTGTTTATCGCCATATTCAGCACCTTTATAGACAAAGAGGTGGATGACTTTTGATAGACTGGGCTGAAGATGCTTCTGGTTCTGCTGCTGATATCATCACTCAACAACATCACATCAGCTTTGACAGCTGATGGCCACAGTGTTCGCACTGAGCGTTAACCACAAATCACTCCCTCCCCGCAGCTGGAGCACAGCCAGAAGTACGGGAAGATATTCAAGTCGCATTTCGGCCCGCAGCTTGTGGTGTCGATTGCGGACCGGGACATGGTGGCTGAGGTCTTGAGGGCGGAGGGCGTGGCCCCTCAGCGCGCCAACATGGAGTCGTGGAAGGAGTACCGTGACATGAGAGGGCGTGCCACAGGGCTCATCTCAGCGTGAGTGTCTGATTGTTGACCTCCGACCTGACCGATCCCTTCCGTTCACTCAAATAATTCTACTCACCTGCTCATCACAGGTCTTCCTTTCAGTCTAAATTCCCAAGACACTGATCCCGGGTCAGTTCTAACTCCAATATTTTCAATAACCATGTTTCCAGACATGGAGTCGTGTACAGAGTTTGCTGTATTTGCGTCAAAACTTCATAGGACCCAGGAGCATCATCCAGTGAGCTGGATGAGAATATTCAGAATAGACTGCAGCATCAGCCCTCTGACTTACTTCACCCCTTTCCCTGATATGCCCTATGTCTAAAATCCCCATTTGCTTGCCTCCTTGTTCATTTTTTTTCAGACATGATTGCATAAACCATCTTAGGGCTTTAGAGGAGTGCTATATAAAATAGTTATGTAATTATTGTTCTTTATTCACAATGACGCGACTTCTGGATATAATCAAAACTACCAGTCCATCTTAAGGAGGAAAAAAGTCATTGTTGCTGTAGCACTGGATTAATCAGAGACAAAATTATTTGCTGATGAATGTTTTGGCTGAGTGTGGCCTCTCGCCCCGGCTGTCCCGCAGGGAAGGGGAGGACTGGCTGAAGATGCGCAGCATCCTCCGGCAGCTGATCCTGCGCCCCCGCGACGTGGCCGTCTTCTCCGACGACATCAACGGCGTGGTGGCCGACCTGGTGAGCAGGGTCCGCGTGCTGCGCAGCCGGCAGCAGGACGGAGTCACCGTGCTCAATGTCAACGACCTGTTCTTCAAATACGCCATGGAGGGTAAGTGTGTGTGTGTGTGTGTGTGTGGTTTTTAGGGAAACAGCATGCTGTAGTGTTGGCAAGCAGTTTAGTTCCCGGCTGGCACACCATTGTTGTACCCTTGAGGAAATTACATCATTAAATGTCCAGCTGTATAAATGGATGATCTGTGTAATTTCAAAAGGATATATTGGATATGCGCATGGGGGGGGGGATTGGGTAATTTGGCCAGGGCACAGAAAAATGACAACCCCACCACACACACACACACATCCACACCCAGGGAGGTACAAAGAGGGGGAGTGTGATATCTGTGTGTTTGGTTCGGCTGGTTTTTGTCGTGCGCGGTTCACGCTGTGTCTTCCTTCTCTCCCAGGCGTGGCCGCCATCCTGTACGAGAGTAGGCTGGGCTGCCTGCAGGAGGAGATCCCCCAGCAGAGCCAGGAGTACATCGCTGCGCTGCACCTCATGTTCAGCTCCTTCAAGACGTCCATGTACGCCGGCGCCATCCCCAAGTGGCTCCGCCCCATCATTCCCAAACCCTGGAAGGAGTTCTGCCACTCCTGGGACGGCCTCTTCAAATTCAGTGAGTACCAATTCAGGTGTATTTGCAAGTGAATGGGAAAAGATGAGAGCCGCTTTGCTAACGCTCTGTATGTGGAGTCCTGAACACTCACTGGGCATCCTTGAGCCAATGAAAAATGAGAGGAACATGTGGGGGTATCAATGACAGGTATTATAGAGAGTGCTGGTCAACCTTCAGTGGGAATGAAATGGAAGTAGTACTGAGGTTTAGCATTTGCAACACAGAGTTCTTGGTTTGATTCTGTGTTTGTTTTATGTGGAAAAAAAGAGCCGAGAGCAGGGTTTTGTCGGGAAAGCACAAACCTTTAGAAAGATGATAGGGTGGACCCCATCGGCACACTTGTGAAACCTCAGTGTTTAAATAACATAACATAAAATAACGTCACTGAACAAAATCTCAAAGTCCAATGATGGACCTGAGTGCACCCACACACAGTCATGACACACAAAAACGTTTTTCAAACAGAATGGCAAAGTCCAGTTTCTGGGGAGACATAAGGACATCTTGGATTCAGCTGTAATAACATTTGTCTGTCTCTACTATTCAAAAACGAACAAAACCAACTGTGAATGAAAATAATAAGTTCCTACTGTTCCAGCATGTTCATTTTGTCCTTCTCACTCAGACTCCCAGACCCATCGGTGCTACAAGTTAGAATACAGTGGAATATCAATGTGAAGCCTGACTGATACTGTAACGATAATCCATGTTGATGGATGGGTGGTCTATTTTGTTTCCTGATGCTGGCTGGAGGAAGTTGTGGCTTATGTGCGTTAGCACTGCCTCTTGAGCTACTTTCTTCAAAACATTTCTCTGAAGTGTCTAATGAATCAAGCTGAAGGCTCCCAACCGGAAAACAAAGAAGCCTTCTAGCATCATTCAGGATGGACATATTACATCTACCCACACAGTCTTGATGAGCTCTCCCACCAAGTCTGTACAAAAAGAACAAAAGGAACAGCAACAAATAGAAGAATTTATTTTTTTATTAGTTCACTGGTGCTTCCTTTCATTTCTGAAGAAATGCAATTATTACTTATTCCAAGACCTTTTTCAGTCTCTTGCCAAGCATTGAATGTTTGCGATTCTACTAGAATATCTTGTGATGTTGAATGACCCTAGGGGTTCAATCAGGGAGGACTTTGAGATTCTGTTCAGTGGCCCATTTTTCATTTGTTTAATGTTTTGCATGTTTAATTCAGGTCCTCTAGCTCCTCTTGCTTATCATCTATCCAAATGTTTGTCTTTTCCCCCCCAGAACAGGCACAGGGTCAAATTAAGGACTAACTACAGTACTCTAATGTACTCTGCTTCTGTTGACTTCCTGCGTGGACACCCCTCCTCCCAATATACATTATTGGGACACCATGTCTCAGAGTGGCCCAGAAATGTCTCACAAGTCATGAATGCTGGCAAGACGGGCTTTGACACTTCCCAACACCCCAGGATTGTTTGGCAGGGTCTTGATGACCCAGATGTTGGAAGTGGTCATCTTGATGAATGGGGACCATTTGCACAGGACCTTCCGGCAGATTAGCAGCCTCCTCAAATTCAAACCAATTAACATCCATTCACATCAAACATGGATCACGAACAAAAGCCCCAGCTAATCCTTCCCACCTGCTCAGTAAAACTGGGGGCTGGTGTGAGGTTCACACTCAGATGTGCCTGTCAGCACCATTAAAAACAGTGCCATTTCAGAGCTGTATTGGATTGGCCATTTCTGCGCCTCTGGATCATAAATCAGTTCTGTGGCAGCAACCTTTCCCCCACTGACAGCATACCCCCTAGACAGCTGCAGTATGCTGTGAGGTACAGTATATTCTGAAAATGCCAGTGGAGATCACTGTCTCTTAAAGCAAGCTGAATCTCATGGCACCCGTACTCACCTGCGTGAAAGGGAGCAGATGTAAAAACAGCCAGCTGTATAAATGGAAAACATGTAAAAACTCTAACCTATGTATGTCAATCTGGATAAGGGCATCTGCTAAGCAAATGAATGTAAATGTAAATGTCATTTGTTCTGCTTCCAGGTCAGATTCACGTGGACAAGAAGCTGTCCGAGATTCAGGATCGTCTGGCCTCAGGGCAGGAAGTAAAAGGCGGGCTGCTGACCTACCTGTTGGTATCCAAGGAGATGACATTGGAGGAGATCTACGCCAACATGACAGAGATGCTGCTGGCTGGAGTGGATACGGTAAGGGGACACCTAGTTTGATGGATGGGGGGGGGGGGGCAGGAACAGAAGAGAGAGGAGATGGGTGGAAATGGTGACAGGGTGTCGGGCAGTAGGCGAGGAGATCACTAGCCAGATTAGCCAGGGTTGAAAAGAGGGAGGGGTGATTCTTTCAGGGGGTTAAATGAACAAGCTTGTCTTTCATTCTGCTCAACAATGCTTTCCACACCATCCCTGATTCTGCTTGATGATTTTCCTCTTTTCTATTATCACCTTGAAGGGTTTGATCTTGCACATGCTTGACATAGTGCTAGACTTTGCAGAATGACTGGTCTAGTTTGACTGAATAGCCGGTTGTCTGCATTACAATTGGTATGGTCTAATTTCTGTCACATCATTTATTGATTTTGGTCCCCCTAGTGCAAAAAACCACCAGTTTTAGCTGTCCTACTCACCAAGCCAACCTGGAGATCTCCTGCTTTGCGTGTTTTTTGGCATGAACATACCATACGAAAATTGAGCCTATTATAAACAGAGCTTTCTTCGGCGCACTTGGGGTTTTGAAGGCGTGTCAGGCTTGGCTCCTGCTCAGCGGGCCTGCTAGCCCAGATGGCTGAGCTCTGAGGTCAGGGGAAAGAAAGCGGGACTGGGATCGTTCTCAGGGTTTTTATTTCATTAAACTGATCAATCTGGCAGTCCTGCACAGGGGGTCTTTGTGCACGCAAGTTAAACAGCTGTCTGACACCTCGAGGCATCTCCCTCTACCCAGAATGCCCCAGGGCTGTCAGGGGGTGTTATGTGTTGTCAGATTTACGGGAGTCCTCAGTGACCGTTTTTCTTTTGTGCGTGCTGGTCAAAAGGGCATCGTGGTGCGGGCCAGGCATGGCTGAGAACCAGCGGACCGCCTCTTTGTGTCCCTCACCACTCTGTTCTGCTGGACGTGTCGCCAGACGAGGTGTTCGGGGTTATTACTGCGATGTTGGATGAGTTTCTGAGTGTGAGAACTCGGAGCTGGGCTTTGCCTCTGATCTTTTTGTTGTCAGAACCATGCTAAAGGCTTGTGTGGGAAGTGTCTGACTCCCAGAGCTGACAGTGATGGGTGTTCATGTTTGGGTTCTCCCCGTACCTTCCATGTTAATCCATACTCCTGATTAAACTGGAACATAAAATACCGCATGAGGAACAATGTGCATACCAAAGCTCCACATCTTACGTCTTCTAAGTGTAATCCATGCCAGCAGAGGATTTACAAAACACAAACTATAGGGGTGTGAATTAATGTGACCATGTTTTATGGAATAAAATGTATTCTTTGTAAAGAATCCAAATTTGTTTTTCCAAATTATGTTAAGGGCAAAGCGTAACATTGAGACAATTTTTAAGCAGTCACAATGATCTAATATGAACGTTTTTCTCTGTTATATCATTTTTTGTTACTATTTAATCACTATTAGTAAATATGATTGGCACTGTAGATAGGCTTGGACCAGCACGTATGGGCCTACAAAGTGGAGAGGTCTGTCTTTGCTGTCTGTAGTCCGTTTTTAGATGTGCTTTGTATGAAGAAGAAACAGATTATTATTTTATCTGACTTGAAATTGAGTGGAGTAAAATTTTGCTCAAAAAAGCTACAGTTTGGTGGAAAAGTAAAGGAGCTCAGTCTGTAACAAGGTTACATGCACAATGCTCAGATGGTTTCATACTATTCAGCTTAACTCAGATTTAAGAGGTTGGCTAGCACTATAAGGACAAAACAGGTATCAGAAGAATATATAAAGCAACATACATGAACAATAGTAAAATCATTTTGTCTCCTTCAGTTTCCATGTACTGTTAGTGCTTTAGCTAGCTTGCTCATGGACAGCTGTGATTAAGACTAAAAAACATCTCTGACATTTGCAAGCAGTGCTCGCTTTTTAACAGGTGACTCATAGGGACAAAGTGAGAGACTTATAATATTGCTGGAAATTTAGCAAAAATGCAAACCACTGTCGTAAGTTGCCCTCACGCAACCTACACTCAGCCTATACCTAAATGTGGCCGGTGTGAAGAAGGAAGTTTGATTTGTTACCAAAACCTCAGCCAGGGATCTGACTGTCTTTGGTTTCTTCTCTGACAGACCTCCTTCACTCTGTCCTGGAGTATCTACCTGCTAGCACTACACCCTGAGGTGCAACAGCAGGTTTTTGAAGAGGTGCAACACACACTAGGGACCGAGCGGGTGCCTGTCTCCGAGGACATTCCCAGAATGCCCCTCATCCGAGGACTGGTGAAGGAGACCCTCAGGTGTTACCTATCTGCCTCACTCACACACGTACACACACATATATTCACACTCTCGCATGTTCACCCAAGCACACACACGCATTCACGTACATGTACACGCACACACTCTCCCACATTCACAGTAACACGTACAAACACACACACACACACACATTCACACATCTGCACACACACACACACACACACACACACACACACACACACACACACAGTTTCTTAGGTTTGGACTGACAATGAACCATTGTTGTTGTATCTCCCTGAATGGAATCTGCATTGACGTCCCTCTGTGTGTCATATCATTAATTTCCCAGCCATACAAATCCCCTGAATTCCATGGTGCCAGGGGTATTGTTAAGCAAGTGAGAGAGCTCTGTGACTCACAGACTGTGACTCATAGACTGTTATTTTTGTCCTCTCATTTTCTCTCTCACCTCACCTCCCTCCGCTGCTCTCCTCCTCTCTGTCTCCTCATCTCTCGTTTCATCTCCCTCCCGTCGTCTGCTCCCCCAGGCTGTTCCCGGTTCTCCCGGGAAACGGTCGGATCACACAGAGCGATCTCGTCGTCGGGGGATACCTCATACCTGCGGGGGTAAGATGAAGCAGCCGACACGTGAGACGCGTGAGGCTGAAACTGGCACATCGGTGTGGGGTGTGGGACCCCCCGGCAGCGGGGCATGTTTCGCCTGGTCTGAACAGGCTCCTTGTAGCGGGAAGGAGCCATATCCTCAGCCAAAACACCACAGCGATGGCTGCAGCAGCCACGGCTCACCACATATAAGCCTGCATGCAGAGTTCCATGACTGCAGAGGGAAGCAATGAATGCAAAATTTTAAGAGTGGAAAACTGTGCGCATGAGCCTAAGAATGACTGGTTGTTCTATCGTTTCCTCATGTGGGGCTCACTTTACTGTCAGATAGAGCTGAGTTGTTAAAAAACACAGGGGGGGTTGTTTGAGATGTAGTCTGCTTACTCCTCACTGCCCTCCCTCCTTGTGCCCCCTCAGACTCAGCTGGCTTTGTGCCACTACTCCACCTCCCACGATGAGGAGACCTTCCAGGGGGCCACCGAGTTCCGTCCGGAGCGCTGGGTACGGAAGGACGCCACCGACCGGGTCGACAACTTCGGCTCCATCCCGTTCGGCTACGGCATCCGCAGCTGCATCGGCCGGAGGGTGGCCGAACTGGAGATGTACCTGGCCCTCACTCAGGTACACCCGTGTTACTTTCTATCTCCTGCTCCCTCTTGCTTTCTCCCCTGGGTGTGTCCCCTGATCTCTGCTGGCAGTCTAAAGAATTTATAAGGAAATGCATACCTGTGCAGATTATCACCTTTATTTAAAGCTATTCCTGAGATTAGCAGAATGTTTCACAGGTGGACAGTAACAGGATGACACTGAGGAGAAGTGGTCTGAGGTGCAGTACACTGAGATAACGAATGCACAAAAGCCGATCCATCAAATGCATTGGGTGTTTCACCCTCCCTGTCTCTCTAGGGGCAGGTGGGGTAACAAGCTATGACCTTCCCTGCAGTCTTTGCATACTTGTGTCAGCTAAGCAGAGGGCTAGGTCAAATGGTTGGCTGGGGGAAGCAGACAAGACATGCATTTCGGAAGCAAGCCTCCTTTAAATAGCGCATGGGATTCACTGCACGGCAGCTGACACCCCAGACCAAGTTTCACAGCATGCCAGGGAAGTGTGGAGCTGGAAGAAGCAAGCAAGATGTACAACCTGTGACACGTTATATCCATTATAAAATTACATTAGTTATTTGTTGGCATTGCAGATGCCTGGTTGCATTACTGAACACTTTTTTAGATGTTATCCATATGTGTGCATCATCAATGTGTCCACTCATAGGATCGTGATTATGTTTTCCATAATCACAGCAACATCATTATGCGCATAATTAGTTTTGACTGCTGGCCATGTGGAGTGTCTTGGCGCTTATTCTGGCCTGGTTCTGTTACAGCTGATCCAGAAGTTCCAAATTGAAGTGTCCCCGCAAACGCAGCAGGTCCGGGCCAAAACCCACGGACTCCTCACCCCCGGAGCCCCCATCAACGTCAAGTTTGTGGACCGGCAGTAGGCCCCTCTCCTGCACTTATCTTCGACGTGTGGTGCGGCTCCAAACTGTAACACCACTCTCAGCGGGACGAGAGCGTCAGCTTTATCTGTGACGGCAGCACTACACTACAGCCCCACAACTGCTCTCACCCACAGAGCTTATTCCATCAGTGCCCTACATCCACATCTAAATGGGTTCTGACCTCTGAGCTAAAAATAGGGGAGGTAGACAACATACCTTTATTTGGCAAAGCATCCTCAACCTGATTTTGACCATTCAGTACAAAAAAAAATCATCAGATGTAATTAAGGAAAAAGGGATCAGATCCTTGTTATCCTTGTAAAGAATATTAGTCCTGAATAGCAGGTTAAGGAACATCAAAGGTGAGTTCTCTGCTCCCTCGATAAGTCACTTACTTGTGCCACTGGGTCTGATACATTTTTTGTCCCAAAACAGAGGGTGATTTTGGACCCCTAAAGATGACATGCTGTGTGAAGAACAAGCGTAACAGCTACATTTTGTACATACTGTATGCTAGTGGTATTTGTCTATTGGTATGATAACTATTAGGTTCACTGTGACATGATGGTCACTGGATTTAGTTGTGACTGGTGACACCTTCCAAAGACATTGGACATGTGATGCTCCATTTTTATAGGACTAGAATATGGCTATTTGTATCAAGTTTGTGTTTCCTATGTTTTGTAACTTATCTTATAAATTGATCTACAGAGCACCAAATATGTCAAATTCTTATGAGACCATGTAATCTTTTTTGTAGCTGCATATTCACATATACAGAAGGACAAAGACCTGTATGTTGTCTTAATTAAACTAATTGTTGTTTAATTAAATTTCTTCATTGATTCCAAATAGACGTAAATCTCCTGAATGATATGTGAGACATAGGATTTATTTAGTTAGATAATCATAAAAGCTTAGATGAGCCTACACTAGTAACTATAGAATCAAAACAGTTGACAATTACATCTGTTTAGTGTCACAAATGTATGTATTTTAGGCTCTTCAGAATGTGACTGGATGTTGGCAGAATTACATCTGAAATATTCAGTGTGTAATTGGAATCAAAATGCATACAAAATGCTATACAAATGCTTTAGTGTGTTAAGGAAACTGTAACTCTAATTAAGTTACTTTAACATTTTGTTAAAGATGACTCCATAATTAGTCATGTCTTTTACTGAACAGAAGGTGAGCTGAATTTTATATGGAATAAAAGTGCTTTGTAGGAATTGTCTGAATGTTCTGTTTTTGTCGCTGTAATTTGTGGAATACACCCTATAGCAGGTCTTCCTAAAAAGAGACACAAACCTGACCTCTAGTGGCAAACGTTGAGTTACTTTGAGTATCCATTTAGCTCGGATAAACACAGTGATTTGACTGGAAAGTCCCAGCGCCCGCTCGAACACATTCTGTGTGAAGACAATGCAACAGACATTTAGATCCTTCTTCGTATAATTATGTAACAGACATGTTTCAGCCGGAGCTATTCTCAAGTTGCATAGGCCTACACCTCAGGGCAAGGTTACCTAAAATAACTGAGGAAATTTTGGGAGCCATTAATTGGGAACAGTGCCTCTTTTGAGCGCGTTCAGTATTGTCGGGGGAATTGCTAGTCGTAAATTCTTAGTTGTAGGATATCGGTTTGAGGAGATTAGGTGTTTTTATAAATATTCATGTACTCCCGGATGCAACCAGGGCTAGCTACTTGCAAGCAGAAGAGGTTAGAAAATTATTAGAGACAAGCCAAGAGGCTGGAACACAATTTGTAAACTGATATAGTGAGGGCTGTTTCTGCCCTATTTTGTGTGTCAGTATTGGAAAAAACAGAGGCAAAATTACACAGGCGAATTGAACCCCACTACAGTACAGCACCAAACTTCCTTGCCTTCCTTGCTTAACCGTTTAACTGCATTAAGTAGGCTACACGAAGAACTCGGGTCTCGGGGATGGGGACGTGGATCCTACTCACGTGAACTGGTTTTGCATGTTGCCAGTTTGATGGTTCGGAGTTTGACTAAGGGTTCAGAGGGTTAACCACGTCCCACCTCCCTTCATTTGTTGGGCTGTTAATACGTTCATGCAATAACAACTAATGATCGTTTTGTCTCAGACGGCTTTTTGGGTCAGAAAATACCATCTCCGCCTCTTGGCTTGTATTTGAGGGTCATAAATATGCTTCCAGGTTCAAAATGTATGTTAGCTGTTTAACAGTGTGCCCTAGGAAAGTTGCGAATGGTTCAGTCAGAGTAACATAAACACTGCAATCATTATCTTTGCCTTGATGGAAAGTGCTGGCAAAACTGTTATTTCCTATTCTTGGTCTTACAGTCCTGCCTCAGCTGACGGCGTACACTTTGATCTGGCTTGTAATAGCATGCTCCACCGCTGTGCAGTTTTCATAGTGTTAAGGGGTTATAACCGAGACTTTTATGGTGCGCGTTTGCTATCCCACGTGACAACAAACGTTAGCCAATTACAGCAGTAGCTGTCCCTGGTGCTGATGAAAACCACACCTTGGCAACGCTAGATTGCAATTTAGACGTTGTTTTAAAATTAGTCATAATATGTGCAGAATGTTTAACTACGGAAAAGAAGTAAATGCGTGTCTCCCGTATGAGGAACGATTCAGCATGAGTGAGGAGATTTCCACGAAAGGTTTTTTTTTTTTTTCCCACACGTGTGTAGAGAATTTCGACGGCTATTTCAACCAGTCTTGACCGCCTTTTATCCTTTAATTAACACAGGCTAAAAATGAGAAACTAATTATGATCATGAGCCTACAGTTTATTTTTCGAATGCACAAATGATTTATAAGTATTTATTAGCGCGTCGTGTTTACTCATGGAAACTGCATTTCTTTGGATTTTAAGTTTTAGAACGTAAACTAGAAATAGACATTTTCAACTAGTGAAAATGGGAGAAATAGAGAAATGATCTCTTTTACAGAATATTTGCTTTAGTGAAGATATCTCCATGCACTTTTGTATTTTTATTGCTCTGTTTATTGATACTGTTCTTCTGTAATGCATCCTCTCACTGGTGTAGAAGGTGATCTAGAAGCTGCGGGGAAAGGAAAACGTGTTCAACATCATGCAATACATGGTCATCGAGTACATCATCATACACGTAACCGAACTGTAGCAAGGCGAGCCTCTCATCCTTACCTGTGACTGCTAAAGCAAAACCAATCCTCATATGTGATGCCTGTAAGTATTGTGGCCAGAAAATGGAAAGATACGTCATGCAGTAAGTTTGCATGCACCTCAGCAACTGCGTCACCGTCTTCTCAAAACTCAAGCAAGGGGAGTTTCTCGCCCCACATCTACCTGTGAGTGTAAAAGAGAGAGCCCTCAACTGACTTGATACCTGCCAGTGTTTCGCGACCCGAAAATCAATAGAATTAATTGTGTGTACAAATGGCTCAGTGGATTAAATGTGCGCTGGCTGCAGTGCGCTCATACTGCCATCTACTGGATAAAAGGGAGACCATACCTCTGAGAGACCAGGCTGTACTGCACACTGCTCGAAATCCTAGGGCTATAAATTCGAGATTATGAACTTCAGTACCAATCTCAATTTTTGTGTAAATAACTGACTGACATGGTATTCAATAAACGATAATTATGATAGCAAATTGAGGAGGACTGCAGCTTCATAAAATGTGCCACTGGAATTCATTCCATGTATAGTTAATAGTGAGGACATTGAGTGCGCCTTATATACCCTACGTATACCTTTATGCGTTATAACCTACACAACACCATCAATTAGCATGGTGACAACGTGAGCCCTGTTATCAGGCTATATTCATTTGAAGGACTATATAATAACCCTATATTCTAATAGTCTTTGTTGCACCTTGTCCGAATTCGCAATTAAGATGATAAACATTGTTTTACACATTATTCCTCTTATGAACCGCTTACAGCATATCAAATCGTCCTGCATGGTGTGACTTCTGTTAGCGATAAGCTATATGTTATTAGCCATATTTTCCACACTGTATGACTGATCTTGGTGTTACATTTTTAACGTTTATGGCCTATCAAATGTTTGGTAACATGTCCTATATTTGATCTCATTTTAGGTTTTGGGAGCTTTTAGCCCATTTTTGTTAGTTTATTTAACTATAAAAATAATTACAAAAACAATTATGAAATAAACAGGACATTTGTAATCTTTAGTTAATTAAATAAAAGTTCAGTAGGCTATGTATCCAGTTCCCCCAGTGTAAAACAACCACATAAACACGTTAAAGCTGTTTTAACGATTATTTTGAGAATAATGTAGCATACCTTGAGGCTTCAGTTCAGTGTCATCACTATTACGTTGGCTTGTATCACAGGCTATGGCTTTAAGAGGCTGTCCAAAACAATGTATGAACGCTGGGAAATCACTCCATGTTGGGTCGACAGTCACGTAGTTTGATGCGTCCTATGTATCATCACCTGTGCTGACCGAACCGTTTACAGTGCCGCAATATTTAAATATCATTTTCTATTTACCTAAATTTTACCTGAATTACACGCCGCTGAGGACATCTTCTGCAAATACCTGGCTTGCGCCTTTAAGAGGCTGCAGTACAGGCGTAGAATTGGTTGTGGAGAGCGCTGTGTCTCTTTAAGAAGGTTCACCACCCCCAGCCCAACACAGTATTGAGCGCACGGTATTCGTAATACGTCCGTTCTTTTTATTTTCGACGCTTTTGCCTATCCTTTATCGTTTTGCGTGAGATTTTTAATCTGATCCTCTTGTTGAGCATCCGGAGCGTCAACGGAGACAAGATGGCTGAGAAAGGAGTAACAGCTGGGAAACTGGCTAGCAACGTACAGAAAAAAATAACCCGGGCGCAAGAAAAGGTAAGGGGCTTGAAAATATTTTACGGGGTAGCGATAGCTGATGCTGCCACGATAACCTGTTTATGCTCATTCTGGCAGCTGCAGCGGGGGCACTTTGCGGTCCCTTTTCCCAAATGCCAGAGAGCTAGGACGTATTAGCTGCTCTTCGTGTGCTTACATGCAAGACAAACCGTTATGACAGCGGAGGGCTGCGTGTGTGCAGGAAGACTGGAGGGGTTTTGGGTGCTAATAATAGAAAATATAGCTTGCTAGCTATCTAAATAGGTCGATGGGTGTATAGGTAGAATGCTTATATTAGAAAATGCGTATTTTGTGGTATTTTTCATTGCAGTGCGCATTTATCCATTTATGTTGGGCTAGTAAAATGTTCCTATAGCTAACTGGTCTTGTTCTGTGGACTTTCCGTGGCTGGCTACTTGATAGCTGTCTTTGATCGTTGATCCCTGTCTTATCTGTTTTGGTCATCGATGTTGCGTCAAGTACAATAAGGGGCCCCGTCGTCCTCTAAATGTGTGGCTGTTTTTTCCATAGACCGGGAATTTTGCCCTCTGAAGCATCCAGAGTGTAATCGGAAGTATGATTCATGTCGCAAGGGGGTGAAAGACTTCATTTCCTGAGGACGTGATTTATTGGGATGGATGTAACAGCACCGTGCCCTGTCATATCTGGCTATCTCGCTCGACAGTCTCGCAGGTGGCCAGCTATTGTCCTTTACTTAAGTGCATAGTTCCCCCGGGTGTATCGCAGGACCCGCTTGTGTAAGGAGTGCCACTCGCATGCATGCAGACGTAGCGTCAACCTTCAGTTTTCTTGTTATATGCCGTCATCTCTACTCATACGCATCTAACTGTACCCACCCCCCACTCGGATCAACGGGATTTCCAGGGGGTTATCATGTTGAATTAGCGGCGTGAGACGGAGGGGGTGCGATCGTATGGGCAGCGGTGAACAGAAATCAGAACGCCGCTGATGTGTAATGTGTATTCCTCCGCCGTTGACGACTTTGTATGTGCGCCGGTTATTTGAGGATGAGTAGGGGGATTCGGTGCCTGGGACCCTGCAGAAGCCCTCCGTGACTAGCCCCCCAGGGCAGTGACACGGGGAACCCCCCGGTGTTGATGTGCTGCAGTGCAGAGCAACCTCTGCGATGTGTGTGACGCTGGTCCTGTCTTCTTTATTACCATGAGCGTGTAGGGGGTGGGGTGTGGGGACTCCGTGTGTTACACATGAGCGGTCCATCCAACTGTGTGTGTGTGTGTGTGTGCATGTGTGCACGCGTGCGGGTGACCGTGAATCATTACACTGGCTTCAGGGCCAATGAATATCCAGGAAAGACTGTCAAGTCATCACTCCCCCCCCCCCACCCCCACCTCCTGCCCTCCCCTTCCTGTTTGCTGGCTCAGTGTGTATGTATGTGTGTGTGTGTGTGTGTGTGTGTGTGTGCATCCTAGCTGTTTGACGCAGGGAGAGGGGAAGCCCTCAAGGTTGTTCAGGATTTCTTGTCTCCGCATACCGCTCTGTCCTCTCTCTGTCCCCTTTCTGCCTCCCCCCTCCAGTTAATCTTCAGCTCCTCCGTCCGTGCCCCTGCCATCCTCATCTTCCTCCTCCTCTTCCTCCTGCCAAGCTTGCATGCTACCGGCTTTTGAAAACAGGTGCAGTGTCTCTGCAGAAGCATGTGGAAGGTTACCAGGGCGTTCGGCCCGAGACAGACACTGCTGTGACCCTTTAACCACTTTGGTTTCCACTTGTGAATAGCACCCAGCATCTGCAAAGCACTGCGGTCCCAGCGGCCCTCGGCGTAGCTGTGAAAATTCACCGGGGAGACGGAGCCTCTGATACAAGCAGCTCACTAAGGTGTTTGCCTTCTGTCTGTGTGGTGAAAAGCCAGAACCTCTTTAAGAGCTGCCGCAGAGCTACTCCTTGTAATCTGAATTATCTGCAGTGTAGTTTTGATTCGGTAGATTTAGATAATTGGTTAGCAGATTCACCTGGGACCCCCATGGCGATGGGCTCGGTGCAGCAGGGAAAATAAATTATTGTGGGTAAAGCTGTTACTTCACCTGCAGGCTTCACCGGAGTGTCCTCCAATGCCCTGTTCCCTCTGCCCCAGATGACTGAGTGAAGCATGATGGGATATGGTGTTGGTTGTTCCTTGTAGTCCCAGGGAATGGGAGGTGACTCTGAACCCTCATTCAAGCCCTGACCCAAAGCCTGTCCCATTTGTGGCACACATCCATCCATGTGGCCTGCTCACATGAAGACTCCACCCCTGTAGGTTTCTGACACTGTTCACACATGACTCAGACCCCACCCCTCACACACAGCTCCATCCCACAGCATTCTGACTCAAACCCCGCCCCCTGAGTCATTAACTCCACCCTCAATGGTACTTTCACTGTTCGTATATTATTCAAACTCCACCCCTTACACAAAAACCCCACCCATCAGCATTGTGGGCACTGTTCCCACATGACTCAGGCTTTCCCCTCACACACAGACTGCACCCAAGATTCCTACTGTACCCCACCCTAACACCTGTCCCTCTTCAGCATGTCCCCTGCAGGAAAGAACAAGGGTCTATGAATAGTCCAAAGGCTAGAGCATGCTGGCCAATGCCCCCACCCCCCCGATCCCTGCTGAGGGTGGGAACTGCACCAGCCTATGGGGTATTTTTGGTTCCGGACTGAAACTCAACACCAGTAAGCAGCAGCCAAGCCCGGGGTCCCGTAAAACAAACAGAAACATTAAACCCGCACCCCGCCCCGGAAAAAAGCACCTCTCTCCTGCCTTTCATCTGTCTGCACTGGGCCCATTAAAGGTCCAGACCTGGGGAATAATTATATCCATACGTGGCACTGCAGCAGAGTGCGTTTACACACCGCAGACAGGTCTAGAGTGAGGGATTACACCCCTCACGCTTAATATCCGCCTTAGGTTGTTCAGACGGAGAAAGCAGTCTTTTAAATCTTGTGAAAAGAAGGGTGAAGAAAAAAGATCATGTTGATAAATTGAGAGAAGCAGTATACAAAGGAGAGAGAAACATGTGAATGGCGTTAGGCGCAGCTAGATGCAGCTGTCCCAGGAATGCGTGGGGTGGAGTGTGTGGGCTGGTTTTTGGGGAATCGCTAATCTATCACTGCTCCCCCTTGAATGCGCCTTGTGGGTGGAGTCTTTACAGAGGTGAGTGTTTCAGACATAAAGTAGTGATGCGACGCTGGGGGTCGATGTGTGAGTGTGTGAGAGGATCCAGGACGATCACCGGGGCTTATTTCAGTGACATGTATGCCGTCTGGTGGCCTCTGCATGATGCCTGTATGCCAGGCGGTAATTGAAGCTAAATCTTTAATGGACGTCACCCTTAATATGCTGGGTTACTCCAAGCCCCTCTAATAGTGTTGTGAAAACCCCGTGCTGTACTGTCACCCCTCACTGGCTTCTGTGTGGCCTTCTCTGGGATTGGAGAGCCTGGGCAATGGCTTATAAATCTGCTGGGTTATGAACACCCCTGACTGGAGTGTGACTGTGAACGCCGTCTTACTGGTCTTTTCCTATTGGCTGAGGTGTGCTAGTGACCCTGTGAGGTGTGACAGCTGATTAAAGTGTATGCGGGGGGGGGGGGGGGGATTGCCTTACATGCCAGACTGAAGTTGGAGTACCCATGAAGAATATCTGGTCATTGTCTCTTACGTGTAACTCATACCAAGGCTTTGGCAGCCTTTGATCAGTATATCCACTCTCCCCTCTGGCCTCATAATCTGCAGCCTGATTAACACCATAGACTCTCTTATGTGAGAGCCCACAGAGGTCAGATTATGACTGATGCGTTTGTTTGTAATCTCATGCCTGCCTGAAGACGCAGCCCTGTGTTATCCGTCGGGTGAAACAGATCAGTTCTGCTTAGAGGGAGGTCTCCTCTGATGGGAGGTTTTCAGCAGTGTAGGACAGCATCATTCCCTGCCTCGAAGAATGTTGCCCATCTTGTGGAGGAGGGGGCTGCCCTCCAGATGGGAGCCGGGGTTCGAGTTACAGAGATAAGTACCCCCCCCCCACCTCCCCCTACTTCCCACCTCAGAGCAGGCTATGTTCTTCAGCAAGGTCTTAACCTCTCTGATCTTTATGGTATGGTGTGTGTCTGTGTGGGGGATGCATCCACCCCACCCACAAAACACACACATGCACTCTCACACACACACACACACTCCCTGCGTCTTGTCATCTTTCAGGGACTCCTGAGAGAGTGCCCCGGAGTCCCAGTGGTCCGTGGGTCACATCAGAAACAGCAGCTCCTCTCAGTGGTCAGAGATGAGGCTGTAGCTGTTAGATAAGACAGCAGATCCCTTTGGAGTCTTCAGACAGACAGAGAGTTTAGTAGGGCGCCATGCGACTGTGCTCACGGTGCAAACTGAAGGCTAGTGATGCACAAGGTGGTGAAAAAGAAGCCGCTTCTCTTGTGAACAGTCTGAAAGTACCTGTGGTCAGTGGCCTTTTTTCCGTTTGTACCCCTTTTTTGACCAAGTCTTTTTTGTAGTCGCCGGTTTTACTGCGGCGGGCTCACTGCCCCCCTGCATTCGCATGGGAGCGGAAGGTAAGGGGAACGCGCACACGCGCCAGCGTGGCTATTTTTCACACTGCGAGTCCCACAGTGCACGGCAGCTAATTGGAGCGTACGTGCTACTCCAGTGACATCATCTGAGCCGCTCGAAGGCTCCTGTTGAGCTGCTGAGCGGAACGAAGCCAGGTTGGCAGGAACGTGAGCGACACATTTCATCAGCAGCAGGCCGTGTCCCGGGCAGACGCGTGCCCCCGGCTGCTGCGGTGCTGACCCCCGGTGGCCGGAGCCGGGAATAGCACAACAGATGGCGCGGTTCTTGGAGCCGGGTCACAGGTCTGGATCGCACGTCACACCTGGTGACACTGTGTCTCCCTCTCCTCAGCTCTAGCACCCCATCCCCCCGTTTTCCTACGTCACCCCGTAACACCTCCCCCTTAGCCCCCCCTGTGGCTCCTGTCTCACTGGCTCAGCTCTTTTGGCCCGGTCCTCCTTTCTGTCCTCTTTCCTTTCTCTTTTTCCTTCCATCCTGCTGTCTCTGTTTCCTCTTTCTGCCGTGTGCCTGCTGCATTGGGCGCTCCTCCCCCCGCCCCGGGTCTGACTCGGGGGTTTCGATGCCGCAGAATGCCGAAGTGAAACTCTGGCGCGAGACGCTGGGACGGCGCGCTATCGCTCTGCTCTGGGGGGAGATATGAAGCAGATACAGGCCCCTGCCCTGGCCTTTCAACTGTGAAAAAAGCAGCCCTTCCCTGCGTGAAAACCAGCTGCCTGTTCACTTTCAAACAGGAGAGGAGGGGACGGGGGTTCAAGCCCTCCATCACATTCCTTATATGCTCGTGTCTGGTATCAAAAGGTCAAAGGTCAAAAGGCACCTGTCGGTGGTTTGCATCAGCCTTTCAAAATCTGAGGGACACACTAACACTCAGAGTAGGCGGTCAGCTGCAGAAAGGAAGGGCGTTATTAGTAATGACCAGCTGCCAAATTGTTTAAAAATAATGTTTGCGGGGGTTCACGAGTAAATCAGTGGTTAAGGTGCTCGCTTTGAGCTCAGGCTGAGCTCGATCCCAGCCGTATGGTCAGCCAAGGATAACCAGCAGCTGACATCAGGGGATCAGACTGGCCTCGTCCTGCTAGTGGTGGCTGCTGCGCTTCTGCAGGGGGTGCTCGTTCGACCACTCTCAGGTTGCTTGGATGACATCACTGAAGCCCATCCTCTAATGGGTGCTTAGCTCACTGCAGTGTACTGGGCAACCTCTAGTGTGAAGGTTGTGGTTAGCGTGCAGGTGTATTGGAGGATTGCACACCTACGCGAGTTGAGTGTTTGTCACGGTGAGACGAGCCTAATATAGCCTATCAGCAGTTTCAGAATGAGGGCAGCGTAAAGGGTTAAAGGCACTTTAAATAAATAATGTTTTTCACCAGCTGTTATGATAGTTACTTGTGTTAGTGAGGTCATTTGCATCCCTCACCCCCAACTCTCTCTGTCTGATTTCCCCTTCCTCCTTCTCACTGTCACTTCCTTAAATTCTACCCTCAAAGTTAATGAACAACATTATGAGAACAAAATGAGTGGCCTTTATTTCAGTTCAGTCTAGCTCAAATCTGCCTTTTTGGCTAGACTGTTGACTGATAACAGTGTTGCCAGAGCACTTAACACTTACAGTCCCCTCCACAATTATTGGCACCCCTGGTAAAGATGAGTTCCAAAACACTCTGATCAACTTAAAAAAGTAAAATATAAATGGAAAAAAATGCTTCAGTTAAATTTTGTTTATAAGAATTTCTAGGGGTGCCAATAATTGTGGCACATGTGATTTTGTTAAAAATAATTATTTCTTGATGATTTTTTTTTTCTCTGAATAAATTTACTTCAATTAAAGGTTGTATTTTTCTCATTTTTTCAGTGTGAGACTAAGCTAATTCACCAAAAGGTGAATTTCTTATAACCCTTTTTACTCATTTTTACCAGGGGTGCCAATAATTATGGAGGGACTGTATATACTTAACTGAACACTTACTTAACTGTAATATATTTACAGTAAACACATCTAGAAATAATAAATTAGCAAGAATTAACAATCATAAAAATCACAGTGATGATGATGATTACTGCATGTGCTGGCTGGAAGACGGATGGCAGTTGGAACTGTGGTCAACGTGTCTGGGCTCTGTCGTGAAAGTGGAAGGGGAATGGCTCCCGGTGGTTCCCACAGCGATGCTGCTTCTGCAGGCTTGACCAAGGGGCTCCATGTCCACTGTAGCTCTAAAAAGGCTTCATAAAAGAGGATGTGGAAGGTATAGAACATTAAGATTTGTGTCAGCAGAGGTACACCTGCTAAGCAAATGAAAAGCTGAAAGACGGGTGGCTGACACGTTAAACGAATGCCTCTTTGCACTGTTGGGCAGGCATCAACATTGCCATGTCTACCGATGTTAAACTGAACATCTTTTCATCTGATCATCAAAACCCTTGTTTTGTCATTAGTTCTCTCTCTCTCTCTCTCTCTCTCTCTCTCTCTCTGTTTCTGTCTCTCTCTGCCTCTGAGCTCTTTATGACTCATATTTCTGATGGTGCCCAGGGCCCTAAATCTCTTCCTTCTTATTCTGTCCCGTTCAGGTTAAATTATTGTCATGAGAAACGTGCATGTTACCATAGCATGTACAACAAAGAAGGAGTAACAGTCATAAATTAGCATGAGAACATCTATACAAGATCACGGTGCCTCTCCCCACCTCCCTCTCCCCCCCCTCTCTCTCTCTCTTGCTCACTCTCTCTTCCTCCCGCTCCCTCTCTATTTCCTGTCTCTGTCCCCCTCTCACTTCCCTCTATTCAATTCAGTTCAATGCAGTTTGCTTTACTGGCTTGAAATACAGTCTGTAAACCAAACTTCTGAACACACAGAGAACAAACACCATATGTAGCACCATAGTAATAAGTGGTATGTAGCATCATGGAATAATTTCATGCAGTACTATAACCGTTTCCTTTCTTAAACCTTTCCTAGTTTCAGTTTTTGGCATCAAAGTGGTTTATTAGTATGACAAATGGGCATTTCCAAACCTTCCACCTGTAAACATAGTAAGGAGTCAGTATCTTGCACAGTAGACCTGTACTCGGGAACCTTTGGCAGCAAGGTTAAGTACACTGATTCACCACATGTCTCTGCAGGCCTCAAAGAGGGAGTGAGGTCCACGTGTCCTCATGGAGAACTTTAATGTCTCCCCCTAGAAACACAGCTTCCTGTCAGAGGCCTCTTCTCACATTTTGTGGGAAGAGGCCTCTGAATTTTGTGGCAGTAACAGATCGCTCATGTTGTGGCCTGAGATCTTTGGAGATCTCAGTGTTACATTAGCTTTCGTATTGTTAAAAAGTTTGTGCTGTTATTATTAATGATCACCACATTGAGTTCACACATTTTAAATAAAGTTGGTGGTTTTGTTCATCGTGCTGGTCTAAAGGAGTCATGATTGCCGTTCGTGTGTGTTTACATTTTTGTGTGTGTGTGTGTGTGTGTGTGTGTGTGTTTGTGTACATGTGTGCATATATTTGTGTGTGTGTGTGCACTTGAGTGTTTTTGTACATCTATGCATATGTGTGTGTGTGTGTGTGTTTGGGTGGGTGGAGCAGGGGTGCTGTGCAGTGGTCCTAATTGTGTTTGTGGTGGGGTATTTCCTGTCAGTTGCCCTCAGGCATTCTGCACAGGAACTGAGGGCTCAGCCCAAACTACAGCCAGCACCAGGCTGGTCCTCCTACACAGGAAGAAACCCGTATTTACATATATTAAGTAAGGGGGAGAACCTTTTTTGTCATTTGTTTAATTTTGGAAGGAACCGTCTCAATTACCCCCTAATCCCCCTAAATTAATAGTAATAAACATCTTCTTTGTTACAGTAGTGTGCATTTTTAGTGTGCATAAAAATCACCTAGTATTTCTTACAACATTAATAAAATTACCTGAATGGTTTTATTACAATGATCTTATTATTACATGATATTAGATAAGTGTCTATGTTAGTTATCTATCCAGCTGCCTTTCAGGCTACATCAGTAGCATACTTATGCGGTCTGTAGCTGTTCTTTTTTAACATATCCAATATATTTTGGAAAAGGTTGGTCAAATGGTTTTTGATCTGTATAAAATAGCAGTTTTCTCTCAGATTAATGGCTTGTTCAACCAGTTGTTTGTATGCATCATTCCTCATATTCATGTCTAGCTTAATAATTTATTTGTGGTTAATTGCAGTCTTGTCAGTTCGTGGTTGGGGAGTCCATTCCTCTGCATATTGATATGGTTATGGAGTAATGGGGTCAGATTGTATCATGCTAGAATACAGCGTAGCCTATATATAAAGACATTTCAAGTGCTGATTACAAAATTTTGAAACGGTTCACATTTGAAATTAGCAAAAGTAACATTTGGCAGCATATTTCCATTTTGAGGTTCAAAGTTTCAGTTATGCTCATTCCAACAGACATAAATAGTGATCCAGATGACACATCATGATATAGGCCCATGCTGGTCCCCCCTGTGTAAGCCATAGAATGTCATATTGTGATACGCAGTTCTTGTGCCCCTCCTATTAGAAGTTCGCTAGGGATGCTATTTTGCATTGCGCATGTGGCGAAACAGCCGACGGTATTTTTAGCATTTCTCTTCTAAGCAGAAATGGTGTCTGCGCTTTTTCAGCAGACGTCAGGAAGTCGCAGAAGAGCGCCAGTGTCCCCTCTGAAGTAGGGCTTTATTGCGCACCGGGTTCGACTCCTCCTCATACTCGTCTTCTTTTTTTACTGCACGTCATGTTTTATATAACGGCGCTTTGTCTCACATTGACAGCTTTTTGGCCATAAGGTTGTTAATGGGTTTTAAATGAGGGTGCAGGAGTGGAGATTTTCAAACAGCTGTTGTGCAGTTACCTCAACGTGTTTTTCTCCCTATTCTCTACAGTTATGAGACTGTCATACACCTTCACTTACTTGTTTGTGCTGTTACTTTCCCCATATCTGAGCCTTTCTCCCCATCTTCTTTTTTATCCACAATGTCCCTGGGGTGAGGTGGGTGGGGGGAAGCAGCTGTTTTCTTGGCCAGGTGCAATTCAAGTCTAAACCAAAATATTTACTGCAACTTGCATGTTTCTTTCTACTCAATCACAGTAACAGGTATTCATCATGATTGGTAAGTACCAGTAATGGCAGCCACAAGTGGCTGTTACGCTGCTGTGTAAATGCATGATTCTGTGTGCCGCAGGTTCTACAGAAGCTGGGAAAAGCAGACGAGACCAAGGATGTGCAGTTCGAGGAGGGTGTGATGAACTTCAACAAGCAGCTGGTGAGAGTCCGCTTACTCCTACAGACCCACTCGTTTTAAACAAGAGGGTCTTACGTTATGACCCTTCCAAAATGAGCTGGTCCTCTGTCTATCTCTCTTTTAGCTGGCACAGACCAAGAACTCATTCACCTGTGCTGATAATGCACTAGAGTTTGGAGAGTCAGGCTCCACAAACTCCAAAAGTAGTGTCACTCACTGACATAAACTGGTCGTAGTGTTTTGCTGTGGAGAGCGAAGTCCTTTGAGAGGTTTCAGTGAAGTAAGTCACCGACAGCACATGGTACCCCTGCCAATTATAGGATTTATGAGGCCTTTTTCTCCCATCACTAATATGCGTGTGGAGGGAATGGATCCCATTGCCACTCCAGTACAGCAGGTGGCGATAATGTGTCTTCCCTTGGTTGCAGCTACAATTTAAACACAAGAAGAAGTGCCAAGAGAGGTGGAGGTGAAGTGCCAAACAAACCCGATGGCCCCGTCACGCTGCGTAGCAGTAGTGACTGCGAACGGAGCACTTCACTAATGTTTACTGTTAAATTATGCATCAGCTTTGAATTATTTACTCTTACCTATGTTTTCTAAACCCAATTGAATTAGCAGTGCTATTATATATGTCATTCAGAGGTTTAACCCTGGGAAAAGAGCTGACAAGTCCAAACTGGCAGAAGTTTACAGGGTTTTCTCCTTTTTCCCTTTACTGTTGTTCAAAAGAGGTGCAGAAACACAAATACATTTGCAAACTACCTAAAGCCATGTCAAGCAGACTGCTCCTGAAGACTGCTGACAGAATTTGAGCTGGCATGTTCCCGCTTTCTTCCACAACCTTGTCAAGCTCCTCTTGCTCAGCTTTGTCTCTTTGTAGGTTAGCTCACTTCTCCCAGCTGCTGAAAAGATAAGCCATGTTTTGTTCTGAAAGCTTGTCATTTTAGGGCCCTTAGGCCAATGGAAATATTCTCTCACAGTTCGCTAATGGAGAGGGGTTTTTTGCGGCTTTTTCCCTCTCTGTGGCAAGTCTTGTATACAGTGCTGTGTGTAAGAAATGTGCTGACCTCATGGTCATCTCTTTCTGCACAAACCAGCAGAAATTTAAGCATATCTTACTGTTTTCAGCACTAGCATCATCCTAGGTGATGTTCTCTGCTGTGATAATGTTACTTTTTATTGCTTCTCCAGTGCCCTTCATGTGCATCTGTCATATCTTCCAATGTGTCTGTGTAATTTGCTCTGTCAGACGCTCTGTGACATGTTTAAGAGCTCTATATTCAGTGCAGTAATCGACTGATGGATTGATTGGACGTGTGGAATCTGTAGCCTTAGGCTGTTTCATCTCAGGGTTCTTTCATTGCCTCAGGCAGAGGGAACCAAGCTGCAAAAGGACCTCAGAGCCTACCTGGCAGCTGTCAAAGGTACAGTATTATCTTTGTCTGTCTGACTGCCTAATTGTCTGTCTGTCTCTTAGATTCTGTCTGTGTTCTTCTGCCTATATGTCTCTTTGCACTCTTTGTCTGTCTGTATGTTTGTCTGTTCCTGTTTTGCTGTCCTTTTGTCTCTCTTTGTCTCCTGTCTGTGTCTCTTTGTCATCTTTGTCTGTTTGGATTTCTGTCATCCTGTCTGTCTGTCTGTTGCTCCTTTTCTGTCTGTCTGTGCCTGTTTCAGCCTGCTTCTCTATCTGCCTGTGCTTGTTTGTCTTACTTGTCTGTCTCTTACTTATATCTGCAGAGTACCTGTCAGTTCTTACAGGTCCTCTGTCTGTCAGTCCATATCCTACATTCTGTCTGTCTGTCTGTCCATCTCCCAAGCCCTCACATTCTCCCAGCCCTTTCAGCTCTCCAAGACTCTGTAGCTCTCACCAGTGACGTCTGTCTGTCTCTCCGACCACAGCGATGCAGGAGTCCTCCAAACGCCTGCAGGAGTGCCTGGCGGATATGTACGAGCCAGACTGGTACGGCAAGGAGGAGGTGGACTCCATCGTTGAGGTAATCTTAACCATTAGCGCACGTGCACTGCTTTGTCCTGTCTTCATGTGTGATGTCAGAAATGAACACCTGCATTATGTACTAGAAAGAGTTTCACCAACAGCCTTGGTGAATAATGCTATCAGCAACGTTCCTCTCTCTCATCTTTCCTCTTTTTCTTTCTCATTAACAAGCTTGCCTGCATACGCAAACACGGGTTCTCCTTTTCCCTTTCTTGTGCCATGCTGTCTCTCCCTCTCCCTCTTGCGTTAGCTCTCTCCGTCTCTCACTCAAATTCAAATTCAAACCGGCTTTACTGGCATGCCCACACAGGTGTACAGTGTTGCCAAAGCAGTTTTCACATAAATAAGCAAACAGAATGACAAGTAATTGAAAAATATGCACACACACACACATACACACTTATGGAAACACACATACATATATTTATTTGCATTTATACAGTTACTGTTCAGATGCTTCCCACCCATTGACTCTCTTGCTGTGGCAATACATACCATGCTGCCAAAGGTCCAGTGTTTCCCTCTCCCAGAACAACTTGTAATTTTTCTTCATCTTTCCATTGCTTAAATGTGGGGAGGTGTAATTGAAAATATTCAAAATATCGAAAGTATTTGACTCCAGTTATTTGTGAGTCAATACAGCATAGGAGAAAGTTCCTATCTCACTCTCGCTCATTCCCCGGCCTGTCCCGTGTCCCCCACTCTCTATGGTCTCTTATGGCCGCGTGCGTCTCTCTCCCCTCACTCTGTCCTCACTCTCCTCACTCTGAAGGAGATGTAAGAGAAGGAACTGGATACGGTCTTGGAGGTAAATGTGTTTAACTCTCCCTGCCCTCAGTGTGCTGTTACGCTCCCCATACACACAGGGTTAGCTCCTGTTCACAAACGGCTGGTTTTCCTGAACAAGCATTCATTCATGGACATAGCATTCAGTTTTACTTGCCGCTGTGTGCATTTGCTAGGCAGGGGGATTTACCTGAGAAGACGTCAGATGTTTTTACTGGCAATTTTACCTGATGTTTTCCAGGATGTCTCATGAATCCTGCAGGGGATTTTTTTTACTTTGGTTTCAGTATGTCTATTTTTAAGCTTTTTTCAGGGGCGGCAGCATAGCACAGTGGTAGGGAGCCGGGCTTGTAGTCAAAAGGTTGCTGGTTCAATTCCCTGCTGGGGTGCTGCTGCTGCTGCTGCCCCTTTGGGCAAGGTGGTTAACTCACCTGTGTAAATGGATACTGTAAAAAGTGTAACCCATGTAAGTTTCTCTGGCTAAGTGACCATAATGTGATGTTTTCTTGGAAGGGGTCTTTTTTCTTCTTCCTGCAGAGGGTATAAAATGAAAAGACTCTTAGCGAAGCAAAACAAAATGTGGCGGTGTATGTGAACGGCCCCTGTTTTGTTAGTTTGTTAGTTGTTCTCATCGGTAGGTCTAAATTATAATATCTGTGATTGATTGCTAGATATGTCATGTGATGAAGTCCCATCCCCTGCCTTGGCTAAAGGAACACCCATTTTGGTAAAAAGTCAGTACAGATTTGTGAAGTTGCCAAGGTTGAGATTTCAGGTAAAGTAACGTGGGAACATCAGGAAAACTAGTCCTGTGTGAACTGTAGGCTGATGATCACCTAGGAGATGCTTTAGCTGTTTCCTACTGTTAGTTTTCTGTGCTTCAGTAGTCTTCAGAGGACCAGAAGGCTACAATTAGAAGTGGAGAAGGTTAGCTGACCATAGCTCTGTGTATGTGTGTGTGTGTGTGTGTGTGTGTGTGTGTTTGTGTGTGTGTGTGTGTATATATGTGTATGTGTGCGTGCTTTAAAACTCTCTTTGTTTCACAGGACACTGATCTCCTCTGGACAGACTTCCATCAAAAGCTGGTGGACCATGCCCTGATCTCCATGGATACGTACCTGGGCCAGTTCCCCGATATCAAGGTGAGGTGGCTCTTCTGTTCCCGTGCTCTGCTCTTTGGCGTGGGCGGCTGGGTTTTTTTTTGTGAGCGCCTCCTCTCTGGCTCCCCCTGCAGGCACGCATTGCGAAGCGCGACCGGAAGCTGGTGGATTTCGACAGCGCGCGGCATCACTTCGCCGCCCTGCAGAAGGGCAAGAAGAAGGACGAGGTGAAGATGGCCAAGGTAAGACCCACCGAGCCGCGGGAGCACGTCTCCACAGTGTGTGTTGGTGGAGGAGGAGCACTTCCACACAGACCGTCCCGCTCTGGTTTGTCCACCTGCTTGTTTCTGTGCTGACAGTTTAAGTACAAGTCTCTAAATATAAATAACCAGCACGTGTGAGGAAACACTATACCACAGCCTACTGCAGGGCTTCTGTGCTTGTGTGTGCTTGTGCAGTGTGTGTGTGTGTGTGTGTGTGTGTGTGTGTCTGTGTGTGTGTGTATGTAGGTGGGTGTGTGCGTGGGCGTGTGTGTTTTTTGGTGAACCGTATGCATAGTTATGTCTTGACTCGTGAGTGGAAATTGGATGCTCAAAATCTTGAATGGAACTTCCTGTTCATTTGTCTGTCTGGGTGAGTGTGATAACACTCACATGTCTTGCCTCTCTCTCTCTCTCTCTCTCTTTCTCCCTCCCTCTCTCTCTCTCTTTCTCCCACTTTCTCCCACATACTCTTTCATTCTCTCCTTCTCATCCCTTCTCTTTCTCTCTCTTTCCCTCTCTTTCCTTTCTCCCTCTTTCTCTATCTTCCTCTCACCTCATTTTTTTTTCTGTCTCTCTCTCCCTCTTTATCTGCTTGCCCTTCTGTCTCTGTCTCCCTCTCTCTCTCCCTCATCCTTTCCTCTCTCCCTCTCTTTCTCCCTCTCTCCCCCTCTCTCTCCTCTATCCCTCTCTCTATCTACTTGCCCCTCTCCTCCTCTCTCTCTCCCTCTCTCTCTCCCTCTGTATCTACCTTCCTCGTTCTCCCTCTCTCCTCCTCTCTTTCTCTCTTTCCCTCTCTTCCCCCCTTCTCTCTCTCTCTCTCTCTCTCTCTCTCCCCCTCTCTCTCTGTCTCCCTCTGTACGCTCGCCCAGCCGGTCTCGCTCCTGGAGAAGGCAGCCCCTGGCTGGGCTCAGGGGATTCTGTCAGCGCATCATGTCGCTCAAACTAACCTGTCGAGAAACCAGGTGACTGTGAGCCACAGTTCCAGTGCCTCTCTCTCCTGCATGCTGCCTCAATCAGCTGCTGAGCCCTAACACCTAACACCTCACATCTGCATGTTTGTGTCCTTCAATAAGAGGCCAGGCCTCCCTTCATACCCTCTACTGTTCTGTTTTTTCCCTCCAAAGTTGTTAGGAAAGTGAGCCTTCCTTGATATGACATTATATTGTTTAGCAGCATTACATGACCACAGTTTCCTTATACATGCAGAGTCCAGATATCAGCTGTCATATTAGGCTATATTTGCAGCGCAAATCGATTGAAATGGGGTTATCTGTGTACAGTTATAAAGGCAAATATATACTTGGACATACAATATGTGATTTCTCAAGAATGTATATTACATATGTATATTATTGTTTTCAAGAGTTAAATGCAGTAAGTTTCTGTTGTACAGTAAATTGTAATCTTAAAATAGAATGATTTGACTGCTGGAATTGTAATTTATGCCAAACATTGGTTAGCCTGTTCGTATTGGGCAAACACTGAGAGCATGTATTTGTGTGTGTGTGTGTGCGCACATGTGCTTGTGTGGCATGTGTTTGTGTGCACATGTGTGTGTGTGTGTGTGTGTGTGTGTGCGTGTGTGTGTGTGTGTGTGTGCGTGCATGTACGTGCATGTGTGTGTGCTGTGTCCAGGCAGAGGAAGAGCTGGGAAGAGCTCAGAAGGTGTTTGAGGAGATCAACGTGGACTTACAGGAGGAGCTTCCCTCACTGTGGAACAGGTGAGCCACACCCAAATGCCCTGGGAGGGTGGAGCCTTGTGGACACAGTTGCATGTGATTGGTCCATCAGCGCCATGGACTGATATGATTATGTCATTTTTGAGCTCTCTCCTTCTTCCTCCCCCTAAAATGTTTGAGTAAAGATGTTCTCAATTTTTGTTTTTCGGTTGATTTTGTCATGGAGTTGTTGGTCTGTGTGTAACACTGTTGTGTTTAATTGCTAAAAGAAGAGCTTTTAAAAACTCATATTTCTCTCCTTCTCTCTTTTTCCATTGCTACATTTCCTTCCCTCTATCCCTCCCTCCCCTTCCTCCGTCACCACAGTCGTGTTGGCTTCTATGTTAACACATTTCAGAGTGTTGCTGGTCTGGAGGAGAAATTTCACAGAGAGATGGGAAAGGTGAGAGCACACCCTCCTGAATGATCGGTTCACGGATTAACTGAAGGGTAGATGGCATGACGTAACCCCTTGTGTGTGTGAGGACAAGGATAGTCCGCTGTGGTTACATTTGGGACCAAGAGAAACCATTGAGATCGCTCCCCCTCTCTCTCTTTCGCTCTCTTTCTCTGCAGCTGAACCAGAACCTGAACGATTGTTTGACCAAACTGGAGAACCAGCACCAGCCTGGGTGAGCCACTTAGCCACTGTTAGAGGTGTGAGGTTTGATGGCCAGCCCTACACCTCATTAAGTAACACTGAGCGTGCGTCACCTGTCTATTAAATACCTCTCCCAGGTCATCGTATTACTTACACTTATGCTAACTGATTGCACAGTCATCCCATTGATCCTATGCGTCATTCTTTTTCTTTACCTGGCTGCTTACATCTGGTTTCATGACCCTTTGTTTTCCTTCGTGGAAGCTTTCTTTCATTTTTTAAAAAAAATGTTAGTTATACACTGATCAGTACGGAAGGTGTCTTAGTTTGTGAAGTGTTGAAAGCACTGGAGATTAAATGAACCCCCCCACCCCCCACCCCCCCCAACAGAAAGGCAGGTAGAGTCGCTGGGAAGACAGCCGGATCTGTGAAGAGGTACAGAAAGAGCACTGGAGATGACGAGCTTGCTGCCGTGTGACATGCGTTTCTGCATACGTTTAGCTGTGGGGTCTGTGTGATGCCAGTTGGATGTGTTTTTTTTTTTTTGCACTGTGAGGTTTGCACATGGCGTGAAAGTGCATGGTTTGAATGCTCAGAGATGTATTTGTTGTGACTTTTTACCTGACAGTAGGGCTCGAGTTTCCAAGGTAACAGGATGTTGGGAGGAAGTTGGTAACAAGTATTTTGCGGTGTGTTTGCATGTTAACAGCCATGTTGTAGGAAGTTTGTATGCCAACGGGGAGGGAAGGGGGAGATTGCATAGTTACATGCGCGTTGAATCTGAATCTGCATGGGGAAAGGCAAGTCAGACCAAATTTGCATGGTAGAAAGGATGCTGGAGCAAATTTGCATTGTGTAAGCATTATATCAGGCATGTTAGAGTGAGATAACATTGTGATGATTTAATTTGCATGAAAATCGCTGCATGTGGCATGGGTAGGCTTACAGTGAGTGAGTGTGCGATTCTCTTCAGTAACCCAGGCCAAGTTCTGCTCCATCTAACTTGGAGGTTATGTGGCCCCTTTTTCAGCACTCTGCTGCCCCTGGTCGTGGAGTTTATAGTGCAGGTTTTTGCATGCATATGAATCGGATCATAGAGGGACAGGTCTTGCTAAGAGTGGCTGTGTGTACCTGTTAAAGCCTTCTTGCTCAACGCCTTCAAGCAGGTCGCTAGAGAAAATTAAATACACTGATTGTTCTTGTCTGTTTCCTAATAAAACACCTATATGTTGTATTTGCTTTGCTGAATATACAAACCTTCAACATGGCCAGCGTGCAGTTTAGCTATCTTTATTGCTAGCTGTAGCTAATGAAATCTTTTTAGTAATTTTTTTAGTTAAATGATAGTTAGCCAGCTTGCTAACTATCATTTATCACAACCTATTTCCAATAAACACTTTAAAAACATTTTTAATTTAACAAAAGCCATACACACACTCTTAAATGTCAATTTTTCTTTGTACATTTGTGTCTCACTGAGATTATTTGACTTCATCAAACAAAAGTCATTCTGGGAGATAAGTACAGATCTGAGGCTTCATGAACCTCGGAATGGGCAGAGCCCTCATGGGTGACCAATGGTGTTTGTCCGCAGAGGGCAAAGAATTTTTATTGGTTCATGTGAGTGAGTGACTCACAACTTGTGGTAAGTCTTTCTACTATAGGGTTCATGAAGCCTCACTTTTTATTAACACAAAGGTGGAGGTACTTTTTGCCCCGCAGCAACTGATCCAGGATCAGAATCAGAAATTCGCACAAAATGGCTGGGGTATAAGATTGGGGACGGCTAATCTTAAGTCTGTTGTCTAGGGCAGAAAGTGCATGCATCAGGACTTAGCTGGAGGAGGTGAGGAAGGCCAGATCCCTCACTCATTTCCTCTGGTTAGGTGATCTCTGCTCCTCATCAAGACATCACAAGTGGAATGAACTTTGATGTCAGTCACTGATTTTGCTCTTCCTCCTTCGCCTCTCCAGTGAGAAAGGACCGGACACCACCAATCACAGCCTCTCTCCTGCCGGGGGCGCACCAGCCATTCCTAAATCTCCATCCAAGGTAATTTCCCCCGGAGTCAGGTGTCACCTGTCAGAGCTATAGGATCTGTGATACGCCTTTCCCACATGGGACAGTCAGCGTGCATCGCAAGTCCGCCTATCCTGTAAAGAGGCTGATGGCTGTGTGTTTCATAGTGAGAGTGTCTGAGCTCCTTGTGTTTCATAGTGAGAGAGTCTGAGATCTGTGTTTTATACAGAGAGAGAGTCTGAGGTCTGTGTGCGTCATACAGAGTCTGGGGTCTGTATGTTTCATACAGGGTGAGAGTGTGAGGACTGTGTGTTTCACAGTGAGAGAATTTGAGGTCTGTGTTTCATACAGAGAGAGAGAGAGTTTGAGGTCTGTGTGTTTCAGACAGAGTGAGAGTTTGAGGTCTGTGTGCTTCATACAGAGTCAGAGTTTGAGGTCTGTGTGCTTTATACAGAATGAGAGTTTGAGGTCTGTGTGTTTCATACATAGAGTCAGAGTTTGAGGTCTGTGTGGTTCATACAGAGTGAGAGTTCGAGGTCTGTGTGCTTCATACAGAGTGAGAGTTTGAGGTCTGTGTGTTTCATACATAGAGTCAGAGTTTGAGGTCTGTTCCTGGAGACACTGATTTGGGGAGCTGGTCTGGGACCCTAGAAGAGGCAGGAGTGGACTCTCCACATCCTTCACCGACCACACACTTCTAACGTGGAAAAACACAGACATTGTTAAAAACATACATTATTCAGAAATGTCAAACTGAAGTGTGTGGTCACTAACTCAGAGCATGTTGGCATGTGTTTGATTGTCCCTGTTTGCTTGCGAAGAGGAGGGCTCTACACCAGCAGATGGCGCTGTGGAGGGTCAGCCGTGAGGCCACAGGAGGCTTCCCCCGGTGGGATGGCCCTGCAGTGCGCTGGCGTGTTGTGCTAACAGTGTGCTGTGTCTCTGTGTCCCCCCTCCCCCCCTCCCCCACGCTGACACGCGTGTGCGCTCGTGTGCGCGCGTTGGCGGACGCCGCAGCTGAGGCCCGGACCCCCGGTGCCCCCACCGCCGAAGGTCACCCCGTCCAAAGACCTCAAACAGGAAAACATCATCAATCTGTTCGACGACGCATTCGTGCCCGAGATAAATGTAACGTCCCCCTCACAGGTTAGCCAATCACCCCCCCCAAAGCTCCTTTGTCATCCTTAGCTTCCTCTGACGTCAGCATCATCATTCCCCTCTGGCCGTCTCCACCCTTCTCCCATGTGCACCTCCTCTTTCCTCCCCCTAACCTCCATCACCAGCTCCTCCACCACGCCTCCCTGCCCATCACCTCCCCTCCAGTCACCATCCCGTCCGTTCACCCGGCTTCCTTCAGTCACCTCCCCTGCCGCGCCTCCCTCTCCGTCACCTCCTCCGCCCCCTCCTCCCCTCAGCCCTGAACAGCGTGCCTCTCTCCCTCTCCCTCTTGTGGCAGACTGACACCCCCGCTGGGGGGAATCTGCTCGATATGGATTTGGATGCGCTGAAGCCGGCCGTCAGTCCGGGGGGCGTGGCCACCTCCCCAGCCTCCCAGGTGGGTGTGTCTAAGATGGCTCTGCACCCTGGCAGGAAGCTGGGGGGTCAGGGGGGAGGCTAACACCTGCATCCAATCAAAGAGCATGCTCCTGTACAGTGCAATATGTCCTCCCGGGTTGTATGTTTGCACTGTGAACTAAACAGGACTGGTAAAGACAGGAGTCTTTAGAGTCACATTCTTTGCCTCCAGGCTGAATGACCAGCTTTTGTGGTCTTGCTTTGGTCCTGTTTGGGTCATGGTGTGGTAACAATGTGCTGTCTGTCTGACTCACTGCATTCGGGTGATAATCTAACAGTGCTTTCATCCCCAGTAGCGGTGAAAAAAAGTGTGCTGACTCAGTGCACTCTCAGGTATTTGGTTAATGTTTTCACCTCCGAAACACACACTATCTTTGGCCCAAGTGGGGACGGGGTTATCTATCTGAGGTCAGAGTTCACAGTGCAGGGCGTCATGGGAGACAACATGCAGAAATACTACAGAGAGAGAGGGAAAAACTTGCGACAGTAAGAGCCTTTGCAGATAAGGTTTGTAGCATGTCTGAATCAGTGCAGTGTTGTTTCTGAGGGCTGACCGTGTGACAGGCATCACTCTCCTGTCATTTAACTGTTCCTCTCTCATTCTTAATGCCTCACGGAAGGCGATGTCATGGGATATGTGGGAGGTAAGCGCGTCCTGGTTTCTCCTTGGCTGGGAGCGATTCTTGAGGCCCTCCAAAGAACCACAGCACACGCCAGTGACAGTGCTCTCTGTCTCTTTGAGCTTCAGCATTCAAGCCTCCAACTGATCTGTTTCTCCATCTCTGTTTCTGTCACCTTCTTACTACATTTTGCAGTCTTTCCAATTGGTCAGTGCATTATGGGTTGATAGATTAGACAGTGCATACTGCTCTCTGATTGGCTAATTTATGTTACGCTGGCGCCAGTGCTCGGTCCTTCTAATTTTCCAGTGTACCCAAACAGCCAAAATGCAACATTCAGTGTCCCCTTCACCCTGACAAACCAGTATCCACAGCATTCTGAAAACCCGCTACACCCTGATGACCATAACTCCCTTCTGACCCCCTCTCGCTTTCTTTTTGTGACATGAGCCAGGAGGGATATCAGCATCAATCAGTCATGTTTTTGTCCTTTATGGAGACTTGTGAAGTGGAGGTGTAGGGTAGGGGGTGGGGTTGTAAAGGTTCACTGTAAAATTCACCCACCCTGGGTGAGCCCTCCAAGGGTGCACGCGCTGTGGCCTGAAGTCTGCCTGCCAGTAGGTGGCAGCAGGAGGCCTGGACCCTGAGCTCACATGCAGGGTTGAGCGGAAAGGCAAGAGCAAGAATGTGGAAAAGAAGAAGAGGAAAAAAAATGGAGAGTGTACATTTCCTGCCAAACGAAGAACAAGCGGTGATGGCTTCCTGACCCTGCTGTTCCTGTGCATATCGAAGCTGCGTCCCTGTCTGCCTCTGAGTCATTGCGCCTCTGTCTTTCCCACAATTCCGTTCCTCGGTCCCTCGGCCTGTGTTCCCCCTGGCCCTGTGCTGTGTGCCTCCTTTGTGACCCCCGTTACCCTGGCACTGCCCCCCTCCTCGAACCCTTAGCCTTCCAAAGAAGAGCCACAGCAGTGGGACGATGACGGAACCCAAGCTGCGCAGACGGGCTGGGACGATGACGGAACCCGAGCTGCGCAGACGGGCTGGGACGATGACGGAACCCGAGCTGCGCAGACGGGCTGGGACGATGACGGAACCCGGCCTGCGCAGACGGGCTGGGACGATGACGGAACCCGAGCTGCGCAGACGGGCTGGGACGATGACGGAACCCGAGCTGCGCAGTCAGGGTGGGACGATGATGGGAAACAGGTAGGGCTGGAAGAAGAGGAGACGCAGAGGCAGTCTTGGAGGACGGTGGCTCGGACCAGGCTCGGGGGACAGGCAGACTGAAGCTGCGCAGGCAGACTGAGCAGTCAGAGCTGACTGGGAGACGCACAGACTGCAGCTGCGCAGACAGTTTGGACAGATACTGCACAGACACTGTGGCAGGAGTATGGTTGGGGTTAATG
The DNA here is from genome assembly GCF_013368585.1 of Megalops cyprinoides. Lineage (NCBI taxonomy): Eukaryota > Metazoa > Chordata > Actinopteri > Elopiformes > Megalopidae > Megalops > Megalops cyprinoides. The sequence goes on along the minus strand of NC_050593.1, from coordinate 11,350,663 downwards.
CCCAAGCATAATTGAGAAATAGAATACGGGGAGGAGGTTGATAGATAAATCTGTACATAAGAATCATGGGAATTGTTAACTTGAGGTTGTTGAGAGTTGCTGACCTTCTCACTGTACCTGAGTATACTTGCTGAAGGAAAATGTGTTGGTGGATGGGTATTAGTGTGTGTGTGTGTGTTGGAGTGTAAGCAATTGTTTATATCTGTGTGTTTGACCAGTGTGCTCCTATCCATCACAGTGAGACATAGGACAGTGCAGAGAGTTGTCCTGTCCTGCTCTGTCACCCTCTCTCACCTGTCCTGCTCTCTGTCTCTCTCTCTCACAGGCAGACACAGCTGGAGGCACAGCAGGAACAGACTCTGTAAGTAACAAACGATCCCCTCATTTATATACATTTGTGGACCAAATTAATACAGCTACAACTGAGTAATATTCTCTGAACAATATAATAATTTGTCTAATAAAAATGTGGAGTGACGCAACATCTGTATTATAATGACTAGCTAATGAGGTTAATGAATTTTATTAATTTGTTGCCTTAATTTAAATGTTTACGAGCCGCAGTTGTCCCCAGTTTGCTTGTATTACTGCAACTTAGAAATTTCCTCGGGTCTAGAAAAAGGTGGCACTGGATCCTCTTGTTTCTGCATTGAAACCTCAGATTAATTCTTCTTTCCATGCCCTGTGAGTTACCTGGTTGACTTTACCTGCCGCACATCCTGCCACGTCCATTGCGGCCACCTCCTTGTTTCAGCAGGATGCTGCTTGTCCTTTGTGGTTGATTGACAGCATGTCAGGCGTGACAGCATAACATCCCATTTTTTCCAGAATGCCGTCCCAGCTGCAGCGACAGAGGAGGTCCCTGGGACAACCAATGGGTCCGCAGAGGCAGTGGAGATGCCCCCAGGATTCCTCTTCAAAGTGAGCGGATTTGACACATGGAGCCCCCTCTCTCACTCACTCCCTCTTTCTCTCTCTCTCGCTCTCTCACACGTGATTCTTTTTTTCTTTTTTGCTCCTTTGTTCAATGACTACACAAAGTTTGTTAAAACACCCCCATCTCTCTCTCCCTATCTCCTCATCCTCTCCCTGACTCTCCTGTTCTTTCCCTCTCCATGTCCCTCTCCATGTCTGTCTTTTTCTCTCTCTTCTTCTCTCTGCCTCTCTCCTATTCTTTCCCTTCTTCTCCCTCTGTGTCTCTCCCTCCCTCTCTCTTTCGTTTTTCTCTTTGCTTCTCTGTCTCTAATGTTCTTTTTATCTCCCATCCCCCCTCTCCTTCCCTCCCTCTCTCTCCCTCTCCCTCTCCCTCTTTCCCTCCCCCTCTCTCTGTCCATGGCTGTGTGCAGGTGGTTGCGATGCATGACTATGCAGCCAATGACACGGATGAGCTGGAGATGAAATCTGGGGAAGTCGTGCTGGTTGTGGCCTTTGACAACCCAGACGAGCAGGTGAGTCCAGTGAAGGGGGTGGGGGGGGGGGTCACATTGGGCAGTTTCAGGGCAAGATGTCACAAGTGAAGGGTTGCAGCAAGCCCTGTGCCACGCCCCCCCCCTGCGCTTCACATCCTCCGTGCTCTGGTGTCCCCAGGACGAGGGCTGGCTGATGGGGGTGAAGGAGGCGCACTGGCTCCAGAACAAAGACCTCAACGTCAAGGGCGTGTTCCCAGAAAACTTCACTCAGAGGTTGTGAGCAGGGCGTCCCCGAATCGGTGTCTTCCCACACCCCTCTCCTCGCCCCGTCATTCCCACACCACAGGACGTCCGGCAGGAACCTGGGCACGAGAAGCGGCATGACATCACCGCCTCGTTACCGCAGCGAGCCCAGGGTGCACCACGCGTACCCAGTCAAGTGATTTTGAGTTGTGTGTTGAGAGGTAGTGGTGGTGGTGAGTTCATTATTGTGTTCGATGATTTGTGCTGGTTTTTGTTTATTTGTTTTTTGTTTTTTTTTTTTTAATTGTCCTCAGAGTGACTCGGGAGGGTATTGTAGTGTGTGTAACTGTGTCAGCAAGTGTATGATTTTCACCTCCTCGTGGGAACAGCCGGAGTTTCCTCCTCCTGTTACGTGACTGTAATTGTTAATAAAATCAAGAAAGTGTATATATTGGAAATGGTCTGCTGTTTGCCAGTGTTAAAATAAACCCCTCCCCCCTGACCCCTTGACCTCTCAGTCCCTCTGGAGGGAGCAGTAAAATGGCGGTGACTTCTCACCAGATTGGATCCGGAACAGTCTTTGCTCCTCTCCAGTGGCTCGCCGCTGAATCCCTGCATCTCAAAGTGTTCGAGGAGGACTCCTTCAGTCTCTGTGTTCCAGCTTTGCGTTTATTGTCCAGCATTCTCTCCCCTATCAGAATACAGAAGACAAAACCCCTGAAACAACACAAAAGTGGAACTTTTGACTGACTCCTTCGGTATTTGACACAGCACATGCTACGCTGGTATCATGTGAACATTTTATGTTTTAATGTGTAAAAGGTCTTTTTTATTTCATGAAAAAAACCTTGGGAGGAAAGTTGCATGATGTTCTGTGTGTGATGTAGTTTTGTGAAAGAAATGAGAAGTGTTGTGTAGCTGTATGAAACCCAGACTGAGTTCAGTTGCGTTTTCCCCTCGGGCTCGTCTTCATGTCACAGGTTCCAGATACACTTCTACGGTTCTACCGCCATCTGGCGTGGCTGAAATAAAAGGGAGTGTGGGAGTATGTTTTCCCAGGATGCACTGCTGCTTCTTATGAAATTTAATGTCTTTGGTCTTAGCTGAATCTCCCTCTATGCATTTGTGACTTTGTTTTATAAAAAGCTGGGCAAAAATAGGGAAATTCTGGGGAAATTCTGATAAACAAAATCTGTCATTTGACATTTCATGTTGTATGTATGAAACATTACCTTGATTGACTTACAGCATAAGCCAGTGGCATCATTAGTGGTCGGGGGGGAAGGGGTGGGGTTCTGGACTAGATGTGCCTTGGAATATGCTTTAACAGTTAAGTTAAATTTTCATACTGCACACAACTTCCACTAAATTCTACATTTTGACCAAAGTACCCCTTTAAGTGCCAGGCATTTCTTTTCATGGCATATACTACACAGCATGTGTGTCCCATGGGATAATGTTATAAATGAAGACTGGAATTTTGCGTTGCCATGCCTTCCAGGGAAAAGGGATCTGATCGGTGACATGAAGGGTTGCCCTTTTCACCATTTTGGATTTATACCAACCCAACCCAACCATCCGTTTCTCCTCACTGACTCTCAAACCACTGCATGTGAAGCCAGGTTGCCAGGTGCATTACTCACTAAATCCCCCCCCCCCCCCCCCCCCACGATCCCTACTTGAACCTATCCCTCCTCTTATGTGTTTCCACCTGAAATGACGCGCTGCCCGAGTGACCTCTTACCTCCCGAGTCCCCCAGCAGAGGGGTTCCATTGATATTTCTGTACAAGAAGACTTGAAGTTGTTGTTGTATTTCTTCTGTCCTGGAAATGCAAAAAAGATCCTGCAGCCTGTTTATTTACTGTGAAATCCCATCTCCTTCCCCCGTGGGGTGGCCGGCGTGTTCCCGGGATTGTTTCCTCTTCGAGGTTGCAAAACGAGTAGGAAGGAGAGCGCTCCTGTTTTGCTTGAAAAAAATAAGCCAGACCCTCTACTGATCTCAACCGCTGACGTCCCTGCAGGATCTGTTTTTCTGAGGGCAGGATAAGGATTGGGACAACTGATACTAAATATGCATTGGATTTACTCGACTCGAGAAGAGTTTTGATAGTTTTATTTTTGTATGTTTTTTTTTTTTTCCTGACTGTGCAAGGGACTCGGTGCAAGTAGCTGGGGTGCTTTAGTGTAGACCCCCCTCTTGTGTTTTGAAGAGCTGCAGTTTCCTGAAGTACTGGATCATAAGCTGCGGCCGGTAGACGTGTCGACGCCCCCCGACCCTCTCCCGGAGCTGTCCCGTCATCTTCGTAGCTGTAGTGGCACCGTCGCGCGGTGCACAGCGGGAGTCCTCACCTTGCGCTCTCTGTTATGCACCGCGTTCTATTAAATGCCACATTCACAGTCGTGCGTGTGCGTGGTGTGTGTGTATGTTTGCGTGGCTTAGTGATGGAGGAGTCCCTTTCTCTGTGTCCGTCCGGGGGTTTCAGCTGAGTTTACCTGTTTACAAGTGGCGAGTGTGTGGTATCCTCTGTCTCCAGAATTACTGGCTCTGATTGATGCTGATACCCATCGGACTACAGTGTGATTGGATCTGTCTGATACCGATTCCCATCTGACTACAGTGTGATTGGATCTGTCTGATACTGATTCCCATCTGACTACAGTGTGATTGGATCTGTCTGATACTGATTTCCATCTAACTACAGTCTGATTGGATCGGTCTGATACTGATTCCCATCTGACTACAGTGTGATTGGATCTGTATGATACTGATTTCCATCTAACTACAGTCTGATTGGATCACTCTGATACTGATTCGCAGCCGACTACAGCATAATTGGATCTGACTGGTGCCACTATTTATCCACTATCCACTATTTATAACCTGATTGGTTCTGACACTAATACCAGCTCCCTCAAATCACAGCGATTGGGTCTGGTTGATACTGGTTCTCAGCTCTCCAGAGAGCGGTCGGGTTCGACACTGACACTGGTACCCTGCACCACCAGCTCGCGGCCCAAACACAGCAAGGCCTGTACACGTGCTGATGTCATTGCTCTGACGCATTTTGTGATGTTCCTGTGTGATTGACCACGTCATGTTGTTGTGAGTACATAATCTATACACATATCTGTCTCTGTGGAGGCTTGCTGAGGGGTGGGCAGCACTGGGAAGAGCATGCATAATTTCTGTGTTCTCATACGTGTACCGCGTGTGGTATTTTTTTGGGCGTGGAATGAGGCGACCTCACCCTGTTCCTCAGCTACCCGTGAGAGTGCCCGTTATTTTGTTTTATGTTTTTGTTTTTTTTTGGCGCCCTGTGACCAGCTGTCCAATTGGTGACAATAAACATTGATTCAATCCTGAACGCTCCCGAGTGCTCTGTCTTTTTTGAGTGCCCTGGCTTTTTCTCTAGCGTGACTGTCTGTTTTCCTCCTGGTCAAACAGGTTTGAAGGGCAGAGGTTTGAAAGAGTGATAAGAGTTGTAGTAGCTTCTGCAGTGCAGTGTTAGCATAGTTAGAGTAGCGGCTGCAAAAGCAGAGGAGTGCTTACTAGCATGAAAAAATACAGTTTGAGCTGGACCTGTTCTTTTTTCCTCCCTTTCCTTCTTTGTCAGTGGCAATGATTTCAAAGGATTAATAGTGTACTGTGTTTCACAACCTGGAGACAAAGGTCAGCACGTGTGGGGGTGGTGGTGTGGGTGTGTGAGGCGGGGGGGGGGGGGGGGGGGGTAAGAAAGGGAGGAGCTCAGGAGAAAGGCAGAAGCAGGGGGCCGGTAAGTCTGCGCTATGATTCCCACCTCACCCAGGACACAGGAGGAGCCCGCGAGAGAGAGAAAGAGAGAGACGCAGGAGCGGAGGACACGCACGATGACCGCATGTGAGGCCAGCGACGTTCACGGCGAGGACCTCGAGAGGCCGAGCGGAGCCGCGCGGACGCAGGTTTTCCGGGTGGACCAGCCCCCACCGTGTCTCCTCAACCTCTGCCTGGCACTGCAGGTATGGTAACAAAATTACAGCCACCGCCGTAATACAAAAATCCTGGCTGCTGGATTCGGAGCAGGGTTGCCCGGATATGGTCGCCACCCTCACTGAATCTGCCTGACTCCATTCCTGAAGAGCGTAAATCCAGAAGCTTTATACTCTCAAACACACACACCCCCAGCTGTTACTGAGACACGCAGGGGAGCTAGGTAGGCTCAGTCAAAACAATGATTCATTGAATCAGGAGGTTAAGCATATGTCAGAACAAAAAGCTGCAAGAACTATAAGCCCTCTAGGACGAGTGGGTCTGCTACTGTGTCATTAATCTATGTTAATGTATCAAAACAGGTTCAACGGTCAACAAGTTTTTTTCTTAAACACAATTTGACCACATGCCAGATTAGTCTTTCTGAGAATGACTCTTCTCCACAATACTCTGATTGCTCTGTAGCCTGTGGTTTAGTCATTGTTTTTTTAATCCTCTAGTTGTACTTTGACCCTCAAGTAAAAGGTCTTTATTTCCTTGCTTGCTGTCTCTCTTTTTCCTAACACTTACTGTCTTTGTTACTTAATTTCTTTGCCTGTTGGTCTTTCTGACTGTTTGTCTTTCTCAGGCCTACACTCTGTTGATCTGTGTATGCCTGTCTGTCTGTCTGTCTCTCTCTGAGTCTGTTTGACTCCCAGCAGCAGGTTCTGGTCCAGTCTTTGTTGCTGGTTCTCTCTCTCTCTCTGAGTCTTTGTCCTTCTCCCTGTAGTAGGTTCTGGTCCTGTTCTCGTTGCTGGCTCTGTCTCTCGCTGAGTCTTTCTATGTCGGTGTCCCTGCAGCAGGTACTGGTTCAGTCCTCGTTGCTGGTTCTGGTGCTGGCCTTCCTGCAGCAGCAGCTGTGGGTGCAGGAGGGAGAGAGGGAGAAGCTCCTGGCCTCTGGGTTTTTTTACTCCAGCATCTCCACTCTGCTGCAGAGCTGGCTGGGGACATGGTGAGACATATAGTCACGGTCATACACACACACACACACCCACCCTCACACACTGACAGGGCCTGTATTCTCTGTGACCTCCACAGCTTGCCCCTGGTTCAGGCTCCCTCCCTGGAGTTTATGATCCCTGCCCTTGTCCTTACTTCCCAGAGGCATCAGCATGGCAACCGTAAGTGCCCCTCCAGCCACACACTGTCCAAACCGTATTTAACACATGATGGAGCACTATATGGCGTGGGATTGTGAGTTTGTGGAGTTTAAGGTTGTGGATTTTTTTGTAAGGCTGTGTGTTTCTGTGTTTTTTCCTGCAGGGAGTACATTGGCCTGCAGGGGGCAATGTGAAGAGAAAGAAGAGTCATTGACTCAAACTGACCTAGTGAGAGAGGTACGCAGGGTTGCCGTTTTGGCTTTGCAGGCCTTGTCCATCCTGTCCTCCCTCCCTCTCACTCACTCTCTCCCTCTCTCATGACCTTGACTGAAGTGGTAGGTCACAAGTTGGGCTTTAAGGCAGCGATGTTATGGAACCCTATATACATCATGTGAGGGGTATGAAAAAGGCAAAAAAGCTAAACAAAAGGGGTAAGGCATTTGAGGAGGTCATGTCTGCAGAATGACCTGATTACTCAGAAATAAGCATATGTTTTAGAATTTTTTTTCATTCCTCCCAAACCGTTCTTTGATTCACGTTCTTCCCTTCCGTCTTTAGCTCCAGGGCATGGTTCTGATCACCGGGCTGGTCCAGCTGGTTCTGGGTATGAGTGGACTCTGTGGCTTGGTGCTGAGGCATTGTGGTCCGCTGGTCCTGGCTCCTCTCTTCTGTGTTCTCGGCTTCTCCATCTACAAGGATGCAGCACTGCTTTGCTCCGACCACTGGGGTATCACTGCACTGTGGGTCAGACTGTCTTGCCTGCCTGCCTGCCTGTTTGTCTGCCTGTCTGTCTGTCTTACTGCCTGTCTCTGCCTGTCTGTCTGTATGACTGTCTGACTGCCTGTCTGTCTGTATGACTGTCTGACTGCCTGCCTGCTTGCCTGCCTGTCTGTCTGTTTGTCTGCTGGTCTGTCTGTCTGTATGACTGTCTGACTGCCTGCCTGCTTGCCTGCCTGTCTGTCTGTTTGTCTGCTGGTCTGTCTGTCTGACTGCCTGTCTGTCTGTATGACTGTCTGACTGCCTGCCTGCTTGCCTGCCTATCTGTCTCTCCGACTGTCTATTTGCCCGTTTGCCTGCCTGTCTGTCTGTTTGTCTGCTGGTCTGTCTGTCTGACTGCCTGTCTGTCTGTATGACTGTCTGACTGCCTGCCTGCTTGCCTGCCTGTCTGTCTGTTTGTCTGCTGGTCTGTCTGTCTGACTGCCTGTCTGTCTGTATGACTGTCTGACTGCCTGCCTGCTTGCCTGCCTATCTGTCTCTCCTACTGTCTATTTGCCCGTTTGCCTGCCTGTCTGTCTGTTTGCCTGTCTGTCTGCCTACCTGCCTGCATGTCTATCTCTATGTCAGTCTGTTTGTTCCTGTCTCTCTCTGCTTGCTGGTTTGTCTGTCTCTGTCTGTATGTTTTTGTCTGCCTGTCTTTCTCCCTAACTGCTTTATTTCTTTCTCTGTTTGCTGGTCACTTAAATACATACTTTTACTGTGTTAAGAAGCAGTGGCTAAAAGTTAAAATGCAAACATTTTGTGAATGTTGTCAAGAAAGCAGCGTGTTATACTAACATCCTAAGGCCAATCCAGCCCCTGTAGTTGTCTGTGTTTTTTTTTTACCTGCATTTTTGACAGTAAATATTTTCTGCTGCCACCCTGTGGAAGATTGTGGAATAGCAGAGTCATAAGTTACAGTCCTTAACAAATGGTTGGTAAGTAGCTAATTGTTCAATACTTCTCTCTGCAGGGCGGTTGTGCTCATGCTGCTCCTGTCTCAGCACCTGCGCTCCTGCTTCCTTCCAGCCCCCCGAGGAGTGTCTCGTTACCCTGTCTGCAGGATGGTCTCGGTGAGCTAGCTTCCACAGAATAACTCTGGGCACCTCACATGTACCCCAAATAGCGAAGGGAATGATTAGCATAACCGATGAGTGCTGACACTGTCTGATGACACTGCTGGTTACCTGTACGCAGGTGTTGCTGTCCCTGCTGAGCGTGTGGGCTGTGTGTGCAGCCCTCGAGCACCTGGGACATTTCCGCCCACATCGGGTATCCGAGCTGCTGCCCGCGTCACGGCCACATGAACCTTCCAGCACTGTCCCCTGGGCCCGCTCAAACTCCTCCCACACCCTGCCCTGGGCCCGGCCAAATTCCTCACACACCCTCCACTGGTCTAACCCGAACAGCTCCTACCTCGCACCCTGGATAAGCTTTCCTCTGACAGGTGCATTTTACTTGTTGTTACTCTGTTTATCTTTGTGGTATACAAGTAATTAGCTCCTGATTGGAGCTGGCATTGGCTGTTAGAATGTCATGGTAGTTCTCTGTGAGTGCACTGTGTACTTTTTCTGTGAATTCACTGTGTATTTCCTCTGTGAACTCACTATGTACTTCCTCTTTGAATTCACTGAGGACTTTATCTGTGAGTGTGCTGTGTATTTCCTCTGTGAGTTCATTGTGTATTTCCTCTGTGAGTTCACTGTGTATTTCTTCTGTGAATTTCCTGTGTATTTCCTCTGTGAACTCACTGTGTACTTCCTCTGTGAATTCACTGAGGACTTTCTCTGTGAGTGCACTGTGTATTTCCTCTGTGAGTCCACTGTCCTCAACAAGTTTGCTGTGCATTTCCTTTGTGATCACAGGGGTGTCTCAGCTCCCCCTGCTGTCTGCCCGGGGTGTGGCAGCCGGTGTGGCCGCTGCACTGGGGTCGTCCATCAGCTCCCAGAGCGTCTACCTGCTGACAGCGAGGATCCTGGGGGCCCCACCCCCTCCCCCTGCAGCCTGTAACCGTGGGCTGTGCGCTGAGGGGCTGGGGAGCATGAGCGCCGCCCTGCTGGGGGGCATGGTAGGGGTCAGCAGCAGTGTACCCAATGCCTGCACTCTCGGACTCAGCCAGGTACTGCTGTTTGGAACTGCGACTTCTCATCTTTCTCAGCACATTTTGACCTTTGACACCAGAATGCTAACTTTTTGACTTCTGATATATCACATAAGTACAATGCAAGAGGTGAGAAATTTGTTTAGGTTAACAGTGCTTACAAGCCATATGCCTGGGGCACAAGAGTAGCTTGGTTGGCAAAGGTGCCCTATAGCTCAGTCATTGCTAGCTTCAGTCTGGGTTGTGTCATTAGGCGACTATGAGTGGGGGTCCATAGCAGTGGGACATGATCTAGCTTCCTCTCATTGGGGTTACTGCGCTTGTGAATGACTGTATGAGCCTTGAGAAGGTGGTAAAGTAGCAGATTCCAAAGTGAGAGTAAAAAGAGGGGAAAGGGGAAGAGTGCAGCATGCTTCTTTCTCATACTGTTCTCATCATACAGTTCATGTGCAAACCCACCTCCTCGAGAGAGAGAGAGAGAGAGAGAGAGAGAGGGGGCAGCGCTTGCTTGCCTCTGGCTCTCTCAGCTTGTGATTCCTACGGTGTGGTGTGTGACAGCGCCCCCTAGTGCCTCCCCCCCACAGTGACTGAGCTCTGCTCCCCTCTCCTCTCCACAGTGTGGCTCGAGGTGCACCGTGCAGCTGGCGGCCATGTTGGGACTGGTCCTCGGGATGTCTCCCCGCCTCACCCAGCTGATCACCTCCGTACCCCTGGGGATCCACGGTGAGGAACCCCCCGTCCCCCTCGCCGTTTCCCCATTCCAGTCTCTGCCCCTTTCCGTCTTTCCCTCTGCAACCTCCGTGACCCCGTTCCAACTCCTCGTTCCTCTCGCCCAGGGGCCGTGCTCAGCGTGACCTACGCCGTGGCCATTGGGACGGGCGTGGCCTACTTCCAGTACACGCACATGGACTCCGGGCGCAACATCTTCAACATCGGGTTCGCCGTCTTCATGTCCCTGCTGATCCCTCGCTGGTTCTCCCTGCAGCCCGCCTTCATCGCCACCGGTAACAACTGTAATAATAATAACAGTAATAATAATAATGTCAATCTCAAAGCCCTTTAAGATGGAGCGACCTCAGCCAGCACCAATGTGTAGCGCCCTCCTTGGTTGATTAACAGCAACCATTTTTCCTGCAAAGTCTTATGTCAGAGGTAGTAAAGGAGGGATTTATTAATCTGCTAAAACTGAGGGATGACAAGGTTGATACTCTCTGGTAACTACTAATGTTGAACACATGATACATGGACAAAACTGGTGAAGACATAAACAGATCTCTCACTGTGTGTGTGCGTGTGTGTGTGTGTGTGTGTGTGCGTGCGTGCGTGCGTGCGTGTGCGCATGGTCACATGCAGGTATATCTAGTCTTGATGTGCTGCTCCAGTCTCTTCTGACTTTACCTGTATTCCTGGTGGGACTCCTGGCTTTCCTCCTGGACAACACTGTGTCAGGTAATATCACTGTTACACCTCTCTGGGGTTATAAAAGGTGTGCGATGGTGCTGTAGCATCTTTCAGGATTATCAGGGGTGTTCCCTCAGCTGCTGTATGTCTCTCTCCTGCCTATCCAGGCTCTCCGTCAGAGAGGGGTCTCCCTTCCAGTGTAATGAGGAAAGGCGGACGGGCCAGCAGCGCGGCGGAATATTCCCAGCAGCTGGCCACCGTCTATGACCCCCCGTTCGCGGTGAGGAGGCTCCTGCACCTTCCCGGGCTCAGGGTCGTCCCTTTTTGCGCCTGCAGGACCCCTGTTGAAGAGGCAGCGCTGTCACCGATGGAGACGGCTGACCTGCTGTCAGAGAATCAGGGGAATGGTCCATAGCGACGCTCATCTGCAAGGACCAAGACTAAGGACACAATAGTGTTATGTGACACCATGGCACAATCAGTGTAGCTCATTATGCCTGCCCGTCCTACCAGCTAAAGGAAGGCACAACATCCATGTACACTTCTGATTGGAGGACATTGTATCCATGTACACTTCTGACTGGAGGACACAATCCATGTACACTTCTGATTTGAGGACACTGTATCCATGTACACTGCTGGTTGGAGGACACTATATATCCATGTACATGTCTGGTTGGTTTTGTGACATTATCTTGCACACAGAAAATGGTATTGTTGCACTGTAGATGCATCTCAGATAAAAGCAAAGTTTTAAATGAATGAGATACAGTAAAGTCACACTTTGAATATCCTACCATGTTGATCAAATGTTGATGCACCTGGATCTACAAACCTACAAAGCAGAATGGTAATGGCAACATGCCCTTTTTCAACGGGTTTCAAAATTCCTAGCAGTTCATTTAGGATTCTTCTGGGGGCGGCAAAACCAGCAGTATGCAGAAACACAAACCACACCGGAATGTTTTTGCCGTTTTAATGTTGAAAAATAAATCTTTAAATAGTCATTTTCGCAAAACATCATAATATCATAAACATTTACACATCTCTTTTTGTACAAAGTAAATATTCCTTTAAAATAGTTAAATACTTTCTGACAATACAGTAATACATGACATGTACGCATTTTTCCGATGAGATGACAGTTAAACAGAGATAGGTGGATGGTCCGGATGTCCAGTCAGAGTAGCCACTGCGGTGAGCCTGGAATGGGACTCACCTGCTTCCATGTCCTCTTAAGAGTTTAGTTTCAGTCCTTCAGTGGGGTTTTGATTAGAGTGTGCTGCACAATAACACACTGTACAGTTCCTGCCCTCGGAAGTGGGCACACCTCAAGTCTCTCTCTGCACGTCTTCCAGACGCTACCGCGGGTAGCAGCACCAAGATCCCACAGAACAAGTGATATATTCTGGTGCTTACCTGAGTGTGGGTGAATGAACCCCACATTTTTTTAATTGCATATGCATGCATGCGTGTGCGTGTATATGTGTGTGCTTGCGTATGCGTGTGCGTGTGTGTGTGTGCTTGTGTGTGTGAGTGCGGTCTCCTCCAGTGTCCAGAGCACGAAGGTCCTTGTTCTGTGGTGAGGTGCTCCATCTTGGTTCAGCTTCATCTTAATGGTGAACCCTCTTTGAAGTAGCCGTCATTAAAAGTAAATGTCTTGAGGACTGAAAGCATTAAACACTGCCAATGAATCATACCTCAGAATTACTGTGTGTCTGTTAGTATTTGGATTCCTTGGTATTTGCCATTGGGGTAGGAGGCCCTGGCCCATGCTCCCAAAAGATCCTGCATCATCTGTGCTTTCCTGAGAGCCCTCCCCTGGGGCAGATCAGATCAGACCCTCTTCCTAACTCTCCATCTCTCTTTTTCTCTTCTCTTCCTCGCATTTTCTTCGTCACTTTTTTCTTTCCCTCACCGCATCATTGTCCTCCCTCTAACCTACCCTGTTCCTTGTCCTTTCATCTTCACCATTGTCTCCCTCTTGCTCTCTCTCTCTGTCTCTCCTCTCTGCTTCCTCTGCAGGTCCCTCATTTGTCTTCCTCACTTCCTGTCTCTCCTCTTCCTCCCTCATCTCTCCGAGTCGGCCACGCCCCAGGGGTGGAAGTGCTCGGGGTCCAGCAGCAAGGTCCCGATCCAGTACAGAACCCGAGAGTACCAGTGCATCCCGACCCCCTGGGGGCCACCGGTTCCGGTCCAGTTGTAGAGCAGGCGGAGCGGGGCGAAGGCCCAGTGGGCCAGGCGGCTCTGATCCACGGCGGCGTAGCAGGAGGCCAGGACGCCGTTGACCACAAGCGTGCCGTGCCGGGTGAGGGGGGCGTACGCACCCCTGTCCTCCCGCAGCCGCACCCAGGTGATGAGCGAAAGCTGCCCCCTCGCCCCCTCCCCCGCTGCTGTCAGCACGCACTGTCCCGGCCGCGCCTCGCTGGCGAATATTGTCCGCAGTGCCCCCCCAGCCGCCCGGCTCGAGCAGTTCCCCTCCGTCACGAACAGCAGGTGGGCGGGCGTGAGGGACAGCGTGGCCCCTCCCTCCGCCCCGATCACCACGAAGTGCTTTTGGGCCGCGGGGTCGCGGTCGAGGAAGGCGAGCACCTCGCTGAACACTAGGTCCCCGCTGCCGTCGCTCTCCGAGGAGGCCAGCACCCGCTCGCCCAGCCGCAGGTCCCGCACCGCCTTCACCCCGCCGCCCTCTGTGGTGACCCACGCCCGCCCCGGGAAACACCCCCCGGTCTTCGCTGCAACCGAGTGATCTGCCACAGGGAGACACAGAGCTCAGGGGTCAGGGGTCAGGGGTCAGCAGAGGACTGTGACCAAGGGCAGACACACACACGCACACACACAAACACACACACACACACACACACACACACACACACACAAAAATGTACTGCCTTTCGCTACATTAGAGCATGACTGGCAGAATGGACTGGTGTCTGTAATCCTAATTACAGCACATCATTTCCTTCTCTCAGGATTCAAAAGGCAATAAAAAGGCAATAAATAACACAGTGATTAAGTTCTCTGTTCTTCCCAGTCTCGGGAAGTACAGTATGTAGGATTATGCTGGAGGGGTCTGTAATGGGTGTCTCAAGTCTCCAGTGAATCCGACACAAATATTTGAGAAAGGGTAACCAAAGCCAGTTGATAATACAGCCTCAGATAGGAGATTTGAGAGAAGGAACAAGGAAATGACAACAAACGAGCAAGTTCATTATCTCATGGAACAACCCTGGGCGAAATGAACCGAGATGCTAATGAACCCAAAACTGCATTTCCAATGTTAGCAGCAACACAAGGGGAATACCTCCTGCGGACATGGTTCAGTGAAGAGCTCCACTGTGATACAGACGTAGCGGAATAAAACATATTCAGACTATGACCAGATGACCATCTCTCACCTTACTGCATCAAACTTTCCAGCCTCACTCACCTCACCCACTGCAAGACTGCTGTGCTTCCGTATTTCCATAACAAGACATAACACAGATTGACATACTCTTACATGTAGGACTCCCACAGGAAGTGCTGGACGCATGGGAAAGCTCAGAGCACTGATAGATCTATCATCCATCCCTGACCCTAACCAATGAGTGTAAAAGTTTTAGTCCTGATCAAGGATCAGCAGCTGAGAGAAACAACTTCCTCAACATCTGAGGCACTTCATCTATAAGAGAAGTACAAGGACAGGAAGTGTAGCACACTTTGTTATACTCCAAAAGGGAGTGTAAAGCATTCTGAGATACTTCAGTTTATGGACTAACACAGTGCACTCCGAGGTTTCTCTGTCTGCTATTCTCAAAGAATTATGTTCTATAATAAAATAGTGAAGGACAATGAAAAATAATTTACATAAAAATAAATATATATATTTTATGGCTTCACTGGTATATTCCCATAGTCTTTGAGAAATTTTATTTTCAACTCATATGATTTTTCTTTCAAGGTACTGTTTCTGAATTAACTCAGAATTCCCATTGATTGGGAAGATGATTTTAAAAACTGCAGTGTTAACCTCAGATCATCAAGGAATAATATATACATCAGTCATTTTTACCCTTCACTGATCTGAGGTACTTTTGGAGGGGACAGTTTGCAGTGCCAGGGTCAGCGCAAAGCTGATGTTTAGCACAGTGACAATCCTCGTGACCTCACATCATCCTCCAGGTGACAGATACATCAGGTTCTGGGATTATAAATACACTGACAGCAATTACATAAGGAGCTGACAGCCCGCTGTCACTGGCTGTCACTTCTGAACCTGCCACATTTAAACAGCGGCTGTCAAAGGAAGCCCTCCGAAACACAAGGAACACTGAATGTGTTTTAATCCTGTTTTTCTCTAGTGGTTTAGCAGCCTTCTTCCGTGCATGCTGAGATCTCTTTATTTAGTATTTAGTTAGTGTTTTATCTTGGTATTACAAATGTTTTTTTTTTATGTTGCTGTACTCCAGTATTCTGACATGCTGTATGGAAGGGGCAATATTGATCAAATGTTATGATAAAAATCTACTGTTATTGCATTTATAACTTTCTGCACTATTCAAGGGATTAATGCAGGTTTATGCATCATTTATGCAATCGACGGCAGGGAACTTTACAGACCTCTATTGAAATACATTGTGACGTATTACAGCAAGGTACTGCAATGCAACACCAAGCGAGCCAGACCTGGCCCAGCTCCAGCAGGGCACAGCTTGGCAGGAGGTATCAGTGCGGGTAAGCTCCTGCAGACCAGCCGTAGGCAAGAGTTCATCCCTGTGTGCCTTATCACCTCAGAGGTTTGTGCCTCTTCACCTGGACAACCTGGGAAGCTCTGCACAAGCCCAAATGGGTCCCCCCTTTTATGATACCATGCGCACCTGGAAATCGAGTCTCAAACTGAACGGACATAGTGTGAACCCTGTTCTCCCACTGATGTAGTGTTATAAGCAGGAATTTGGTTCAGGCTCTCCTCTATTAGTTGCAGGTACAGTACATTAAAACCAAAGGTCCTCAAGCATCTTGTGGTGGCAGTATGGCATCTATAATGGGTTTTCTCACTCTTAGCCACGCCTTGGTCTCGATCTCTCTCTCACACTCTCACTCTCATTCTCACTCTCTCTCTCTCTCTTTCTCTCTCTCTCTCTCTCTCTCTCTCTCTCTCTCTCTCTCTCTCTCTCTCTCTCTCTCTCTCCTACCTGACTTGACGCTGCAGTGCACGTGGGCCTTGGACTCGTAGTAGACCCAGTCGAAGCCGGCCTCCACGGCCAGGCGGGCGAGCATGGCGTACTTGTCGCGGTCGCGGTCGGAGGTGGTGATGTCGACCGCGCGGCCCTCGTAGTGCAGGGACTCCTTGGAGTGGTGGCCGTCCTCGTCCCAGCCCTCCGTCACGCGCAGCCTCACGTTCGGCCACATGTTCTTCACCGAGATGGCCAGGGAGTTCAGCTTGTCCTTGCAGCGCTGCCAGGCCCGGGCGGAGGGGACGCGGGGGAGACGTGGGGACAGGGACACGGACAGCGGAGAGACAACATACTGTCAGCACATACAGAATCCACACACACACACACACGTTCCCACAAAGACTCTCTCACACACACACACACACGTTCCCACAAAGACTCTCTCACACACACACACACACACACACACACACGTTCCCACAAAGACTCTCTCTCAAACACACACACACACACACACACACGTTCCCACAAAGACTCTCTCACACACACACACACACACACACACACACACGTTCCCACAAAGACTCTCTCACACACACACACACACACACACACACACACGTTCCCACAAAGACTCTCTCTCACACACACACACACACACACGTTCCCACAAAGACTCACACACAAACACACACACACTCACACACCGATTCCAGCAAACACACACCAATGCACCCAGATGCCCCAAAAAATGCACACACAAAGATACCAAAAATGCACTCAAACACACGCATATATATAGATACTCAGAGAAAAAAAAGACATTTCTCTTGCCGCAGTCAATCAAGCTGTCATCAGGTCAGTGAGAGAGTGAAACAGGGTTAGCAACTCAATGACAGAACAACACCAGACAGACAGGCAAGTTTATGTGGAGTCATGAAGAAAGCACAGAGAAAGACACACACAACTGCGTAAAACAGCTGCAAATCTTACTAAAAGGCACAAAACACCACAATAAACAAACAAGGAAGAATTATTGTCCATTATGTGTTGGATGAGATGCTGCGTTTCCTGTTAGGCCATTGTTACGCATACAGATGGTGTTGCAGTCTCTCTGCGTCAAATGCACAGGGCAGGACTCACAGGAATACAGAGCTACAGAGCTCTGCACTTGGCAACAACCCCCTTACTTTATTTCAATTGATTATTACCAGCAATGACATCATGTTCACCAATCAAGCATTCCCTCATGGCACCCAGTCAGGTCATAACTCACAGTATTTCTAGAAGTGCACTTTAAAGCTTTTCCCCCCTTTACGCAACCCTGTCCGGAATGGCCAATTTCACATTAGGCTCATTTCACTGCGACGGCCTCTGCGCTTGCATAGGGGAAATGAAGTGAGATGAAGTGCAGTCCTTCAATACACTTGCACACAGCCAGCAGCTATTTTTCACACTACACATACAGTGATGTGGGCACCGGTTGGAGGATGGGTGCTGCTCCTCTCATGCCATCTGAGCAACCCGCAGGAAACCCTGGCCGACCTACCCATTCGTCCCGGGCTTCCCAGTCTTTGTCCGCAGAAGACATGGTTGATTTCAAACCCAGGTTGTGGTCTGAAGAATTGCAGGTTGTCTGAAACCCTGGCTGGCTAACCCATACCTATGCCCAGCAGAACAAAGCTAATTTGGTCCACCACAGTAAGCTCCCAGACATTGTTGGCAACACAGTTTGTTTAAAACCCAGGTAGCAGGGCTCAGCCTGAACTCGAGATGAACACCTTGCAGACTGAGCTACTCTAGAGCCAAATTCTGCACTCATAGCATCAGCACATTGCTGTGTCTGTTTTGCAGGATACACAAGATGCCCCCTTAGAAATATTCTTTCACACCACAGGTTAAATGCACCATACTATATTTACTATGCATAGTGGTTTGTGAAAATTTTCATTGTAAAATGTGATACAACAAATACATATTTGTGTATTTGTTAAATAACAAAAAAAAATGATTGGTTGATTGATTGGGGTGGTGATATTGGTATATCTTTGGTGATATACATACAGACATGTCCACAGGGAATATAGGACACAAGTTATACAGGTCAATAGGTAAAATTTCACAGTGCCCTTCCTCAATCCACCTCCCGGATTGCGTACAGGTATAGAACAGCATAACATAAGACAGACAAAACAGCCTTATGATCTTGCCAACGATCTGACTCTACCTCTGTGGTGAGTTCAGTCTTGATGATTCATTGCATCTCTGATTCTGCTGCAAATCCTAGCAGGTTAGTCCAAATCTCTTTTGCAAAGAAATTCTCTTTTTCATTTGTTTGTTAGATATTTACTTTGAACTGATTTCCACGTGTTCTGTCAACAGAGCTCGGCTTGACATAGGTGTCAATGGTATGTCTTATTAATCCTTTTCAAAATATTAATGACTTCAAACAATCCTCCTGAGGCTTGATTCACACTGACTGAGGAATTTAAGAACCTTCAATCTCTCCTCAGAGGCACCTCTTTTAGATCTGGAGCTAGTCTTATTACCCCTCTCTGTGCTTTTCCCAGAGCTATACTAGTGATGTTGCAGTATTAGTACAAATTACCTATAAGCTGTAAGGGAAGACGTTCCTACTACTGACTTCAACCTCGGTCACAGAGCCTTTCCTTCACTGAAAGATTTATAGCATGACCGCAATAGAAACAGTTAAAGGGAATGAGACTTACTTCAATAATGCATGTGTCCTTTGACTAAGTCCCAGAAAGCACATTTGCCCTCTTTGCACCCACGCCCCAGACAGCCACGCCCAACCCCGCCGCCCGCTCCTACGTTAACCACAATAAATCTCCACTCCATCTCCAGTTCCGACGTCTGTCTGCGGAGATGGTGGGCTCTCGCTTATCTCTGAGCGATGCAGACACCGGGCCGTAGAGCACCAGACAAACATTACAGGAAAGAGAGAGTGCCGGGGGGAGCGTTCCTGCCCTTCCCCCACCCCCCTCTCTCCGGCCGGCGCTGCGATAAACACACACTCAGGCTAAATAATTCAGTTAAGTGTTGCCTCTCCGGACCGCTACTGCAGTCCTGAAATCATCTCGGTTCTCGGTGTCTGACGGCATCAGATTGTACGAAGTGGGGGCACAGTGCAGAGATAAACAGACTAATGTAGTTTGAGAGGAGGAGAGAGGGATAGAGGAGGGGGAGGAGGGGGAGGGGGGGGTCTCTTTGCTGTCTTTATTACCCTCTGGGGAGAGTTCTGATAAGAGCAGAGCTGCACTGAGAGTATGAGTGTGTCAGATAGATGGCTCAGCCCAAACCTGGGGGCTGCCAGGCCCGATGTCAGTAAATACAAAAGGCTGCGCCATAGATTTTTTTATATATGGACCAGATAGTCAGTTCATTGTGCATTACATTGCAAATTGTGTCTCCGCTGCTGTTGTTGTAGCTACATTTTGCAAGAATTTTAATTTGCTGGCTTATTATGAACAGTCTTGACAGTGCATGGTCTAAAACAGAACATCCACAGTCGGCCTGGGACTATATGCAGCAACAGAGCCTCCTAGGCAGAAGGAACAGTGGAGCTGAATATCTGGTCATAGTAGAGTATCTGTGGCTGCGCTTTGCAGAAGGTCTCTGACCACAATAGACACTTCCACATTAAGCAGATTCCCACGACTGAAGCCCCTCTCTCTCTCTTTAGTGTGAGGAGCGACATCACAAGCTACATCTCCACAGACTTAAGGTGAATAATGTTATTGTTTCAGGCATACTACTTGGGAGGTGAAATAAGCTGTTGTGGTCTCCTCCAAAATGTGAAAAATAAAAACCCAAGCATATAGATTCCTTTCAATACACCTAACAGCTGCCACTAAAATATGGTGATGGATATTGCTCATTTATTTACAAACAAGCTCATAACAGATAGGGCATAAATGGTACCATAAATATTCAGCACTAAAGATGTTCCAGGGTCATATTGCATCATTTGAAAAGCACTCCACCATATAGGGGACGTATTAGGCACACATATAGCCAAAGTCAATTTTAATGTGAACAGACAGTGAGGGAGACACATCTGGGGAAGTTTAGGGATACATGCTCACATGAGGGGGTCTTTGTTCATCACTCCAGCTTGCTCTTCTCCGTAGACATTAACAGCGACACCACCTATAACGTCTGGCTGAGACACTACTTGCTTCCTGCACGGTAGCATAGGAAACCACATTCTCAAGTCTTCTCTGCTGAGAAAAAATGGAACTGAGAGAGTGAATAAAGGTGAGAAAAAGAGGGGAAGCAAGTAACCTGGTTCTTGCCAAACCTGGCCAAAACTGGAATCTGGCTGGAGAATAACAGAGGGCCTTGCACAGCTGTGAGAATCAGCTAAAGAATCTCCCTCCTCTGATCCACTGTCATTCACTGCACCCTCAACTGCATCACACACTCTAATTCTCATTTCATACAAACACACTCACACACACACACACACACACACACTCACACACACACACACACACACACACACACACTGTACACATGCTTAAGTCTTCTTGAATGTGTAGTGCTAAACCACTGGATTTAAAGCCCCCTGAGGTCGTCGACCTGATGTTTCATTCCCGTAGCTTAAGTGGTCACAGTTTCTTCAATACAGCAATAATAAAGCATGCTTGGTTATGAGAAGAGCTCCGTCCTGCCCGCTCTCCTGGTCTTGTGTTATTGTGTTAGGCTCTTTTCACAGTCCATTACGGGTGTCAGTAACCTTTCATTTCGAACGCATGTTTCGGTCAGAGGAGAGCCTTTAGATGACAGGACGTAAGCCTCCATCACACGTCCATTCGGCAGATACACGGGTGACTTGATTTACTCGAACTCCTACGCTTGCACATTTTAGGAAAAAGACACACAAGAAAATGTGCTCTAGGAAAGGTTCTGAAAAGGAAAGGGCTCATCCTTCTCGGTGCACTCGGACACCTGCGCAGCTCGCTCGTTCATGCACATTCTGAGCGACTACGGCTACGAACCCAACCAAGTCCGCTGAATTATTAAATGGATTAACAAGCGGTGCATGTTGCACATCATGACTGCAAGGCTGACAGAATGAGGATGTTTACCTTATTTCCCGCAGGGGAAGCAGAGTGTGCGCGTTTGAACCGTGCAAAAATAATTCCGTTTTTCCACTTCAGTGTCTGGACTTTGGGGGATAATAATAGTGTATCACAGAAAATGTAATAGATGCCTATTCACGAGATGGTGTAGATTTCCACCTATTTTTTTTTTCCAGTGCGGTTACAAAAACGGACTGAACTTCATAAATCAGACTGTGCAGTTTGTTAGTTTTGCTTTCAAGGTAGAGCTCGACGGGGTTTCGGTCGGAGCGTTTTAGCAGTAACCGCTAGCTGCACAAACATTCGTCGCTGCACTGACAACACGCGCCTGTGCGCTCCTCGGCTTCAACAGTCCTGCCTGTATAAGTACGATGCTGCCATTTGAGGGAGGAGAAAGTCGCCACTAATTCAAAAATAAGAGGAGAACATGCGCATGATTAAGGCTTAGACGCAAGTGAACTAGACTATTTTTATATTCGTGTGCTACAAAAAAAAAATAAAAAAACAAAATCGGGCCTGGTTCTGTCGCAGTCGCTTCTCATAAAACTGCTCAAGTAAACTCGGAGAGATATAGCCGTTCCCCTGTGGCTTCCGTCACATTAATGCTCCCGCATTTGAGGAAGCCCGGTCATAAACTGGTTTAAAATGATTTATTCTGGGAAAACGAAATTAAACGAATTCACTGCGGAACCACTTCAATAACCCTGTTGTTAAATTACTGACAGCCCAATGCTGACCGTTAGCCTGACAAGTCACCCCAAAGCTCATGGCAAACATTTGAACACACACTGCTCATACTCAATCTAAATAAGTCAATATGTGAATTCCTAAAATAAAAACAGGCCGACAGTGCTGTAATTGAATATCACTACTTTTATAAAGCAAATACTCAACATTGCTGAGGTGTGGCCCCTCAGTTAGTAACTCAGTAATTGCAATGAATTGAACACCTTTTTGACCTCAGACATTTGAAAGACTAATGAAATGAAATGACCAATGAAAAATCTTGTCCCAAATATCGATATAGGACAACCCTAGCAGCTCTGTAAAAACCAAATGGTATTATAATCAGAATCTTCCACATTCTACCAATCTGTAGAAGTGTCTTGTCTGGATGCACTATAAGACTAGGATTGTATTTGGCTCCTGTGTTGCTTTATGCGACATCGTCAAACGGATTTATTTATTTATTTGCGTCGCAAGGGCACAACTACGTTGCCTAAAATCGCGTTGTCAGCACCAGGACTTTTCAATTGTGAAAGAATAGTCAACAATACCAAATCGATAATGCGCTCGCTTAGGTTCAAAGCTGATCAAAGTACAAGCGGCTCTCAAAACGCATCAAGAAGTGAGTATCGCGTACGCAGATACCTGTGCCGCCGCAGCCATGTGGAGGCAGGGAGAGACGGGTGTGTGAAACGAAGTTATTAATCGCGTTGTGTGCACCTTACCTGGGTCATCAGTCTGTCCGCACCTGTGTTCTCTTCATCTTTGAATACGATGTCGGGGTTGTAGTTCGGAATAAGTTCTTTAAATCGCTCCGAGTTCCTGGTTATTTTCCCCTCGTATCTGCCGCTCGCTCCTAAGGTTTTCTCAGCCACGTTAGGGCTAAATTGCTTGAGGGCGAGCGGTGTGAGCTTCCGCGGTGGCCGCCTCCTACCATATCCCCTCCCCGGCCCGCAGCCCTCATTAGCCGGAGAGAGGATCAGGGCGCAGACGATGGAGAGCGCCACAAGTACGGGCAGCCGCATTCCACCCACACCGGCGGCCACTCCGACCGGAGTTACAGGATGGCACAGATACCGTTTATGTGTCAAACCTCCACTTCCCCCTTGTTGCTCCTTATGTCCCCCATGGGGTACGAGAGGGGGAGGAGGAAAGAGCCATTACCACAGTGTCACAAAGTCCCCAATCCTCTCCATCCTCGGTGCGCAAAAGGAGACGCAGTCCTGTACCAGCGTTAAAGAAAGATCAGATGATGCTAACGGGTCCGTTCCTCTCACGCTGTAAAGGTCCCTTTTCTGAGCCGATGTGCGGACAGAATTTCTTATTTATTCCCCTATCTGTTTTGGACAGCAGGTTAAAAGCCGTTCGTTCCTGAGAAATTATCCCAGACGGACCCGGGGCTGTGCTCGGCTTTTGAGCCGTGGTTGGATGGAGGTCCAGCCGGCAGTTTGCGCTTCTCTGTCTGGCTTTGGATGCGTCCCCGTGGCGCACGGCTCCTTGCTGGACTGGAAATTGAAGAGATCCGAGAGATCAGTTGCTGCTCAGGACCGCACCCTGCCAGTCCTGCCCTTCTGTCCCAGCCTACCTCTCCTCCCATCGGGTCATACTGGCTGTGCCACACTTTTATTACCCATGTGCTCCGCTCTCCCCGTCTCGCCATTACACGCCTGCCGCTGAGCAGCGCGAACTCCAGCCTGCCGCACTCTGCACTCTGGACTCGGCGGCCGACGGTCGCACTTCGCACTCAGCCTCTACCCTTCAACGCAAAAAAAAAAATCGACGACAAGCGTTTTTACCCCGAAGGTCAGCGTGCGGGTGCGCGCGTACGCACGCCCACGGTGTCAGCGGCGGTGGTGCGGGGAGGACCTCGTCTCGCAGCTCTCGTGCTTGGCTTAGGAGCGCGGTGAATTTCGCCAGTCAGGTCTGGTTTCACCGACGCAGACAGGATACCCAACACCCAGGCTGCCGCCGCATGTTGCAGCGTCTTTCCCATGCTCGCCTCTCTCAGCTCACTACGGAAATCCTCGCGGTCAGAAAAAGTTAGATTCACCATAGAAACATCGGTCTGTGCACTGAACTGGCTTCGCACCGTGGAAGTGGCTCGCGGGGATGGTTACGAGCGATTGTCGTTGGACGTGCAGTTATCACCTCTAAGTATCATAATTATTCTCGTTATTTGCGCTAGTCGATATGTCCGTTTAAGGAATGAATACAGACCCCGCGTAAAATACTAACCGAAATACTCTTTAAATTAAAATACCCTGCCGAGTGCAACTTTATAAGAAGTCATGACAGCAATCGGAGTCCATTTCGCTTTTGGAACTTGCTGGCGTCCACAAATTCTGCAACGCCACACCGTCTATGAAGGCAACAGTGTTCATTTTTAACTCCTGTAGCTCAATGTAACAGGTGGCTGCGCTCTCTGACTTCAACTGATAGCAAATTTAAAACGCTCTCCTCTGGTGGCAGTGAAAAAACGACCATTTCTTAAAAATAAACGTTCATAATTACAGGTTCGATGGTAACTGTCCCAAGTAAGCAGCTGTTTTGCGCTTGCTTTCAAGTACAGTACAACGTCAAGCCATGAACGAGCTCGAGTCGGTATAACTGTTATAGGCACCGGCGTCTCTTCATGTGCGACATGTGGTTTCGAACGTGCATGAAAACATACTCCTCCATACATCAGAAATCTCCACAAAAACACAGGAAATGAGAGTTAAAAATGATATTTTATTAAATAGTTTAATTTATATAAAAATGAAGGGGAAAAGCAAAAAAAAGTAATAAAATTTTGGTTAAAAGGGCAGTAAAAACTGACACTTGCTGAGATCAGCCCTTAAAAACACAGACTCACACACTGCGTCTGGAGGGGGGAGTGAGGGGAGAGTGAAAGAGGACAGAATGAGGTAGAGAGGAAAGACTGCCTTTGGGAGGGGGTCAGCGGAACAGGCCCACTTTTTTCTTCTTCCGGGCTCGTGAGGAAGAGCGGTCCGATGGGGTAGGGTTGAGGGGTACAGTCTGTGAGACAGGACAGGAAGCACAAAAATATTAAATAAACAAACAAAAAATTCATGAAATTACTGCTACATTTAAAGCAAGCCACTGCATAGCATAAATATTGGCAGCAATGTGCAAACCCAGATAGCTCACAAGATCAGGGCTTGTCAGAAATTCTGTGGTTGAGGCAAACTGAAGCAAAAGTACCCCCCCCCCCCCCTTTGGGTAGATGCCACAGGTATATTACCCACAATGCCCCTTTTTAATGCTGACCTCATCGCACCACAGAGGGACAGTGGACAGAGCCAGACACCACCTGGCCAGCCACCAAAAACATTTTATTTTTCCCCTCCATGATTCTGTACCAACAGAGAGACATTTTCCGTAGGTAGAAAATTCGGGCCGGGGTACTTGAACGGAAAGAGGATCTGATGAGGATGTGGAGCATCTGTCTGTCGTGTGTTCTTCCTCGTGTGTCTCAGTGCAGAGGGTGTGTGTCAGCGTAAGGTGGAGGGTTAGCTGTTTCTCTGTGTTATGTTCATTATGACTCTACCTCTTTTATATCAGGTAGATGTTGGTCGTACCTCATTGCAACTGATACTGTCATACTGATACTCACTCTCTGGACATTTATTTATTTTCTGCTGCCAAAGCATCCTCGCTCTTTAATTAAATCTGCAACTGTTAAAGTACACAGTTTATATGAAAGGTGCTCTGTGAAGTGCTCTGTGATATGATGAGTGCAGTATCAGATAAAATCAGATGGGCTGCCTGACACTCTTTGCCCACCTGAACAGAGAAATGAGGGTAAGAGTACCACACCTGCTCGCTCTGAGGCACCTCCGGTTCTGCCGACCTGGCTTCCTCTTCCGGCCCAGCCGAGTTGCTCCCTCTGTCAGCCGGAGCATCGCTGAGCTCCTGCCCTGTGGAAAAGAGCAGGGTTAAGGTTTGGATTGGGGTTTATGGTTAGGGTTCAGGTTAGGTTTGGGGTTCAGGTTAGATGTGGGGTTAGGGTTGGGGTTAGGGCTGGGATTGGGGTTGGGGTTTGAGTTGGGATTGGGGTTCAGGTTCAGGTTGGGGTTAGGGTTAGGGTTGGGGTTAGGGCTGGGGTTGGGGTTGGGGTTAGGGCTGGGGTTGGGGTTAGGGCTGGGGTTGGGGTTGGAGTTGGGGTTGGGGTTAGGGCTGGGGTTGGAATTGGGGTTGGGGTTGGGGTTAGGGCTGGGGTTAAGGTTAGGGTTGGAGTTGAGTTTTGGGTTAGTTAAGCTCTCACACACACACGAGAGCAGCTTCACCCTCACCCTCTCACACACACCCAAGAGGAGGATCACACATTTTTCTCACTCGTTCATCTCATCTTGGTTGCATCTGTGTGTGAGAATGTGTCTGTGTGAGTGCCCCTTGACCTTCGGGGGTTGAGCCGCACCGACACTTTGAGGGGTGCAGCACTGACCTGCCAGTGCGGGGCTGCTGGGGGCATTATCAGGGGCCTGGCGCTCGGGGTCGCTGTGGCTGTTCGGGGAGCGGTCTCCTGGGACATGGTCGTCAGGGCTCCTGCGTTTGCGTGAGGCCCTGTGCACATTCACAGCAGTGTACAGCTCCTGCAGCTCTGCGTCAAACCCCAGGCAGTCCTGCGTAGTGCACACCTGCGGCAGGACCTGAGAAGGATAAGCACTCACACTTCAGCAATGATCATTTTTAACACTACAAGTCCCACAATGCACCAGGAGAGAACGCCAAACAGAGAAGTGCATCTCCCTGATGCCATCTCATCATAGCAGTGTGTTGAGAGCAGTACAACGAGGGAAAACTGGCCAATGAAACCCACCCAGAATGAGGACAATTAGGTTCCACCAGTATGGACTCCTGGTCACAGCTGGCAAATGGCACAGCTCAGACTCGAACCTGGGTCTGAGTCTGTAGGACTCTTGAAAGCCCCAGGAATTAATGTTATTAATATAAAAATGTAATTGTAGTGGTGCACATAATTGTCATATTACCTTGTAATTTCCATGTGAAATCTGAGGACAGACAATATCACTATAATCTCTCCTAAACCCAAAAGTATATACTTTTTAAGGAAAATTTACCAAAAAAAGTTAGGGTAAAACTAGGGGGGAAATTCCCTACACAAACACAGCTCTCGTCAAAGTCCACAGGGTTCATGCGAGTGATCATTCAGTCACCTATTGTGTCTGGCAGACAGAGAGCGAGACCGACAGAGACAGCCGGAGGGACAGACTTTGCCCCCGAGCGGTGGCTTTGCACCTGCTCTCACACTCACACCGTGCAGGGGTGACCCGTGTGTGATCAAAGCGCCGTGACTCTTCCGCAAACGAGCGGCCAGCCTCTAGCAGGAGGCCTGGGAAAGCACCTGCGAACTCAGGACTGGAGGAGACATAGAGAAGGGGCCTACCCCCCCCCCCCCCCGAACCTGCCCCAAAAGTCACTACTCCGAGAGGAACGAGAGACCGTTTGGAGTACCGTTATTATTAACTTTGCCTTTGGTAGGTGGGGCAGAGGTTACGTGATCACCCCTCTGTGTCCGTCTGCGCGTCTGAACTGAATAACCGGGGAAGTTACGACGGGTCTGGATGAACCTTGGCAAAAGTGACCGCCCGTGGGAAAAGGACGAAACCGCCTGCCTGAATCTGCAGGGCTCGTTAAGACGACTGCGAGGGGCCATGAAGGTGTAAGTGCCACTCTAAACAGGAATGTGCTCCTTCACAAGAGGGCTTCCCTGCGCGCCAGAGGTGAAAAAGGATGCACTGCGCAAAGAGAGGGGTGACCGCGCGCCCCACCCGACATGTTCGCCCCTGTTCACTCGCCTGAGAACACCTCAGACGCGGTGCTGATGCACACCGACCGAGCGCTTCAGTTCAGCTTTTTTTTTTTTTTTTTTTTTAAAGGGACACTCTCCAAATTAGCTCTTCAAATATTTACCTCTAAAAACCGATGGCCTCTGGCAGCTTTCAGGGAGAGAGGAACTCATACATCACCCTGCTCAGGTTTAGAGGAGCTTAGGCTGAAGTATTTTTTAATTGTTTACTTGAGAGAGAATGAGATGAGATTAATGAGAAATCAATATTTCACTCTCTCTTCATCCCTCTCTCCATTACTCTGTCTACGGTTTATCTCCTCCTTCTCTCCACTCTCACTCTTCCAAATCCTCTCTGAAGCTGAGCACCTGCACTTGTGCTAAAAGTCCCACCATGGTCCCTGGTGCAACTGATCCCTACTTCTGCTCTGAACTACGCAATTTCTCTGACCGCTGGTGTAACACAGCATTTTTTTTAAAAAGCTGAAAGTGGCTCCCAAGTGGCTAAGTCAGTGAGGCATTAGCTTTGAGCGCAGGGCTGAGCCGTACGGCCAAGGTTTCGAAACCAGCTACGTCATTTTGAGACAGTGACCAGGATCCCGCAGCTGTGGAACAAACCGCTTTTTCAAGATAAGGGTGGGTAAGGGGGCCAAGCATTCACTGCGTTAACCCTGCAAGAGCAGCTACAGGTGACACCACAAGCACGGAAAAGACAGTCATCCCTTGCCTCACACATAAGGAAGAGAGCGGGGCTGTATGAAGCCCCAAACCACCCCAGGCCGCCGAGGAAAAGACCCACTGTGCCTGGTAATGTAGCTGAGGGAGACACACAGTCAGTGCACCGCAGTGAACGTCTGTTCAGGGCCACAGATAAACAGCAGGCTCCGTGTAACGCTGCCTGCTGACACGGCCTCAGAGGAGACACCTCTCCGCCCCGGACCGCATCCTTCAGCGGCGGCAGGCTCAGACCGGAGGATCCTCCCCTCGGCCGCCCGCCCCTTCGCTCGCCGCGGTTCAGGCGCCACCCCGGCCTTTTTAGCAGGGAAACCGCGGATGTCACGCAGTTATTAATTTGCCCTGTGTAATAAGAGGCAGGCCCGTAGACAGAGCGACGGGAGCTCTTCAAAAGAGACGCGGGCCCGAGCGGTCTCTCATCTGCCAGCGCGTGGGGCGAGAGGGGGCGGCCGCCGCAGCCTGCGCAGGCAACAAGCACGCTGGGGGGGGGGGGGGGGGGAGCCGCCATATCCTGTTACTGGCCTGTAAACACACTCAGTTTGTTTTCTTTCAGGAGCGGCGGCAGCGCAGACGGCGGTAGGAGTGGCGTCCGACGTCCCGTTTGCACGCTTCCAGGTGGCGGCGGCCATTTCCTCTGCCAGCCTGGTCCCCTGGCTGTTCATCGTGGCCCACAGACGCACACCTGAAGGCTCCACCGAGAGGTGAACTCACAAAGAGTTTCAGGTTTTCATTCCTTGAAGTTAATTTAGGCCGCAAAGTTTCCTTCAAAAGACCCCTGTACCTCCAGCCCAGCGTCTAGGAAAAGGAGATGCCGAGGTTCTACGCTCTACATAGGAAACGACGTGTGTGCTAAAGGTAAAAAGCCTAACGAGCCCCTGAGAAGCACCAGTGAGCCCCCTCTTAGCAGCAGCAGCGGCGGAGCGGGAGCAGGGAGGAGGAAGAATAACAGCGAACAGAAAGAAAACAAGGAGCTAAAAGCGGCCTGCGCCCTGCCGCCTGCTAAGAAAACAGAGCGCTGCCCAGCGCCGAGCGCTCGAGCCGGGCAGCGCGGTCCGAGCTCACCGCAGACCCGTCTCCCCGCGTCCCGTCGCCCTGCCAAAGCGGCCGTAATTGAGGCCTGCCGGCCCAAAGCCCTGAATAACTCCACAAACACCGCAGCGACGGGCGGCCCTCCGAGGCCTACCCCCTCTCTCCCACTCACTCTCTGCCTAATCCCCCCCCCCCCTCCTTTTCTGCTGTTTCTCACTCTTCTCCTCCACCGCTTTCATCCTGTTCTCCATCTAGCCCTCTCTCCAACTCTTTCCCACCTTCCTCTCCTCCCCTTTTTCTTCTGCTGTCTCTCTCTTCTCCTCCACTGCTTTCATCCGCTTCTCTATCTCGTCCTCCCTCCCGGTCTACCTATCCGCCCCTCTCTCCACCCAGAGCCCCCTTCCATAGCAACTCATCCCTCCTTCCACCCAAGCTGTCCTCCCTCTCTCATCTCTCCCTCTGTGTCTCTAATACGTGTGGTTTCTGAGAGGCTACATCTGACTGTATTCAGTTCCACACACATACACAGGGTGAACCTGTCAAAAGCTTATGGAAACACCACACCTCTGTCCACGTTTATAATAAGCACTAAAGACAGAGACTGTGGAGCGGATTGTGAGCTGACTGCTCAGCCCTGAGAGGTCAGAGCTGGTGGATGAGAAGGAAAAACAAACAGAGGCAGGAGAAGGCTCCGCTGACCGTCTCCGGGAAAAAAGGCAGCTCACTTTACACTCGCTCATAAATCTGTCTGCAGCTCTCAGGGCGGAAGCGCTGTTCCCCTCAGCCTGTCGCGCGAGCGCTCGCCGCCACCGGGGGCGCTGCGGAGGATGCTGGGATGAATGCAGTCTGGGTGAGAATCATGGTTAAGAGGTGCAGCGCCACCTTAAAAATCCAGCGCCTGCGTTTCATCTCAGAGCGACCCAAGCCCAAGCTTGGGGGACAGATTCAAGAAACTCCCGGAGAAAAATGCATGATTTTATAAAATAAAGTCTTCATTTTTAAAAAAATGAGTTTTGGCCTCAATATTCACAACAGTGAAATAAAATGGAAAAGCAAAAGGCTACACTTAAACTATGAGGCCAACAGCAACCCTGTTAAACCAATGAGAACACAGGTTGCAGGTCATGTGATATTTAACTAATGAATCGCACTCAACTCAAAATGAGCCCACACTGTGCTGCAGGTAGCCAATCACAAAGCGCAGGGGGTAGGCCAGGGGGACAGTATGATGCTGAGCAGGGACTGAATGAGAAGGCCTTCTTGCACATCTACATTTCTGACCACTGTGCCCCCCCCCCTTTCGCTGTCTTCTCTTTTCAGTTCCCCCTCTCTCTTCCTTCTTCCTCTCTTTCCTCTTACTCTCTCCTTCTTTCTTTTGTTTTCCATATCCCATCTTCCTTTCTTCCTCTGTAGACTCTTTCTTCAACCTCTCTTCCTCCTTCAGTTCAATTCAAGGTTGCTTTATTGGCATCACATTGTCCCCTTTTCTCTCTCTTCTTTCTCCTTGCCCTCTTCCTCTTTCTTTCCTCCTTCCCTCTTCCTCCTCTCTCTGTTCTTTCTCCTCTCCCATTTCCATCCCTTCCTGTCTTTCTCTATACTCTTTCTCTCCCTCCTCTCTCCTTTTTTCACTCTTCTTTCTCCCTGCCCTCTGCCTCTTTCTTCCGTCCCTCTCGCCCTTCTCCTTTTCGCTTCCTCCTCTCTCCCTTTTTCTCTTTCTCTTCTTGCTCCTCACCCTCTCTCCCTCTCCCTCCCTCTCCCTCCCTCCCTCTCTCCCTCTTGCATGTGTGCCACGGCTGCGGTCACTGTGGTGATGTTTCACTGCTCAGAATGGATTCACCAGCTAAAATGCTTTCTTATTATATTTATATTTTACTACACCGCTGTCGCCCCTGCCAGCTGTGCCCTGGATAACAGCCTGCTTCCTTTAAATAGGCTGCGACAATATGATTAAACGCTTCAAACAACACCAGCATGGGCGCCCCAACGCTGCGACAGGAACCCCAAGCAAACATTCTGCTCCATCTGCAGACATAACAGGGGTGAAGGAGCACACAAATAACATGTAGCCTAAACAGCCCTCTTTTCTGTTGCTTTTGTTGTTGAGAAAGCTGTTGGCTTTGGCAACATCATTCGAGTTCTCTGTAGCAATACAGCATTATTTCATCTGAGTGACAGACAGAGGTGAGAGAGAGCAAATGTGTGAGAAAGAGCGTTTCACAGAAACAAAGAACTGGTCTTAAGAGAAGGAATGAGAGAGAGGGAAGACAGTTTAGTGTATATTTTTGAAAGCGCATATTGTCTTTTAATATAATGCACAGGAACGTTGCTGTTGCTCCTGTTCATTCTGAATCCACTGGCAATACTTGGTTTCTATGGTTTTGTTAATGAAAGACATGTGAGTTTAAGTGGGGCAGAGAGAGATAGTGAGTAGATGACAGGGAGCTCTGAGGGTGTGGGAGTCTGTGCAGAATTAGCCTGCTGCCCTGGGATTACACCCCACACAGCTGAGCACACAGAGAGGAGCTCCGAATGCACACTAAAGTCCCCTTAAGCAGAGCAGATCCCCATGCTGTCTCTGAGTCCGTGAAAAATCACGGGGGGGGGAGAAGAAATACGGGGGCATCGATGGGGGGGGGGAGGTCAGGAGAGAGGGTCTACCACACTGTCCTACTACGACCTCTTTCTGATACCTTGTCTCGTAACTCTCCAACCTGCAGCTTCCCTGTCTGGGTCCAGGGGAGGCTGCACAACTTGTTTTGGTAAGTGTCAAGAGGAGAGTGGAAGAAGGAGAGAGAAAGAGGGAGAGAGGGAAGATGGCAAAGGCAAGAGGAAACAGAAAGAAGGGAAAGAGAAAGAAACCAGGCTGGGGAGAGAGGAGAGGAGGGAGGGAAAAAGAAAACAAGGGATAGAGAGAAAAGAGAAAGAGAGAGAGAGAGAGAGAGAGAGAGAAGGAGGGAGGGGGGGTCCTGCGTGCTCCTTCCCCACTCGCCGCCCCTGCGGGACGCCGCACTGGGCCCAGCTGCGGTGCCGCTGTGATGTCGCTGCAGGCTTCAAAGGCTGCAGGCCTGGCCGCAGCAGTAATGAGAGGGACAGGGAGAACGGGGGGGAAGAGGACGCTGCACACGACAGCGCGGAGCGAGGGAACGAGCAAAAGAGAGAGAAGATAAGCTCTCCTCTCCGCTCCTCCCTCTCTCCGGCACGGGGCAGTGTAGGGCCTCTGGGCGCAGGTATTAGCGCATTTCACGCCTATCGGTTCGGGGTCATTACTGCGGCCTGCAGCCTGGGGCTCAGTTTACGGCCTGCGACCTGGCGGCGGGCTGCCTCCTGAGATAACCTCTCCGAGAGGATGGGCGCCACGGGGTGACAGAGGGGTGACAGCGCCTGACAGGTCCCGTGGTCCCCCCCCCCCCCACAAGGTCTAGTTTTCATTCATGGAACAAGTCCTAAAAAAACAGGAGGCCCAGTGACACCATTCACATCAGGGTATGCGAAACCGTCCCAGCCAGAACTATAGCTCATGTCACTGCGGGTCCTGGTGGAACACAGAGAGCAATAATCTGCACGTGCTCAGTGCTAAAGTCAGGGACACCAGACCGAATGCCAATGACAGCAAGCCGATTTTCCCCTCGGATTTGTCAGCCTTGAAATACCACACACATCGACTCGAACGATCGAGTAAAATCGCAGCGCAATCCGTAACACCCAATGTTCAAATGTGGAGGGAAAAAAACGTCTTGCAATCAATCTTACCAGGCGATGCATCCCTGGCTTTAAAGTGAGTCCCACCGGTTGCACACACTGCTACCCAGCCCCACACCCATCAAACAGGCAGCCCAACACACCTGCACCTGGCTGACACCCAGACCTACACACCTGTTCTAACCTGTACCCAGACCCACCAGTGCTCTGCTGGAACCCAAAATGGCATACCTGTATCCAGTCTGAGCCCACACTGCCATAGCTGTACCCAGGCACTGTTGAAATGATACCTGTACCTCTGACACACCTGTCCCTATGGTCTTACCACAAAGCCCTCGAACCATCTTTAGAAAGATGGGTGCCAAATACTGATGGAGGTTGAGGAGGCTCACCTCCCCTTTACTGTAACCCCACTGCAATCCCTGAAAGGCACTTTTATAATTGCAATCTCTTGTTATCATTAAATGTGATGAAATGGATTGGCTGGCCATTTGGCTACAAAAGAATACAACAGAATATTCTGAACCAAAAGAATCAATGTCCTTACTTACAGTACACACATGACCTAATAGGCTGACAGGCAAGTAATTTAGGCCACATTCTCATACAGGTGTGGTGTAACTGGCTCATTACAAAGAGCTTAATTCATGTTGAGCACTGATTGAAAAGATAAGAAAAGTCACTAGACAGGTTTAACGATGGGCATGGGTTCAAAGCAACAGTGTCTACATCCCGCTTCAAATTAACCTTCCCAAAACGCCAGAAAACCTCACGCCCAGAGTCTCATTTTGCTGACGCTAGAAAGATTTACTGTCTTAACCCTGTCTTCATAACTGATATGTTTTAATAGCTGGATCTGCTCCTGTTGTCTCTCTTTGTACTTCTGCAATGCGACCTGTCTCACTTATAGCTGTCTTTCTGGCAGTCTGAGAAAGCTACAGGACACTGCCACTCTGTTGTCGTAGCGTTTCGTTAAGATATCAGAGGTATGTATTTCCCCTTATCAATTTAGAGCTGTGCTGTTACCCCATAACAATTCAGGGCACAAATTCCTCCACTCTACACAATAAGGTGCCCTTGCTATTAGAGTCAGGATGGCTGTAAATATTCGACCTGCTGATCAAGGCCAACTGAATTGTTCCGGGAAGATAACAGAATAATACAGGGGCTTCTCAGTTCACGCTCAGGTTCCTGGCTGTTGATCCTGGTCCTCAAGTCCTGTTTCTATGGCTCTGTGTGGTTAAAACAGGACCCTGGCTGAAGGATCGGGAACTGTGCTGCCTGTCTGTCTAACACTGCCAGTGGAGGATGGAGAGAGGATGGAGAGTCTGGCTGTAAACATCCAGCCCTGAATTTCACCCTCACAGGCCCACAAACCCACTCAGTCTCCATGCATAAAGACAGCTGCCAAACCAATACAGAATAATGATAGTAACAATAATAAACAGCACCAGAGCAGAAGGAATGAGAGCTCTGCATTCCAGGTAGTGTGTATCATAGAAGGAGAAATGGCTGCTGAGGCAGTGTGTGTGTGTGTGTGTGTGTGCGCGTTTGTGTGTTTGTGTGTGTTATTCATAAAGCACCAACGTCACTCCAGGGTCAGTTGATGACCACATTGGAAGAAAAACTCAGAGAAATCATTATATTTAAGAAAATAAAAACATCTTTCCTTTCTTTGTAGGTAGCCAAATAATAAGTTTATGTAATAATAATAATACTGATGAGGCAGTACATCTTCTTCTTTCCTCTGCCAGCAATATTCACACACCTGCCTTCCCAGGTAGCAATACCCACACACCTATGCCCAAAGCAATAATATTCACAAAGCTGCTCCACAAGGTGGCAATACTCGCAGACCTGGGCCCAGACCAACCAGCAGCCTCCTCATCCATCCAGAATTTTTAATATTGATCATGAATGTGATCTTGCAGTCTCACCAGGTGGGGTCCTAAAGCAGACCTCGCTATTGGCTAGTTCCACCAGGAAAAAAGGCTAAAAGTCGACGCTCTCAGGGGTATGCGGTTGACTACAAAGTATTGCCCCACACCTCCAAGCCCCATAATCAACAACTTCTTTTAAATAATCACACAGGCGGAATTTTCCTTGCCCCAGACAGACAGAGGACAGAGGCAAGCCGCAGAATCCACAGTGATGTCGTGAGGTGCACGTCTAAGCACTCCAAATATGGGCCTCATAGGTGGTGAGCAAGAGTCAGGACGTCAAGACCCAAACTGATGTGTAGATGAGGGGAAAATGCACAGGAAACTTGCTATGAGAGGAGAGGGCCCAAACAGGAGGGGACAAGAAAACAGGAGAGGAAGAATGGAGTAAAAGGGGGGTGATGGGGGGGAACGAAAGAGAGAGGGAACAGAGGAGAGGAGAGGGGAGAGTGTACATTAGAGCACCATTCTGCACTGAAACTGTGATGGACCAGTTGCCATGTGCT
The DNA here is from genome assembly GCF_013368585.1 of Megalops cyprinoides. Classification (NCBI taxonomy): domain Eukaryota; kingdom Metazoa; phylum Chordata; class Actinopteri; order Elopiformes; family Megalopidae; genus Megalops; species Megalops cyprinoides. Next base: position 11,314,935 of record NC_050593.1, on the reverse strand, counting down.
GGGGTACACAGGCCTGTAATCCTCACACACACACACACACACATACACACACACACATACACACACGCAAACTCCGCCAATTAGAAGTCCTTCAAAAGACGAAAGGGGAGGAAAAAAACAAAACCAGAAAGGCAGCGGAGGCAGATTTAGTAACATTTTGGCAAGCTGTAATTACATGTATGGCTAACTGAGTAATTTAACTACTCTTGCCCAGCTGATTGACACTGGTGCGGAGCGGGCGACGGCGCTGGGCACTGCTCCGGGACAGAGAGGCAGGCAGACAGACAGGTGCGGAGCCCAGGTGTGGCGTCCCACAGGTGAGGTGGTACAGCTCACGGAATTTCCACGTGCGCTGACGGCGCAGGTGACAAAACTCTAAGAGAACGCGTAATAAATCACGGCCTAGCAGTTGTGTAATTTCTTTTTTCTCACTCACACTTACTGCGTGCAGTCTTACTCTTACTCACATTGTCATTACAATACGACATAAATTTTAACGGGAATCACATGCACAGTTAAGATACTGAAAAACATCTATTTAGTCCATTTTTAGAGTTTCTTTCCTGTAGTGTGCATATTTCCCACCCTGAAAAAAGCCACAGAAGTGAATCCACAAGCAAATGAGGAGACATAAAGGATGAATCATCTTTTCCAGAAAACGAGCACAAAGTGATAGAAAGCGTTGTGGAAGCCAGCACTGTGTGCGTGGCCGGGACAGAGCGAGTTAGACCTACTCCCGGGGTCAATATTGACCTGTAGGTGGGAGGAATATTTGCTGTTGCCCAGGAGTGTGGACTCCTGTGACTTTGGCACAGGAAGTGTGTGTGTGTGTGTATGTTTTCGCCTGTACTCTTACAGGCCTATCTCTGCCCTGGCCCTCTCTCCATTTCCCCATTTCCTTGGCAGGAGGAAGGGGGGAAAGGTCAATCTAAGACAAACATGGGGGAAAACAGGCTTCCTCTTTCAGCCACTTTTTTTTTTTGGGGAGGGGGCAAAACATTTCTACACCTCTCTTCGCTTTGACAGTGAACGTTTAAAAATGATCTTTCAACAGGGTCAACTCCAGCACCATGCGATGATTCGTGCTGTTGGTAGTTTGCTGAGGTTTGCCCAGGTGAGGGCAGTGTTACCACGAGCAGGTCCTGTAAAGCGAGCATCAGCGCTTCCTCACTGGGCCGGAGCGAGGTCCCCAGCGACCTGAGCACCACATGGAGAAAGATCATGTGACCTGGACAAAATAAGGCGCTCTTGTTTTTCCCTCGTTTGCTCAGTTGGCACCTCAGTCCAAGACATTTTCTATACCTTACCTTAAACACATTACCCGTTTGCACAGGCCCATGTTAAATATGAGGCATTTCATGTCGAGCACGTTAGTCAAGGACTTAACAAGAGTGTGGCTTCTGGCGAATCAAACCAACAGCCCTCTGATTGTAAACCTGCTTCATTAACTGCCAAACTGTGGGATTGGACCGAGGAGACTCACATGGGCATCTGTACCAGGGTGTGTTTGCTTATGCGGAGCAGATCACGTTCACACAAAGGCCGAGCAAATCAAATGTGTGATTCAGCGTTCAGCAAAAGTGCAGTAGGCGTTTCTCATTACAAACAGAAAGAAAGGGGGTAATAAACACAATTAGGGGGTGGTCCATGTGTACTTATTGCAATTAAGCACACAACTGTCAGCAGACATTTGTGGGTTTAAGGCACAGGGAATGATGAAGCCTTACATACTGAGGGTAAGTGAAGAAAGCCGGACCCAACCACACAATCACGCGCACGCATGCACACACACACACACACACACACGCACACACACACACACACACACACATTCTGTACCTACGTGTACAGCATCATCATCAGACAACAGCAAACAATGCCATTTTTAAACTACTGAACCACTGGTGTCCTCTCACGCACCCCTGGTCACCAGCCTTTACATTGTCAGGCAAAAAATCCATCCACAAAATTTACCTTCACACTCTCTCTCACCGGCTTGTTTTAATTTACCCCTGGTTGGCCCGGCCCCCACCCCCCGGATTCCGGCGGTCGCAGCGATTAAAGTCTGCGTTTACGTCCGCGCAGCCTCGGCCTCCCTAATGCAGTGGGGAAGCAGGCCGCTTTTCTCCAAAAAACGAGGGAAAAAGGGGAAAAAAACACGCTCTTCTCGCATGACAACATCGCTCCCGGCCCGAGATTCGTTTCTTTAATGCCGAGGACCTGTTTCAAGTGGCTTCCTCACGATTGCACATTGGGCAGTGCAAACCGCACGGCAGGAACAGCGCTAATTATACCCTGGGAGTGTGTGTATGTGTGTTTCTGCGTTTTCAAGGAATGCAGCGGTTCGCGCAGCAAACGCGAGAGTCGAAATGACACGTCTTAATATGTCAACATCCCTCCTCTTTCGGGTGAGAGGGAGAGAGGGAGCTCTCAGCGTCTTAAGTAAGGCGCTACTTCATTAACACATCAGTTTAATTAACAGTGCATTTGTTTGCGTAGTGTATTTAATTCTGCTGTTAGTTACATTTCACTAAAAAGCAAATATATTGCATTTTCAGCATGCTGTTCTGTGGTGATTTTGATTCTATGGCGAGGTGTTTCTCCACAAATTAACTAAAAGTAAAAAGCACGGGGACTAACTAAACACACTACAGGACACAGGATATTATCCTGACTAAACCTCTCCTCTTGTTATTGATCATGTGCCCATGTGCTTAGTGTAGAGGAATGAGATACAAAATTAAAGCTATAATCACAGGTGAGTTGACCGTCCATTGAGACATCTATTGTCATGGACAACCAGAATCGGCCCAGGCCTCGACATTCAGTCTGCACCCAACAGCTGTCTTCCCTTTGCACAGCGTCACCCACAATTCAGCACAGGGCAGCACAACACAGTTCAGCTCTGTCCAGTAGAGCCGCTGCACTGTGCTGTCACATTTTAAATTTGGTCGATTGACTGATGGTTAATTTTGAGTAGTCTGGTTAATTTAGAGAGTCTGAAAGTTTAGGCATTCCAAATAGTGTCTGCACGTGCTAACAGCCAGCGTGGAGCTCCAGTGTTACCTTTACCTCCTGTTAGCTGGGGTCGCTCAGAGAGGGAGCGCGCCCAGTGTGATGGGGATGTGGGCAGTGGTATGGACATGCCTGTGGGCATGAGTCAGGGGGCTATGGAGGGGACCCCTACAGACAGGAGAGAAACAACCCCTCAACAATCCCACCACCCACCAAAAAGCAGTCTCCTTCCCCAAGCACCTCTGACCCCCCTCGCCACCGCCATCCGCCCTCCCCCCTGGCCCCCCGGCCCCCCCGGCCCCCTTCCCCTGCTGGTTCTGGGTGACAGAGTTCCGGGCTGTGCCCACCGCTTTCTCCCCCAAAAGCCAGCGCGCCATGCTTGGCTTGCCCGCCACAGGAAAGTGAAAAATAAAAAAGAGGGAGTCTAAATTAAGTGCTCTCTCATTCCCAGCATTTCATGGTTTGGTTAAAAGCAGGGTGCCAGATGATTCACATTTTATAAGCCTTCACTTGCGGCCGGCTGCGTCACCCTGGCTCTCGGACCGGACCGGACCGCTCACCCCCCCCCTCGCCTCCTGCTCTCTGCCCGGCTGCGCGAGCCAACCCGAGTCCTTCGCGATTCTTCTGCCGAGTCACAGAGAGGAGTCCCCGTCACGCAGTGACTCCGACCTCTCACCTGATCTCACCTGATCCGATTCCAAGAGTGAGAACAGCAGTAATCGTACTCTGCAGAAAACATGCAACAAGAAGCGGAGCATCTGTCTGAGTCTCATAAAATCACACATATTCACGCATACATGCACACAAATTTGTATGAGTGCTTCAGCTGCACATGCAACTGCCTCAGCTGCGCATGTGACTGCCATCAGCTGCATGTGTCACTGCCTCAACTGCGCATGCGACTGCCTCAGCTGCGCATGCGACTGCCTCAACTGCGCATGCGACTGCCTCAACTGCACATGCGACTGCCTCAGCTGCACATGCGACTGCCTCAGCTGCGCATGCGACTGCCTCAGCTGCGCATGCGACCGCCTCAGCTGCGCTGGCAGCAGTAGGGAACACCACGCAGCACAGAGAGAGAAGCAGCGCTGTCTTCCAGCAGAGGGATGGAAACAGCAGCTTGCCAGCCCAGAGGCTCCATTCCACCCCTGCAGCGCAGAGTCTGAGGCTTCCCGAGAGAAAAAAAGCCAGTGGTCAAAGACAGAGGAGAGGAGGGAAAAAAAAAACAGAAAAGGAGGAAGGAATGACATTTCTCTAAACGAGTCTGACAGCTAGTGCCGCTCTGACCGCTGTCCTTTATCATTTCCTCATCATGGCAGCCGTGGGCCTGGCTCTCAGTGACAGGGGAACCCGCATGGGAAAAGCACACGGCTGTAAGAGAGGACACGGTCGCAGGGCGTGTAACTCACAGTGCTGCTGCTCTACAATCACAGCGTGTGCGTGCGTGTGTGTGTGTGTGCGTGTGTGTGTGTCTGCTCTGGGGTAAATCCCACTGTCACGCTACATAGTCATGCAGACACACAAACACAGTGACGCGCTCACAGAATCATTCACTCATTTGATTTTACCTACACACAAATAGACGGGCACTCACTCAATCACTGCCATTCAATCATTCACTTGCTGGCACCTACGCACTCACACACTACACCTGCGCACTCACACACTGTCATTTACTCCCTCACATTCACTCACTAATTCACATATACACTCTAATTCACTTGCTAACGCTCATACACATATACGCTTTCAAAAACTCACTTACGCACACCAATGAGCACGTGCATTCATTAACTCACATATATGCATGCTATACCCAATAATTCACTCACTCACACTCAAAGGCATCCATTCATTAGCATTATCACAGAATGCCATGTGTTACACTTCTCAAACAGAGGTCACGGAACTATAAGGATTAACTGGTGTGGAACACAGGTGAGTCTGGGCCCTCTACTGGTCCAGTACTGTCATTACATGACAGTCACCCCAGATAGAATGGCTGGATCACCAAATCAGACATGGCTAAACTCACTGTTCACAAACCCCTCAGGAGACAGGAAAGGTGGGGGCGGGGGGGCATGGAGTTTGGAGGCATGACTTGGGCAACACAGGTTGGAAATTTCTCGTTATCAATGCAGCTGGAACCAGGACAAAGGACACAAAGGTGGAGGGGAGGAGGTCTGAAGGAAGGAAGGAAGGAAGGAAGGAAAGAAGGAAGGGGAATTGGAGCCCCCTGCACTGCTGTTATGCTCCTGGGGGTGGGAGGGGGGTGGGTGTTGTGTCGCGCTCACCTGTGTGAGTAAGTTTTCTCTGTACGTCTGTTCTTCAAACACATCTGTCAACAGTCGACCTGCAAGGAACAGAGCAATGCACTGAGAAGCCAGGAAATCTGTGTGTGTGTGTGAGTGAGTGTATGTGTATGTATGTGTGAATAGGCACGTGTGCATTTGTGTGTGTACTTGCGTGTGTATATGCACGCGCACATGTGCATCACTTCTAACCTCTGCTCAGCACGGCCCCGTTCTCTTTGTAGTCCTGGATCTCAGCATCCTTCCTGGCGAGCAGGGCTGCCAGCTCTCCCACCTGCCTCTGCAATAGCCTGCTCATAGCCAGCAGAGGGCGCACCAAGTGACTGCACACCTGTAGGCACACACAGCCAGTCATTGACTTACAGTGACTTACAGCCACCGACTGAACCCAAACACACACTGACCCCCAGACTCACTCTCTCAAACACATACACACACAGCCCACCCTAATGAAAGACTGCAAAATGATACTCGTGGCCCCCAAAAAGGTGTCAACAGACTCAAGACAGCCTTCCAGCTGTAAACAGCTCTCGGGGCTGCGGTGCATACTCTAATGCTAGAGGGAGACACTCGCTCCGACCGGCCACTGAGAGGTGTGGTGGGCGTGGCCAGCCTGAGGTCGGAAGGAGGAATGGCAAGTATGCCGCTGCCATGGCGCTGGTCAGACTGTGGGCTCCGGGTTTCTGGACCACAGCTGCCCAGACCACATCTCTCCATCTCCACCGCCGCCTCTCTCTCTCTCACCATTTCAACAATAAAACACTCTCTTACTAAGTCCTGCTCCACCCTGCACTTTCGCTGTGTATGTTAAAGAGCCCCCCCCGTCCCCACCCTCTCCCCCACTGTGCTGGTACCACACTACAGTAAACAATCAAGTAAAGCTCAACTCCCTCTTCCAACTCAAACAGGCAGTAAAATTTGCCTGAAAAAGCAGCCAGGACTGAGAGGCAGTAGAACAGGGGAGAAGAGGTAAGGAGAGGAAGATGATGGTCAGAAAGAGGAAAAATTTGCTGGGACGGTCTGCTCTGGACTGGCAGATTAGAGATTATGGCCTTTATGAACAAGTGGGGGGGTTTAGTATTCACACAACAACAAACCACCAGATGAATACACTAGGCACACCGATGTACTAACTAATTCACACAGTCAAGGTCACACTGGCAGTTTTAGTGACCCTGCTTTCATGAGATGGGACCGTACCTCTGCCACGGAGGCGGGGGTGCAGTGGAACTCCCAGTAGAAAGGCACCCCCGCCAGCTCGCTCTTGAGTCGCACCGTCAGGCCGTCCGCGGAGCGCGACAGGGTGAACTCCGCCTCATTCCGGTCGCTCTCCCCTCCTCCGTCCCCTTGCCCCGTGAGACACGGGCGCGCAACCGCACACAGGTGAGCGAAGAAGGCCGAGACGGGCGCACGGAGACGCCTGTTCAGGTCCTGCAGAGACATCGTCCCACCGCCGAGGCGTCAAACAGGCGTAACATCGATAAACACGTTCCAGTCCTAACTACATGCACTGAACACTGTTCAGAGATTTCACGCAGCTTCATAAGCCCTTATAAGCGCATGAAGTCCAACACACTGTCACCTGGTGTACAAACCAGCTCCTCAGCTCTCCTCGTTACCCTGCCCCTGACACACCTGGGCTGCGTCCTAATACTTTGGAGATGTCTCTTCCCTGATTCCTGGATGACACCCATCGAGGAGAGGAGGAAGAGGCGGGAGGAGAAAATGATAATGGAAACAGAGCATCCTTGCTCAATTGAAATTTGTCAATTTCGTACGGCATTTAATAAGAACCGCTTCCCTCTTCGGGCCGGATGTGTCTTTTACCGTGGGGTGTATGATTAATTTGACTATTTGGCTAGGAAAATGGACTTTTTTTTTATAAAACTTAAAGAATTTGTATAAAATTTATAGAATTTTTATGAAAGAATTAAAATATTACGATCACTTCTTCATGCACTATTCAGTGAAAAATCCATAAGATGCTTCTAATTGTCAACATATGATTTATTTGTCTTGTGATCAATCATTGTACTCTGGCTTCTTATGTGTTGTATCCATTTTTATCATTTCTATAGTGGCTATGTTTTATGGTGTTTATGTTACCACAAATAAATTAAGTTGCATGGAATGTGACACTGGTTTGGCAGTTTGTATCACAGATCCTTAGAAAGCTCTTCCACAGCTCTTACACTGACGCAACCACTGCCAGAGGCGACAAACGGGCAAATGTCTTGCTTCCTTAATATGTCTCCTACAGAAATGGAATCATCCTTAAGGTGATTTCCAGGTCACAGAGCATGCGAGAACATAGGATTCAAGGAAAGGATGCAAATTAGCACTATTGGGAAGCAGCCCTGATCCTCTCCCAGACACCCTTGCCCCTGCCCCTTACCCTGCCTCAAACACCCCAGTCCCCACCCCTAACCCACACCTAACCCTTTGCCATATACCCCGGTCCCCAGCCCTTACTCACCCCTAACACTGACCCAGACACCCCGGTCCCCAGCCCTTACTCACCCCTAACTCTGACCCAGACACCCCGGTCCCCAGCCCTTACTCACCCCTAACACTGACCCAGACACCCCAGTCCCCACCCCTTACCCACGCCTAACACTGACCCAGACACCCCGGTCCCCGCCCCTTACCCACGCCTGACGCCCATGCACCCCTGCTCCTGTGCTCCCCTTCTTACCCGAGCCCTGTCCTGGATCGCGGCTGCGCTCATCTCCTCCTCCCACACGCACTCCATGTCCGTCAACAGCAGCCGATACGCCGTGTTACCAAAGCAGGACTTTGCCAGGAGCTGGACGCCCCCGACACAGACCGGGACCCAGGGCCGCTCCAGCAGCAGCGCGTGTGACGACTCCACGCTCACCATGGCAGAAAGGGCAAAGGTCACAGACCTGCAGAGGAAGAAGGAAGAGAACAAGATCAAGCAGATCAGAGGCACAGCCAGGGATAAGGTACTGTGCTCATTCCGCCTCGATACAGCATGACAGACAGAGATGCAACCCTTTGAAAACATAATAAGCAAAGGTAAAATGTTTGAGTGTTTTGCATTGTCTGTTTTAAAAATAAAACCATGAGCACACACTACCTGTGCATACACTGTATGTACTTCTCTTTTCCCCTCAATACTGCATGTTTCAGCCTAAATCATACCTGGAATGCACTCCAGCCGTACGCATTCATCTTTCGGTATTATTTCTCGACTGTTTTCAGAAACATTCTAGGGATTTACCCTGCGTCTGCGGAACGCAAAAACTGAAAAATATATCAACGGATCGAAGGGAGAATTGATCAGGGGTTCAGGGGAACAATCGTGTACAGATGCATTGATCTTTACAAAATCTGGATGGCTCATCATATTCACAGTTCTCTTTATCAGTGGGATCCTCGTATAATGAAGGACAGTGAAACTGCAGTGCATCTACAATGCTAATTGGGACAAACAAAAATGTAAAAAAAAAAAAAAAAAATAGTAAAATGAAATAGGGCTGTAACAAAGTTTGGGCGATAATGGTTGTCAAGAGTACACTTACAGTGTCTGCCAGTACTTTACCATTCATGATACAAGGGGCCAGAGGGTTTGCGAAAGTGCCCCCATTTATCTTTACATTATGCAGAGATGAATAAAGACTGAAGCCAATCTGTCTTTGTGTCGCTGTTGCTTTGGACATTAACAACATGTTGTCTGCTCAGACTAACACCGACGACTTAAAACGCGCTGGTATGATTTGCTGTACAACACTATCCAACGCAATATAGCCAGCCATCTAGATGACAATGCAAGCACAAAGGATAGTTTTGTGTTCATTTGGGAGACAGCCAAATAGTTACCTTCGTAGACAAATATTCACACTCTGTAATTAAGACTGCCTAATAAGCCAGCTAACTAGCACCCGCCTTTGGCGAAAGTCCACTTAGCTAACTCGCTAATTGACGTTTAGGCAGCGCTGTAAACTGTGTCCACTCAACCAAGACAGACAGCCCGGAACGGGCATGTTTTGAACAGGACTCTCGCTAGCAATCAAAAAAGCTCGCTGTCTCTAGTGGTTCCGTTCAACTACTTCCGTTTCACGGTAGACACAAACGCTACGACGCTGTAATTTTTAACATGATATATACCACACAATATATGAATAATTAGTTTGTATAAGAGATTGTCTATATCTTAAAAAGATGAAATGGTGAGCGCACTTGCCTTATTGGACAATGTGAGTTCCGGCTCACCTTCCTTTCCTCCGTTAAAACAAGAACGGCATAAACAAGGTTCCGCTTCGGTGGAAATCTTTTATGCGCTCACGAATACATTATCAATCTGTTTCTCCATACCAGAGGAGGTAGCGTCGTTTTGCCACAAGCTGGAGCTGTTTTAGAATATTTTGTCTATAGTGTTGCGCGTGTGGGAAGAATCCATGACCAGAAAGAAAACAGAATGCACTATTGTAATAGGTCTATAAAAACAATAAAACATGTTGCAGAGAGGTGTTTTAATGTAATCGCCTACACTGCCTATGTGAATATGGGCGGGGGAGTCATTTTCGTTATGAATCTCCTCAACTTGTCTAGTAGTGAGGATTGACAGGTAGGATAAAAAAAATTGATATCCACTCCAACACCAAACGGAACTTTTGGTTGTATCGGTCAGGATGGTTCTCTCAATACATTAACAATAGCTGGCTCCAAGTTCTAATTTATTTATATAGCGTGGACAAAGGTGGTTTATTGACTGTAGTAACCGTCGCCTTATCCCAAATGTTCCGTCTCAGCATAATTTGACGTTTTACGGTCAGGCGGTCTTTGAACAGCCATTTTTAACTTGAACCATAGGGCATTTTCTCATAACGTTGTTCCGCAATCTCTTAAAACGGTTTCGATCAGCAAATGTAAATCCTTTACTGTTATAAACAAGATACACGTATTGTTATATTGACAACATGACGAGGAGATTGCTTCTGGTGTCAAATTCCACTCTACACGGCGGGGGATATCTGGAACATTGTCAGCAAGAGATCCAAGATTTTTTCGGAAAGTAAGCTTCTCAGCTGTTTCAACTGGAGAGAGTTTAAAGACCTATTTTCTTTTCGTACAATGAGCCAATGTGTTCCGGTGTATATGTTTCCCTGGCCAGTTTTACTCGGGGGAGATAATTCATGCGTTTGCTCCCGTCCCGTGGAACGTATTGGTATTGCAGTTACTTTTGGTATTTGTTGAGAACTTCTTTTTCACTTAGAAAATAAAATAAACGCTTTATATTAAATTCGCATTCTCTGGCTGTATAGTTAATCTGATGTAGATGGCAGACTAATAGATTAGCCTCGACCATTTTTTTTTGTTCAATAAGCTATTCAAATTGTTTAATTTAAAATATTTTGAATGTAACATATTTACGCCAGCCACTAAATGATTATAATCCTCATGTCAGACAGGTGACGAGGATTCTGTTCGTCCCTTACGCGTTGCACGACCGAGACGCCTATGCAAAAACTGCCCGAGAGAAGCTGCAGAGTTTAGGTAAATCTGTGTGTAATTGTGTGTGTGTGTGTGTGTGCGTGTGTGTGTGTATTAACAGTAAATTTGCGTGTATGTTCTTTTAAAGGTTATGAGGTGGACAGTATTCACGAGGCTTCCGACCCAGTGGAGGCGGTTAAGAAGGCACAGGGGATTTTTATCGGTGAGGTGTTCGCCGCAGATAACGTACAAAGAAATGAACTCCAGTGAGAGGGATATCCATCTAGGTCCTGGTGTTTGGCAGGTTCTTCTTCTAACCCGCTTCTTGCTGAATGAGTCATTGAAAAAAAATGCATTTTAACGCCTCTGTGGTTTTTGTGTTGAAACTGATTTTAACAAAGCAGGAACGATTTGCTTTGTTTCTGTTTCTTTCCAAAATCATTACTTTCCACAGAGCAAGTTACAAAAACGAGTGTATCGGTTTTCTGAGAACCGGTCCAATTAGCACATCTCTAAAAGAATATTGGATTCATTCTTTGTACCAAGCATATCAATTTCTGACATAATGTGACCTTAGAGCACATACTGTGAAGTGTGTTATGCAAGTAAATGGAGAGCTTCTTACACTTGCAAAAGAGCCATTAACTTTGGAACAAAATCCGGGACATGCATGGAAACCACATGGCCATGCTGGGGAAGCCTTGTAGAAGTTGTATTCTAGCACCGTGTTTCCCAACCCTGCTCCTGGAGGCACACTGTCCTGCATATCTTCTATGTATCCTTCCTGCTTGACTAAATCAGGTGTGCTCAGCTAATCAAAAGTGCCACTGATGAGTTCAGTCAGGTAGGTAGAGCAGGGATAGATAGAAGATATGCAGGACGGTGTGCCTTCAGGAGCAGGGTTGGGAAACGCTGTTCTAGCACAAGTACAGGGAACAGTGGACTCCTGTGATGTAATCCTTTGCTCGCCAGGAGGGGGCAACACTTTCCGTCTGCTGAAAACACTGTATGACCACGATCTGGTGTCTGAGATCCAGAAGCGTGTCCTTCAGGTGAGAGTGTCTCTGCCTCCAGGCTTCAGTCACACCTAGGGTGACCAGGTGTCCCGCTTTGCCTTGTACTGCACAGCATTTTGACCCTTTGTCCCGCATCCTGCATATTGAGTCCTACATTTTCATTGGTCATTTGGTTTTTAATTGTCAGGAATAAGAACACATGGATGCGTTCTTTTACCTGCCTGGCTCATGGGCCGCTTATGCCATGGCAGCATAGTTTCCACTCTATTTAACAGCGCTATGTCAAAAGCAGCAACCTGGCTCATACAAACGCAACATAGCCAAGCTTTTCTAAAAGCCTGGCTTTCATCCAATGGCTGAGAAGAGAGCAGTGATGGCCGTCAATCAAACTGTGCAGATGTGGGGCCGGTGACATGTTATGTTGCAAAATTAGTGTGTCTTTGGGATGACAAACAGCACTGTGCTCATCATATCTTTCATATAGCAAAAGCTGTAGCTTGTATCTTTTATGGCCTAACTGGTGTGCTGTGGAATCGACTAGAGGACAAAGTATAGGTGTTTAGGAACCAAAAGGCAGAATACAAATGTTTATTGTTCAGTTAGATAGACATTATATCAAACTTTTAGGTTACCTCTCAGCGTTGGTAACATGTCCCACATTGTCCCACACAAACTTACTACTCGTCCTACATTTGGTCTGTTTGCATCTGGTCACCCTAGTCTCACCCAGTAAACTTTGCACACCCACACAAAGCCCTTGAGCTAAACAATCACCACCGAATGCATAGTGTTCACAGAATCAGTATGTGAGAATGTGTTTGTTAAAAGTGTATTTTTATAATTGCATTTTCACAAAGAACTGAACAGGGTACGTTTTCTGTAGACAGTTGGAAAACCATAAAATCCAGAAGCTGTTGGGGGGGGGAAAATGAGAAAATTTCCTGACCCTAGGAAAAGACGGTTTTAGGAAAACCCCTCAAAACGGTAGAACAGAGTATAAACAATTTAAAAGCTGTTATACATTCAGTGTAGCAGTGAGGTGAGATAGTGTGTGTGTGTGTGTGTGTGTGTGTGTGTGTGTGTGTGTGTGTGTGGTGAATGTGATGTTCCAGCGACCAGGGTGTGTGTGTCGTGTCTGCAGGATGGGGTGCCTTACATGGGGTCGAGTGCAGGCACCAATGTGTCCACTTTCAGCATCAACACCACCAACGACATGCCCATCGTCTACCCACCGACCCTCAAAGCCATAGGCCTGGTTCCTTTCAACATCAACCCCCACTACCTGGACCATAACCCCCAGAGCAAGCACATGGGGGTGAGCACCGTGCAGCCAGCCTGCTAACCGCTGCCTTCTCTCCCCCCTGTCTGTGTGTGTGACGTTTCCGCTCCCTCTCTCCTTCGGTCTCTCAACCATCCTGCCCTCTCCTTTGCAGGAGACGAGGGAGCAGCGGATTCAGCAATATCACGAGGAGCCGGACACGCCAAGCGTGCTGGTGAGCTTCCTGTTGCTGATCACAGGCCTGGTCTGAGCCTTTTGCAGTGAGTGGGGGCAGTACAGCATAGTGGTAATGGAGCAGGACTTGTAACTGAAAGGTTGCTGCTTCAATTCCCTGCTGGGCACTGCTGCTGTACCCTTGGCCCAGGTGCTTAACCCACAATTGCCTCAGTAAATATCCAGCTATATAAATGGATAACATGTAAAATTGTAACCCATTTAAGTCGCTCTGGATAAGAGCGTCTGCTAATAATGTAATGTCATGGGTGGTCTTGCCGTTCAGGGTCTGAGAGAGGGCTCAATGCTCCTGGTGGAAGGGGACAAAGCCACCCTGCTGGGAAGCACCAAGGCCAGGCTCTTCAGCAGGTAACAGTACTCGCCACCGCCCCGTCCGCACAGAGGCATGCAGTAGAGCTTACAGGGCCTCACACCGGATCGGTTCCTCGTTTCAGGGGGAAGCCTCCCACAGAATACGAACCCGGGAGTGATCTCAGCTTCCTGCTGGCTGAGGGAAAATGACCTGGAGCCCAGGGGACAAAGTGCACAGCTGGTGGAAACTCAACAGAAACACCCACTGCTCAAAACAAGCAGCTGGAGTGCGGCATTGTGAAGGAGCACTCTGTCCTTTAAACTGAAATAAATATGCTTGTATGAAACGTAGAACTGTAAGTCTCTCTTTTCCCAGCATGTCTGATTGATTAAGAGCAGTATAATGTTTAAATACGTCACATTAAGGCGTCCTCCTGCCAGTAGACAGTTTTGGGCAGAGACAAGTGTGGCAGCACGAGGCTCACAACCGGCTATGTCAAAGCACACACAATCTGCCCTTTGGCTTCCCAGTATGCACACCAAGGGTACCAGCTGATGTCTGTCTACATACACACAGGTGTCCTTTTTAACAAACATATTCAGCTCTTCATTGTGTTGAGCACAGAAAATTGTTTGACATTGTTGAAGCTGAACGTGTTCTAATTTGTCACGAATGTCTCTTAAATCAAATGTGGCCAAAAAAAAAAAAAAAAATCCATAGCTAGCACACTGGCATTGACAGCACCAGAACTTCCCATAACCAACAGGACGCCGCTGCGCACAGATGACAGGGAAGGAAGTGAGTACAGAGCCGTCTCCTGTTTGTGACCCTATGGATTACCCGAGAACAATGTCCCCTAAACAGACAGGGATAGGTAGTTTCCCAAAGGCTAACGTACTGCTCAGTCGTGCTGCCATTACAGAACAGAAAATGACACAACTGATTCCTTTTTCCTCAACTTTAATGATGGTTCCACAACTTTTTGTGTATACAAAGCAGTTTGTACAGATCGGAGGGAGGGGGGGGGACATTTAAAAACAATCTGTTACAATCTGTAGTACCTGGAAAGTGCAAAAAAATACATTTCAAATACACGGAAATAAAAATCATGCTGTACATATTTATATACTGTATTTATAAATAATCACAGATATACACACACACAACCATTTGGTGAAAGTTACAGAAGAAAAGCAGCTAAGATTAGTCACAGAATTTTTTGTTTTTGCTTAATCTTCCTCAGAGGTGCAGTTCTTGATTTGGTTCCCGATAGAAAATGGAGGATGCGTCTGGAATGCGTCTGTCCAATGAGGGGTCGGTGCAGGGGGTCACGCGGGGTCGTCACATGCAGACCTGAACAACTCCGTCAAAGGTCACGTGACTCAGCGTGGGAAAAGGCACTCCCTTTGTTTCAATGGTGGAATTCTTACATTGTTTTTTTTTTTTTTTTTTTTACAAGTGGTCTCACCAACAAAACAGACAAAAGTTCTTTGAAAAAAAAAATATGAAAACATGTATCTTTGGAGGAAAAAAAGCACTAGAAAAACAGGGGGCTAAGAAAAGGACCAAGTGCTTGTGACTGACCATGTCTGCTTTAACAAAAACAAGCAACTTTCACTCTTAGCCCAGCCGTTAGCAGAGAACGCTGGTATAATTAAAGGACATTAAAAAAAACCCAAACCCATACAAATTCACACCTAGACTGACGGCGCAGTCTTCACCTATGACCCAGCACCGGTCTACACAAGGCCGAAGGACACAGCTTTAGTTTCACTGTACATCAGAATCTTTAAACTTAAGGTTGTCTGCGTTTTGGCAAATAAAAATCGGCAAGTTTTATTATCACGCAAACATGGCGAATAAAGGAAGTCTTCTCTCCTCTCTCGAGGGGAAAAATAAATTATAATCGCAACACTCTCCTGCCCAAGCAGGTTCAGTGTCTGCCATGGTGGATCATGGTGAAAGGTAATTGATAAAGGACAATTTTTTTCTGTAGCTAAAACACATTCATAATCACCCGACAAACATATAGAATAAATCTCACGAGCAAAGCCAGACCAACAGAAATAAGTTATGCACTGCATATATGGAACTGCAGGGGGATAAAAAAAATGTTTCCTTGTCAATAATCTGGGTTTTAACAAGAGGGACAATACAGGCTGTCACGAGACCCAATCTCTGAGAGCTAGCGCTGCAAGGAGGTGAGAGGGAAAAAAAATTCTGAGGTGACACCGTAACTGATGGCTGTTTGGGCCCTCATTCGTCAGGTCTGGTGCTGACATACCTGTGCATTACGCCACCCCTGTCAGTAACCAGGAAGACAAAGAGCTTCGGTCAGCCAGTGTTCTGGAAGGAGAATCTTCACTGAGGTTCTGACAATCTAGCCAAGCCTTGGAATGTGAAATGCGCGCGATTTTCTGTTTAGATCGGGAGAACTGTATTGCTGTAACACTGATGTCTTCGAAAGCCCTTTGAAATCTCGTCCCCCTTTCGAGTGGCGGTTTAGTCCAACCCGTGCCGTTCATAATTCAGGGTTGTCACAAGCGTCTGCATTGTCTGTAGTCATTATCTACATAATTACAGATGACCATTAAAAACACTTAGTTTTCGTTTTATCAACAAAACAATCAAAGGAAAACCTGTGTGTTTAAAAAAAATGCATTCAAGTAAAGCCAAACCTCCTGTGCACTGTCCTTCATATCTCTCAGTGCTGCAGCCTCCGTGTGGGGCTGACTGCGGGGACCAATACCACTGCTGCTGAGTCTGTCTCACACACACACCGCGGCAGCAATGGTGTGTGTGTGCGTGTGTGTGCGTGTGCGTGTGCGTGTGCGTGTGTGTGTGTGTGTGTGTGTGTGTGTGTGTGTGTGTGTGTGTGTGTGTGTGTGCGTGCGCGTACGCACGCTTGCCTTAGAGCTAGCAGCTCCGTGTAGTGTGAGTTTAGATCATGAAGAGCAGAACAATGTGTTTCTACTGTACACTGCAGGGAGTTTACCCTAACACTCCTGAAGAACCAGCGGGGCTGGTAGATGAGTCCACACGGGGGCAGGAAGGGGGGTGGGGGGAACTGGAGGAGCAACCTGCGAGTGGACCCCCCCCGCCCCCGCTGGAGGACGTGGTCTGGGCAGGGTGGACGAGCTACAAACACTCTAACTAATGGCGTGACAGCAAGCGCGTCCACACAGCACAGGGATAGGTAACGTCAGTAATGCTTCAGACGAAAGCCGTTCGTTACGAGAGAACACACCGCTGCTCCGTTTGCATAAAACCATGTCCGTCAGTACTGAGCCCTCAGGGGCACCTGTAAACAATTTGGCTGTAAGGCGAGTGAAAGGCCACTGGAAAAGAAAGAGAAAATTCAGTCCCTTCATTCTGAGTGTCTTCTACAAAGGGCAGCAGTCACTGAGCCTGATCCTGGGTCAGTCTCGTACAGTCAGCTTGGAGGACTTGCATGATATTGGCTTGGTTTTTTTTTTCTTCCTTCGTGTGTTAGACAGACCAGCATCAGGTACTGCCATTACTGGTAGTCTCCACAGCCCTTACAGGAAACACTCAGAGAGGAAGCTACTGCGTTAATTATGAGAACATTAGTGGGTGATTTGGAAGGGGGCGTGATGCGAGATTAGTGGGGACGGGGTGGCGAAATGGGGGGGGGTGCTGATGAGGTGTATAGGGTCGGATCAGAACGACAGCGCCTGCGCTGGCTGATCCCACTCCGGGGCTTTGTCCCGTCGGGTCCAGTTTCTCCCCTCCCCGAGGGCGCGTTTCGGAGAGAGCGGACCCCCCGCACGGAGAGGAGGAGAAGCGTGGCTTGACCGGGCCTCATCGTTTAACTGACAAAAAAACAGGCTCTAACACCCCGGTCAAAGCAGAGTCAACATTCAAACAAGCATGGGCACCCTCCGTTCCTGATTGGGCGAGGATTGTAGTGATTGACAGGGCAATGGGCCAACGGGGGCTAGTGATCAGTGCCAAAGCGAGATTTCTGGTTTGGGATAGGTGTGGGCATTGGGAGGTGTGGGGGGGTGGGGGGTGAGGGGGTGTCAGTTCTGGTCCCGGGTGTGATACTCGGTCTCCCCGGACGAGATCTGGGTCAGACGCTTACTGGAGCCCCACAGCTTGCGGGTGATTTGGCCCGAGCGCATCTGGGAGGAGCGGGACAGGAGAGCAGTGGAAGAGGAGGAAGAGGAGAGGAGAAAGGAAAGGTGAATTTAAAAGGAAAAGAAAAAAAAAGAAAAAGAAAAGGGAATGATTAGTGAATGTGTGCAAGGCTCATGATGTACCATTCACTGTGCGAGTCAAATCAAAACTGAGGTGAAAAACCAGGAAAGGAAAACAATGGAAAAAATATAAAGATCTTGAAGAGATTCCCTGCACTGCCACAATTTTCTCTGCACTTGTGAAATCAATAATAATTTACAAATCAGTAAGATCATTTATAATAATTTACAATAATGTATAGATTAATAATAAGGAATAGGATGCAAGGTATTATCCTCAATTCTATGTGTCTACTATACAACATGTATTATTATAATCAATATAATTAAATATAATTAAGTGTATATCTTATATATATACACATATACACCCACACATACATTCATACAAACACAGATACACAGAAACAGTAATCACCAGCAAACTATTCACACACAAGAACACTAACTGTACACAATGCAGTCAGAGAATGAAAGGTAGCACAGCCTATCATTTTGGATAAGTCGGAGGGCCTGCATGCTGTCCTCTCCACCGTGGTGTCCCACATACATAGCGTGCAGAGATACTTAGGGAGCCTGCACCAAAGGCCTGAGCAACAACACCACTGCATACAGCTGTTGTAGGGGGAGAGAGGCTTCCTGAAACCCAAAAACTGGCAGAGCCATCACATTCCATCTGTAGCTCATGTGATGTGAACTAATCGAAATCTTCATGTGATCAACAGTGAGGTCTTTTGATTGGTTTACACGGTTCAGTGATTGACACCACAAGATAGAATGGAATTTATGAAGCCTCACACTGCCAATTGACGTGTAGGTCCACCTGGCTGTGTGTGTGTGTGTGTGTGTGTGTGTGTTTGGGGGGTGTCTAGGGGACTTCCACGGGGGCCTTCACTGGTCGGAAGTGGGGCTGAACACAAACTTGTCCCTGAGGTGCATCAAGCGGGCGGGGGACCGCACTCTGAGAGGGGCCAGCAGGGGCGTGTCCATGAGGGGCGTGCCCTCCAGACTCTGGGCGATGTAGTTTCGGAGAGAGCTCTTTACCTCGGCCGGCTTGCCGACTCCCACTATAATGAGCTTCCCGTCCTGGAGGCCCACCAGGGCGTGGCTCTGCTCCTTGGTCACCGAAACGCAGTGCACCGGCACCCGCATCGCCATGGGCGCAACACACAGGGCCAGGCTGCAGGGGGCGGCAGAGAGCACATCACATAACTGAGAATTACCAATTTCCTAGCAGAAACACCTTCAACTGACCCTTTATATGTGCCTGCTGGGGACATACCTGTAGGAACACGAAAGCAATGACACTGAAATACTTGTAAAGCTTTTGAAACACAAAGTAAAACAACAATTAAAACTTGCTAGTGCTAAGCTCTTATCTCCATCACATGAGTAGTAGAGGAGTAAGTGTGAGTGCCTTACAGTGTGTGTGTGTGTGTGTGGAGCACTCACAGAAACAGGTCAGAGCCAATGGGACTAGTTCACTTCCTAGGTGCCCACTGTTGTATGTTGTATCTTTGATCAAGTTACTTAACCTGAACTGTCATATCCATGTGTGTGACTGGATTTATTATATGCAAAAATGCTGGCTATATAAGCTGGGCCAGTCATCCCGGATAAGGGAGACTTACACAGTAAGCTCTGAAAGCCGCCCTGGATAAGGACCTCTGCTGAGCAAATAACGCAGCGTAACGAGAGAGGGAGACAGAGAGGGGGAGAGAGAGAGACAGAGAGGCAGAGAGATGAAGAGAGAGAGAGAGACAGAGAGAGGGAGACGGACAGGGGAAGAGAGAGAGACAGAGAGAGAGGGAGGGAGAGAAAGAGAGAGAGAGGGAGATGGGGGCAGGAGCAACCCGCGTTCTCGGTTACCTGTACAGGTCTCGGATGGACAGGAAGCCTTGCTCGCTGCCCAGCACGATGTACTCCCCGGACACGCACATGTCGGTCACCTGCTCCTGGAGCGGCTCGCTGCACAAGTGCTTCCCATTGACGGAGTAGACGTGCAGGGCGTTCTTATCCTGGGGCCATGCGGCAGACACACGGAGGAGGAGAGGGTCACGCTCAGCGCGGACATTAACAGAGACGTTTTAAAGTCAACACCATTTTCCCTTCATCAGCCTGACATCTGAGAGACCTGTGTTAATTGGAACTCGAGGACATGCCCCCATAGTGAAACTGGAGAATTCTCCCTGCCATTTCCGACAACCCTCATAGCCCTTGATTCTGGTGACTCGCACAGGTGATTACTGATGTTCCCTTGTTAAACTGCACAGACCTGAAGACAAACCTTCCCTGCACTTTCATAAAAGCACACACAGTGCTTGTTCTTAAATTACACACTGTACATGAGTAGTAGAGGAATAAGTGTGAGTGCCCTACAGTGTGTGTGTGTGTGTGTGTGTGTGGAGCACTCACAGAAACAGGGCAGAGCCAATGGGACTAGTTCACTTCCTCGGTGCCCACTGCTGTTGTATCTTTGATCAAGTTACTTAACCTGAACTGTCATATCCATATGTGTGACTGGATTTATTATATGCAAAAATGCTGGCTATATAAGCTTTGATTAAACATCAAACCAGTCAATTGTTAGACTTCTCCACGTGAATGATCAATTGTATAATCAATGACTGCTTTGTAAGTAACCCCTCTGAGTGAGAATCTCACATCATTATTATTACATTTGGTCATCACAGTTAAAGATTAAGGTGCATTTCTGAAATGAGAGCCAGAATCCTCCGAGCCTACCCATAATCCACCTGGCCCCTCCCTGCCCTCCTCGGAGCGTTGGCGCTGGGTGGGCGCTTACCTTGAGCGTGGCCTTGCCCTCGATGCAGGTGTGCACCACCAGCCGGCCCTCCCAGGACACGGCCAGGTGCTGGATGGACAGGGGCAGGGAGCTCTCGCAGGGCGGGCGCAGCGAGCGCATGTACTGCCCCCTCCGGATGGTGTGGATGATCACGGTGCCATCCTGCCGAAAACACACGCCCACGTCACACAACCGCGTAACCCCCAACGCGCCGCCTCCGAACAAGGCCTCACCGCCCAGCGATTTCAACCCAGAATGGAATTCCACTACAAAGTACAACAGAGTGATCCGACACGGTAGCTAAAGCAGCAGAATGATAAAATGTGTTGATTTTGTCTATGGCCTCCTATTTCTCCCCTCTGGCCCTAACTCAAAGCTCAGGGTGCTTATTTGCATACTGCAGGCCATAAGAGCAACTGTAATAAAAATATCTGAACTGGATGTACATTATTTCCAGTCTGGTGGCTAAAACCAAAACAGCTTGTTCTGCTTTAAAATGTTCCTTGACTGAGTAACTACGTATCGTCTGTATTGTATAAGGAATGAGTATATAGTTTCCAAGCATTCAGTGCAAATTAAGCAAAGATGCAGCGCGTGGCTCCATGACAGAAGAAGGGACCGAGAAATCCCGCTCTTTGTGTGTCAAATCGTGGGGTGACATTCTAGCTGGCATTCTAACCGGGCACAGCCCTGGGGCTCCGCTCGTCCGTGCGACTCGATGTGAGAGAGACAGAGAGAGAGAGAGAGAGAGAGAGAGAGAGAGAGAGAGAGAGAGAGAGACAGAGAGAGAGAGAGAGAGAGAGAGAGAGAGAGAGAGAGACAGAGAGAGAGAGAGAGAGACAGAGCGAGAGAGAGAGAGAGAGAGAGAGAGAGAGAGAGAGAGAGAGAGAGAGAGAGAGAGAGAGAGAGAGAGAGAGAGAGAGAGCGCGAGAGAGAGACAGAGAGAGAGAGAGAGAGACAGAGCGAGAGAGAGACAGAGAGAGACAGAGAGAGACAGAGAGAGAGAGAGAGACGGTCGTACCCGTGATCCGGACACGGCCATGTCCAGCTCCGTGCTGATGCTGACGCTCACCACCTCGTCTGTGTGTCCGTACAGAACCTGCACCGGCTTCGGACACAGCCCCACGGGCGCCCCGCCCTGCAGAGAGAGAGAGAGAGAGAGAGAAAGAGAGAGAGAGTTTAACAGCTTAGTATGTATCTTTATATTTGGCTTTAAGAGTACTATACACCTGTACAATCGTGCTAATAATACGGCTTATCTGAATTTGATAAAACTACACTTTTTCCACTATATTTTCACTTTCAACCACTGCAGTTTTCAAATCTGCTCTCGGAAAGCCATCTTGTTAATGATAAAAGGGGATATAAAAATGTAATCAATATTCATTTCTGTTTTATTGTCACTGTTATTGTCATCGCCTGAGAGCCTTACCTGCTGCTGTACCTGCCAGACCATACAGGTGGTGTCTCGCGAGCCGGAGATCAGGTGAATGCCACAGTAGTCCGTCGCCAGGCAGGTCACTATGTCTGCAAGGGGAAACAACCGCAGGCCGTGAGACCACACAGCTACCGAACACGCTCGAGGGCCGGAGGGAGGCGGTGGATAGGCTGAGCATTGTAATGTTATTACCGGCCAGCGTGTCACACTGTGTATGCTTCTGCTTCTAGCAGGTTTGGAGTGATTGAGCTATTGACTGAACACTGATCTGGGCCTGATCTGGGCCTGGCAGTGATCCACTTTAAGGCCTTGCAGGGAGTTGCCTGAGGCATGTTTGCACTCACATTTTTCTAGGCCCTGAAGCAGTGTATTGATCACCCAGTTGGGTACAAGCTGAGTATTTCCTGGTATTACTAATATGCTTAGGGGGACAAATACCAAGGCCCAAATTGAGCTACTTGGGTCTATATTTAATTATTTACAAATATACAGACCACATCACATTATTTTTTCCCCTACAACAATTGTAAAAAATCCCCTACAAACTAATTGAACATACCTGTCAAGAGATGTCAAGTTGTTAGCTAATTAGGTATGTTTGACATTTCAGGTGAAATCGGTGAGTTCAGGTGAAATAAGGGCCTCCTTCCCTGTCTCCTAAGGATTAACAGTGATGCAGGCATTGTCTAGGAGTCTGTGTAAATGCTGTGGACGTGTCAGGAGTCATTCTGCCCTGTACGGCATGTCATCAGCGTAGATATTGGGGGGGGTGGGGGGGTTAGGTGAAACAGGCGCAGGGGTGAGCGGCGTTGGGCTGGCTCTCTCGGACGGGACGCCCTGCGGATCGTACCCATGTGCCGGATGTGCTGGCCCACCGTCTTCCCCTTCACCAGAGAGGTGACCCGCAGGCTGTTGTCCCAGTGGCCCCCGCTGAACAGCAGCTTCCCGTCATGTGACACCACGAAGAGCCGCGCCGTCACCTCCACGCCGGGGGAGAAGGGCCCGCCGAGGAAGCGCTGGGTCCTGCGGAGGAGGGGGGCGGAGGGGGGGAACCGGTCAGCGCTGCTCTGAGCCCTCCAACAAAACACTAGAGACGCCACTCCGGCCTGAGGTCTGACCCGTCTGCGGGAGGAGCAGGGAAGCGCGCTCACCTGGGGTTTGCCACGGTGGGGTCTTTGATGAAGGTGAAGTAGTTGGAGATGTTCTTGTCGTAGGGCAGCCAGGCGTGAGTCCCCATCAGCCCGTTCTGACTCAGAGTCACCTGGGGAGCAAAGCAGTGGATCAGCAACCCAATCCAGACGGTTGTGGGTTCAAAGCCCCGGCTGCACTGTTGAGTTATGGTGCTAAACCTGAAAGCGAACTTTTCGTTAAACTGTACAAAAACAGCAAGAACGGACAATAGCTAGACAGCTATTGTACATGCGAGTGAAGCGTAGACAATAAAAGTCAGCAAACACAACATCACATGAGAAAATAAATACAACATTCAACATTAAATAAATAGCCCCCGTTCAGTTGGCCTGGGCAGGAAACACAGGGACTAATAGTGAAGAGCACACGGACTCACCAGGGTGTCAGGGCTGCCCTGGGTGATGAAGGAGTGAGACTGGTTTTTGGGCACCATCACCTTCACCAGGGGCACGTTGTCACTGATGCCCTGGAACACAGACATTTATTTATGCTTTCGTCTGATTCTGCAGCACGACAACCTCTCTGCACAATCTCCAGCAACAGGCACTTCAGAACAGAGCCAAGTGAAATCTAAATGTGGACTAAGCACAAGCGTAATCTTGGTTGTCTGGGGCAGTTATTAATGTCATTAAAAGCAGAGGACACAGTGAGCAAACATCATTTACTTAATCTCCTCTCACCAAAGGTTTAATGTCTCGTAACAAAAGGTCTAACGCTTGTTGTGCTGCAGGACCGGAGCCTTTACTTCCACCTGAGGGCAATGCCTGACGCTCACCTCCACGAAGAAGGACTTGAGCTCGGTCAAGTGCTCGAAGATGCTGAGCGGGCAGGTGTCGAGCTTGGCTTTCCTCTTCTCCACCTCCTCCAAGGACAGACGGACCGGGTGGGGTTCCTGCCAGAGCCGAGGGCTTACGTTAACCCGACGCAGTGCTTAACGTCGCTGAGGATCAGCTGCACAGCGGGACGCACGGATATACACATCCTCGCTTCTTTAACACCAAGCGGCTGGTTTCACATCAGATTGAAACGTACAAATCTAACATATAATAATATGGGGGGTCATGTTCTTACGAGAGCAGATTAGAGTTCATCTGCATGTTAATTTGACAATGATCTGAGATCCAGTGACACTGTCTCTCTGCTGTACATTAGCAGCCTTCCTTCTGGCTCTGGGCTGAGTTACACAGGCAGCTTGGCAGAAGCTGAACGCTAGCAGCAGGGAGCACACCCCAGGAAGGGGTGCTGGGACATTCCTGTCCGGGACGGGCACCTTGAGCAGCTGGCAGGGCGTCTGTCCGAAATTGCTGATCATCCCCTCCAGGGCCTTGCGCTCTTTCTCGTCCGTGATGGCGTCCAGGTCCACCGCGCCTGCGGGGGGCAGCAACGTGCCGCTTGTTAGTCCGAGCATATAACAAACGCAATGCGGAGTGTTCTGCGTACGGAGTATCTATGGTAGCAGTGCCCGTACCTTCGTAAGTGCAGTAGTAGAAGACGTTGAGGGCCTCCACGGCCGCGGGGCCTTGCTGCTTGTAGCCGAAGATCAGGTCGATCCACTCGTGGAGGTGGGCAGACACATATTCCGACTCCTGGTGCACAACACAAAGCAGCATGAAGAAGAAAACCGGCCACGCATTCCGGGCTCCCCTTTTCCCTGCATATCCGCACTGCGTCTATCATGGTGACCAGATCCACGGGCCTGTGACACCGTTGCTAACATGACTTATTTCACGCATTACTGATCGCCTGCGTGAAGAAACACCGTCAAGCTCTGTCACTGTGAAATTGACTATCAGCTAACTTCCATCTCCGATTGCGCTGAAAGAACTCGGCTCGAAATGGCTGCCGTGGTCGCTTTTATTAAACCCTTTTGAGACTTTAAATGCATGAGTAAATTTCCCTCGTACAACCCATTTTATTGAGACATTAAGTGCTTTTAGTCTCTCTTAATCAGTTATCTGTTTATGAGGCTGGCTTAGACTCAGTGCCTTGTTTCCCTTCTGTATTGTGCTTCTTCCACTGTGCCCTGGACCGCATCAAGCACAATCATTATGATTCACTCACACACACACATGCACACACACACACACACACAGAACTCTTCACTCCTCCTGGGGCATAAACGCTCCCTTACCTGTGTGCCAGAACAGTGGGTCTCAGATTGAGTTCTGAAGCATTCCCCCAGGCGGGTAATAATGAGAGCGGGATTAAGTAGGCTGGAGCTCACCAGAGCCTTCCTGTGCTTGTAGATGAAGTCCTCCGGGGACTTGGCCCACTTGGGAAGCACGACGTCGTTAACCCTTTCCTTGGATATCTGCAGGCAGCCCAGATCGAAACCTGCAGGGAGGGTGGGGCAGTGAAGCAGGTCTCGTTAAGTCATTACCATCGAGTCAGCAGCTGATTCTCTAACCCTGGTCCCTGCCCCACAAGGCCACATTAACAGTAAAAATGTACGTGGAATCATCAGTGAGCAGAATCACTCTGGTAAAAGCACTTAGAGTTTACCGTTCTGATTTTCCAGGAACTCTGGGAAGTAGAAAAACTCCGGGATGAGCTCCTTGACGTCGTTGGGGTTGTCCATGAGGGTCTGCCAGGTGGCGGCGATGGAGTGGAACTGACGATCCGCACAGTCGAACCTGGGGCCGCAGCGGAGGGGCAGGGGAATGTCACACACCAAGCCTACGAGTCGTCCGTGCTGCCCCTGCCTACCTGCGCCTGAATCGCGGAGCTGCACTCTCCCCCTGCATTGTAACTGCCCTCCTTGCTACTGCTACCGACGGCTACCGTGGCGACCGTTGCCACGGCGAGCGTGGGCGGGGGGCCTACCTGCCACTCTGCAGCTGGATGTGCAGGGACGTGAAGGGCTCCACCCGGATCAGGTAGTGCATCACCCCCGCCGCGTTGGAGTAGTGCGTGCCGTAGTGGAACCTGTCGATAGTCCCCGTGGGGTCCTCGAAACTCTCGTACCTGTGAAAGGTAAACGTTAGTGATCAGAAGGCCTGCCGCGCGAAGACGCTGGACCGCCATTGAGCCTAGCACACGCCGGTCAGCCTGCCGCGTGGGAGGGAACGGGGGAACTCACTTCTCTCTCACCGCCTTGGCGTTCCTCTCGTTGACCACGCCCACCGGCTTGGACAGATCCCGGAACACCCGCGGGTCGGAGAGGTCCAGCTCCTCGGAGGTGTAGTCCGCCAGGATCCAGGGGAACTGGACACGCACACACACACACACACAAACCCGCGACACGCACATAAACACCGAGACACGAATGCACCCCTATGCGCAGACACGCACACAGGTGCACTTTCAGAAGAAAGCCAACGCTCATCCTACATCCACATCATGTTAATTATCCATTTATCCACATACTGGGGCAGAGGCTATTATCCTCCATTTTCACACTTTATCCATGAGCACAGCTGGATGTCCACAGCCGTTCAGTAGACGCAGTGCCTAACACAAGAAACTGCAGCCTGCTGGACACAAGGTCACTGCCCATACCGTAAGTCTCCCTTTATGCATGTGTCCGATCCACAGTTTAAGAGTCCAATTTTACTCATGTTTAACAGAAAGGAGGAGAGCGGCGTAGCAGAAGGGTCCAGGGGCGGGGATAGGGGACGTACCACAGGGTACTGCGCCAGGTCATTGTAGGTGCGCCCTGCGATGGTGTTCAGCTGGATGAGGTAGTCGAAGTTGGAAATCTCTCTGTTCACCCATTTCTGATAGGAAAAGAACAGGAGACGTTACCAAAAGCCTGCACAAGCACAGCAATCAGGGAGATGCACGTGACGTGTGACCCCTGACCCCTGACCCCTGACCTGGGTGAGGCCGGACACCTTCAGCAGCTCCTGCGGGGACCGCGTGCCGTACAGGCTGAAGGAGCGCAGCAGCAGGATCTGCCGGTACACTTTGTTCCGCGCCTGTCAATCAAAGCAGAGCCCCCGTTTCAGCACCGCCGCCCAGCGAACCGTCCGGAAGGCGGAGAAGCCGCTCGGCTCCGCGTTTAGGGAGGGGAGAGAAGAGGGAGACGGAGAGGAGCGGAGAGAGGGAGACGGAGACGAGCGGAGAGAGGGAGACGGAGACGAGCGGAGAGAGGGAGACGGAGGCGAGCGGAGAGAGGGAGAGGGAGGCGAGCGGAGAGAGGGAGACGGAGGCGAGCGGAGAGAGGGAGACGGAGACGAGCGGAGAGAGGGAGACGGAGGCGAGCGGAGAGAGGAGGGAGACAGAGACGAGCGGAGAGAGGGAGAGGGAGACAGAGACGAGCGGAGAGAGGAGGGAGACGGAGACGAGCGGAGAGAGGGAGAGGGAGACGGAGACGAGCGGAGAGAGGGAGACGGAGACGAGCGGAGAGAGGGAGAGGGAGACGGAGACGAGTGGAGAGAGGGAGACGGAGACGAGCGGAGAGAGGGAGGCGGAGATGAGCGGAGAGAGGGAGGCGGAGATGAGCGGAGACCGCTCGCCCGGCGCGTCTGAGGAGGAGCGACGTTCTCACCTCTTTCTTGAAGTTGAGGAAGTAGTTTGTCTGGTCGATGAGGAAGATCTCCAGGGCCGAGCGCCGCAGGTTGTACCTGCGCAGGTGAATCTCCCGGATCTGCGACAGCGGCCACTTGAAGTCGTAGCCCACGCCTGGGACCGGGCGAGCACAGGGGCGACAAAGAGGACTCATTTAGGCCCTTTTTAATCAGGGCTCAATTTTTCTATGGCAGGTTTTAAACCATTGGCCCATATCCCCCCATGAACATCCCCGGTACCCCTGCCCCCAGCCCCCATTTCTCCTGATCTTACTGATTACTGATCACCCCTCTCCTCACTCGCTCCCTCCTCCCCTCCTCACCTCTCACCCTCACCCTCTCCCCATCTCTCTCCCTCTCCCCATCTCCTCATCTCCCTCCCCTCTCTCTCCATCTCTCTCTCTCCCATCCCCATATCTCTCCCTCTCTCCATCTCTCTTTCCTCTCCTCTCTCCTGATCTCTCTCCCTCCCTCCTCATCTCTCTCTCCTGTCTTCTGTCCTCTCT
The DNA here is from genome assembly GCF_013368585.1 of Megalops cyprinoides. Lineage (NCBI taxonomy): Eukaryota > Metazoa > Chordata > Actinopteri > Elopiformes > Megalopidae > Megalops > Megalops cyprinoides. The sequence goes on along the minus strand of NC_050593.1, from coordinate 11,286,661 downwards.
CCCTCCCTCCCATTTCTCTCTCCCATCCCCATATCTCTCCCTCTCCCCATCTCTTTTCCTCTCCTCTCCTCACCTTTCCCTCTCTTCTCCTCTGTCTTTTTTCTCCATCCCCATCTCTCTCCTCTGTCTCTCTCTTTCCTCTCCTCTCACCTGATCTCTCTCCCTCCCTCCTCATCTCTCTCCCTCTTTCCTCTCCCCATATCTCTCCATACCCTCCTCCTTCTCCGCGCTCCCATCGTAGAAGTAGATGTGCTGGGTGGTGAGCTCCAGGCGCCCGGGGCTCACGTCCATCACCGTCACCAGCTCGCAGTCCTCCCACATCACCAGCTTCTCCTTCTGCCCGGCCTCCTCCGTCTCCCCCCTGCACCCAGAGAGAGAGAGAGAGAGAGAGAGACGCCTGAGATGGAGACCGCAGCCCCACGCCCTCACCGCTCTCACTCGGTACAGACATTTCTACGCTTTTATATCAAGCATGTCACATTTACACCCAGAGGCCAATGGGTTTCACCTTCTCTTTACTGAGTAATCCAGTAAAATAAATAAATAAATAAATAAATGCGATGTGCATGTTGGATACACCAGGGTGCTGTAGACTTAAATCAAGAAGCAGTGTCACGGAGTCCATTTACAAATTGCGTGGGGGTTGTTTTACGGCCTGTAAGGGTGAGGGGTCACGCAGAGCCCAATTCTCCCCGCACCCGATGGCCAGGGCCATATACATTCTGAAGAGTAAGCACTGTAAGCATTGTAATAACTGAGATGTCCCCTACAGTGCCCAGAAATGAATCATCCAGAAAACGATGATATCCCTCTGGAAAGCGTCCGGTCCTACACCACTTCTGTGCTCTATGAGACAGCTTTCGGGATCGGGAGGTCACCCGGGAGCTTCTGGCTATACTCACAGGCTGTTCCCTCCCCCGGGGTCGTCCTCGGGCAGCTCCAGCATGTCGTCCTCCAGGTCGCTAACCTTCACCTGCTTCACCACCTCCAGCAGCAGAGACTGGGCGCACACCTGCTGCTGCTGCACACCTGAGGGAGAGAGGCGCGGGAGAGCTCAGCGACACCGCACACTCTCTCTCTCTCTCACAAACTCTACCCCCCCCCCCCCACACTCTCTCTCTCTCTCTCTCTCTCTCTCTCTCTCTCTCTCTCTCTCACAAACTCTATCCCCCCCACCGCACACTCTCTCTCTCTCTCACAAACTCTACCCCCCCCCACACACTCTCTCTCTCACAAACTCTATCCCCCCCCCACCGCACACTCTCTCTCTCTCTCTCTCTCTCTCTCTCACAAACTCTATCCCCCCCCACCGCACACTCTCTCTCTCACAAACTCTATCCTCCCCCACCGCACACTCTCTCTCTCACAAACTCTACCCCCCCCCCCCCACCGCACACCCTCTCTCTCTCTCTCTCACACAAACTCTATCCTCCCCCACCGCACACTCTCTCTCTCACAAACTCTATCCCCCCCCACCGCACACTCTCTCTCTCTCTCACAAACTCTATCCTCCTCCCCCCTTCCTCTCTTTTTCTTTCCTACTCCCTCTCTTCCTCTCTCTCCCTCTCCCTCTTCTCTTTCTCCTCCCTCCCTCTCTCCTCTTCCTCTCTCTCCCTCTCCCTCCTTCTCTCTCTCCTCCCTCTCTCTCTCCCACTCTCTCCTACTCTCCCTTTCCCTTTCCCTCTCTCTCTCTCCCCTATTCTCTCCCATGCTCTCCCTCTCTCCCTTTCCCTCTCCCCCCTTCTCTCTCTCCCTCTCCCTCTCCCCGTCTCTCCTTCTCTCTCTCTCTTTCTCTCCCCTTCTCTCCCCCTCTCCTCTCGCCGCAGTGCATTCTGGGACCCCGCGAGGCAGGGTCTCACCGAGGTTGTCCCGCAGGGCGCTGGCCTCGCGGTGCGGGTCGTAGTTGTAGTTGCGCACCAGCTTGAGCCTCATGCGCGAGTAGTTCTCTGCGCTGGAGACGCGCCAGTGCATCTCGCTCTGCTGCCTGCGCGGGGAAACGACGCGGCAGAGTCAGAGCCCCCCGTATCCCACAATCCCTCACCATCATCAGCACTGAGCGAACCGCTTCTGAGGCACGATAACAAATATTTTGCTTACTGATTTCACAGATGTTTCACGTCATGGCTCCTGTACATATCCCACAATCCCTCACCATTATGGGCGCTAAACCGACGTGCAACAGATACCCTACTTACAGATATTTGGCTTGGTTTACTTATTCACTCACTTATTTTAGTAAACAGTTACATTTCTGCCAGCGTTAAAAGTGGTAAAAGCTGAGTGTGCTCCGCTTTGCTGTGTCATTATAAATATTCATAAAGGAGCAGGACAGAGGACAGAACAGTGAAAGTTAGCACACTAACACAGGCAGCACCACAACCTCCTAATGCCAGGCAGAGCCTGCTACACACAGCACACAGAGACACGGAGCACAGACGGAGCACAGAGGTGGCAGTCTGACAGGGCGGTGCGACTGGCTGTTTATTTGATGTAATGTTAGCTGTAAGCTCAGTCCTCCCTCCTCCCGCCCCGCTCCTCCCCGGCCCTCACCTGTCAGCCCAGGGCCCCCTCTCGCACACCAGGCCCCGCCGCGCCGCCTTCCACTGCCTCAGGATGGCGCTGTGCTGGCTGTGCAGCTGCTTCAGCATGCTGTTGTAGCGCAGGTTCTCCTGCCGGCCGCGGCGCGAGAAGGGCTCCACGAACTGCTCCTGAGGGGGAGGGGGAGAGACACGGGGGGAGAGGAAGGGGGGAGAGGGGGAGACACAGGGAGAGGGGGGAGAGGGGGAGACGCAGGGAGAGGAGGAGGGGAGAGATGGAGACACAGGGAGAGGAGGGAGATGGGGGAGAGGAGGGAGATGGGGGAGAGGGGGAGTCACAGGGAGAGGAGGGGAGAGGGGGAGACACAGGGAGAGGAGGAGGGGAGAGATGGAGACACAGAGAGAGGAGGAGTGTAGAGATGGAGACACAGAGAGAGGAGGAGTGTAGAGATGGAGAGGAGGAGGGGAGAGGGGGAGACACAGAGAGGGGAGGAGGGGAGAGAGGGAGACAGGGAGAGGAGGAGGAGAGAGATGGAGACACAGGGAGAGGAGTGTAGAGATGGAGAGGAGGAGGGGAGAGATGGAGACACAGAGAGAGGAGGAGGGGAGAGAGGGAGACACAGGGAGAGGAGGAGGAGAGAGATGGAGACACAGAGAGAGGAGTGTAGAGATGGAGAGGAGGAGGGGAGAGATGGAGACACAGAGAGAGGAGGAGGGGAGAGAGGGAGACACAGGGAGAGGAGGAGGGGAGAGATGGAGACACAGAGAGAGGAGTGTAGAGATGGAGAGGAGGAGGGGAGAGATGGAGACACAGAGAGAGGAGGAGGGGAGAGAGGGAGACACAGGGAGAGGAGGAGGGGAGAGAAAGGGAGACACGGGGGGGGGGGGGGGGGGGGATGAGGGGGAGACAGAGGAAGAGGAAGAGGGGAGGGATGAGGGGGTGGTCAGCGTCTGTGCCGAAAGGCCGCACGAGCCGCTGAGAGAGAGGCCGCGCCCCCCGAGGGGAAGCGGTGACGCTCCTACCTGGAAACGGATCTTGCTCTCCCCGCGCTCCCTCTCGCGCCGGTGCAGGCTCACCATGAAGGCCTCGTAGCAGTCCTTCCAGTACAGCGCCATGGTCTCGTGGCCCTGGCTGAACGTCTCGATCTCATACTGCTTCATGTAGGGGATGATCTGGGCCACAGGGGGCGGGAGAGGGTGCTCACACATTAACCAACAACACCATGACTACACATCCTGACTGATCCCCCGGATCTTTTGGTTTGAGTGGCTGCGAGTTGTGATCTTCATCATGTACAGGCTTCCTTGGTACGGATTTATTACTGTTCATTTAAATGTCAGTTTTTACATGTTATCCATTTGTACAGCTAGATATTTACTGAGGCAACTTTGCCTGATGGTATAGCATCAGTGCCCTAGTGGGGAATCGAAAAGGCAACCATCTGGTTATGAGCCCTGCTCCATACCATTATGCTACACTGCTGAATATCAGTGAAGTATAATTAAAAAGGTAAATTTATCCTCCCCTAACAATTAGATCCAGGCTGACAAGTGTTAAGGGAGGGGAGGGTAGAAGGGAGAACTGCCTGTTGAGTAGTTGTGAGAGAGAGAGAAGCAAAGAGGGAGGGAAAGAGAAGGAGGGAGAGAGCAAGGAAGAGAGAGAGATTGGCAGGGAGAGAGAGGGGCAAGGAGTGAAGGACAGAGAGAGGGAGGGAGAGAGAGAGACAGACAGGGAGAGCAGGATGGAGAGATGCAGAGGAGAGCCCGCTCACATATTTGTCCAGGTAGATCCTCCACTCTGGCGAGGCGATGTACAGCTGGAAGTCCTCGAAGAAGGAGGGGCTGCCGTTGGTGTCGGGCAGCGAGGGCAGGTGCAGCTCCATGTAGAGCAGCTTGTGGATCTTGGACAGCAGCGTGCGCAGCAGCGGGATGAGGAAGGAGTAGGCCTCGGTCTGCTCGCGCACCGAGCGGCTCAGTATGCCCTCCAGCCTGCCCAGCAGGTAGCAGGCCTCGTCCTGCGTCTCCACGCTCTTCGTCTGCAGGATGGCGTTCAGCTTGGCCGTGGCCATGGCGCACACCTGGTGCGCACAGACGCACAGGTAACACCGGCCAGACAGGTTAAAAACAGACTTAACGGCTGGAACACTTTAAACAGGCAACAGGGGTCAGTCACACAGAGTAAAACAGTCGAATATCAGCAGCTATCACAGTCAGCCAACATGAATAACATTTACATTTACATTTATATTTATTTATTGAGCAGACGCTTTTATCCAAAGCGACTTACAAAAGTGCATACAGTAAGTATGGGAGGGCACAGGGTAACACAGGGCATACAGATAAATGGAACACACGGTTAACACAGGTCAAAGAACACAGGGAACATGGACCCACAGAGGAGTCCTAGAGGGGGATAAGGGAAAGTAAATGGAGTGAGATGAGCTACGCAGTGGTATAGTAAGGCAGAATTGGATGCGGTAAGGTGGGGTAAGGGGAGGTGCGGTATAGTGAGGTAAGGTGGGGTAAAGGTTGGGTGGATGACTGGATGTAGTAACGTGGGGTAAGATGAGGTGAGGTTTGGTACAGTAGGGCGAGTGAGGTCGGGTGCAGTGAGGCTAGGTAAGGCTGGATGCAGTGAGGTGAGGTAAGGCTGGGTGCAGTGAGGTGAGGTAAGGTTTGGTACAGTAAGGCGAGGTAAGGTTTGGTACGGTGAGGCGAGGTAAGGTTTGGTACAGTGAGGCGAGGTAAGGTTTGGTACAGTAAGGCGAGGTAAGGTTTGGTACAGTAAGGTGAGGTAAGGTTTGGTACAGTAAGGCGAGGTAAGGTTTGGTACAGTAAGGCAAGGTAAGGTTTGGTACAGTAAGGCAAGGTAAGGTTTGGTACAGTAAGGCGAGGTAAGGTTTGGTACAGTAAGGCGAGGTAAGGTTTGGTACAGTAAGGCAAGGTAAGGTTTGGTACAGTAAGGCAAGGTAAGGTTTGGTACAGTAAGGTGAGGTAAGGTTTGGTACAGTAAGATGAGGTAAGGTTTGGTACAGTAAGGTGAGGTAAGATTTGGTACAGTAAGTAAGGTTTGGTACATTAAGGCGAGGTAAGGTTTGGTACGGTGAGGCGAGGTAAGGTTTGGTACAGTAAGTGAGGTTTAGTACAGTAAGGTGAGGTAAGGTTTGGTACAGTAAGGTAAGGTAATTTTGGGTGCAGTAAGGTGAGGTAATTTTGGGTGCAGTAAGGCGAGGTAAGGTTTGGTACAGTGAGGTGAGGTAAGGTTGGGTGCAGTGAGGTGAGGTAAGGTTTGGTACAGTGAGGTGAGGTAAGGTTGGGTGCAGTGAGGTGAGGTAAGGTTTGGTACAGTGAGGTGAGGTAAGGTTGGGTGCAGTGAGGTGAGGTAAGGTTTGGTACAGTAAGGCGAGGTAAGGTTTGGTACAGTAAGGTGAGGTAATTTTGGGTGCAGTAAGGTGAGGTAAGGTTTGGTACAGTAAGGTGAGGTAATTTTGGGTGCAGTAAGGTGAGGTCAGGTTTGGTACAGTAAGGTGAGGTAATTTTGGGTGCAGTAAGGTGAGGTAAGGTTTGGTACAGTAAGGTGAGGTCAGGTTTGGTACAGTAAGGTGAGGTAATTTTGGGTGCAGTAAGGTGAGGTCAGGTTTGGTACAGTAAGGTGAGGTAATTTTGGGTGCAGTAAGGTGAGGTGAGGCAGGGTGCGGCTCTCACCTGCATGTCCTCCTGCGCCATGAAGCCGAGCAGCAGGCGGACGCCCACCTGGGAGAGCTGCAGCCACTGCGTGCCGGAGGTGTACCACACCATGAGGCTGTCCATGAGCGTGACCGCCTCCTCCAGCAGCTTCTCCGTCCACAGCGCCGGGTTCACCAGCCCCTCCGCCTGCAGGAAGTCCTGCACCATGTGCAGCAGCCGCACCGCGTTCTCCGTGTGCTGCGGCAGCATGGCCGCCGTCGCCTCCCGGTTATCCGTCACCGCCCACTCCAGCATCTTCTCCAGCAGGCTGGGATACACACACACAGAGACACACGCGCGCACACACACAGACACACACATACACACACACAGACACACACACACAGAGACACGCGCGCACACACACACAGAGACACACGCGCGCACACACACACACAGAGACACACACAGACACACACACACACGCGCGCACACACACAGACACAGACACAGACACACACACACACACACACAGAGACACACGCGCGCACACACACAGACACACACACACACACACACGCGCACACACACACAGACACACACACACACACACACACACACACACACACACACACACACACAGAGACACACGCGCGCACACACACACACACACAGACACACACAGACACAGACACACACAGACACACACACAGACACACACACACAGACACACACACAGAGACACGCGCGCACACACAGAGACACACACAGACACATGCACACACAGACACACACACACACACAGACACACGTGCGCACACACACAGAGACACACACACACACACACAGAGACACACACACAGACACACGCGCGCACACACAGACACACACACACGAACACATACCAACACAGACACATCAGCATACAGACACACAGAAGTGTTAAAATATAGATCTCAACAAACATCAATAATAAGAGTGACATTTCAATATTTGTAAGTTAGCATTTTATTTCTTTCTAATATATATATATATATATATATATATATTACTATTACTATTTGACATATAATGACACCATAATAATAAGCCCGGTTCCCTGAGCAATTCTCCTGCCCATCCTAATCCTCTCTGCTTCAGCGTGCTGAGTCTTAC